>NC_060277.1:107947457-108275380 GCF_021613505.1 Equus quagga | reverse complement strand
CTGGTAGTAGTAATGGTGTTACTGGTAGTAGTACTAGTAGTGGTGGCAGTAGTAACAGTGCTGGTAGTAGTAACAGTATTACTGGTAGTAGTACTAGTAGTGATGGTGGTGGTGGTAGCAGCAGTACTAGTCATGGTAGTAATAGTACTGGTAGCAGTAATAGTAGTACTAGTACTACTACTAGTAGTAGTGGTGGTGGTAGTGGTGGTATTAGTGTAAATTTGCCATAGTTGTAGCTGTGCTAAAACTCGGGACTTCCCAGCCACCCCGTCCTGGAACCCAGACCTTGGATCCCGCGCCTGGGTCTCTCCTCGCACCCACGAGGAGCACCGAGCCGACCTCCCCTAGGAGAACTGAAGGCGGACGGATCACACAGTGTGAGGTCTGCACCCTGTTTCATAGGAGCTCGGGGCAGGTGGGAGGACGCTGTCAGCTGCCTCCGGATGCGGAAGGGGAGGCAGAGCGTTTAAGGGGTGTGCCACCGGGAAGCCCGCCGTGAAGGGGAGAGCACTGCAGCCTCTGGCTTTGAGCCGAGGGATCTGGTGACCTCACGGTGACTGCTGACACTTCTGGAAGGTTCCCACACCCCTTCTGTGCCATGTTTGCATATGTACATCAACCAAGATTATTTCTAGGACAAGAAACCATAGCCATTATTACTGCAGGTTGGAGGTGGCTGGGCAGGAAGGGACTGAGGTTAGATCACAACGAGAATTTTCTGCTGGTGTCATAAACAAAGGCGGGATGGTCCAGAGCCAGACGTGCCCCAGCCACAGCCCTCTCACTCCCAGGCCGAGCAGGGCTTTCCCGGTGCGAGGGAGGGTAGCTGAACGCTGGCAGTGCTGCTGGCCAGACAAGTCTGCTAATTGGGACTCTGGGGGGAGGGGACCAGGGAGAGAATGGAGGGCCGCATTACGCTGAGGAGCAGAGGAGCTGAGCTGGGCATGGTTAGCTTCTTGCTGCCAATTCTGGGTTTTCTTCCACATTCGGAATGGCTGAGCTGCAAAATTCCAAGGCAAACGGCTCCTGGAGGGCCAAGAAGGCCAGCCAGGGGGTCAGGACAGTTAGGATGGTGACTCGTTATGACTAGAGCAGGAGGAGGCTGCAGAGCCGCCTGAGTTCCAGGTCCCGTCGGTGCCCAGCACCCGTGGCTGCTTGATCCAGGTCAGAGGGCGTGAACTGCCCAGATGTTTTGAGTAGAGGGGCCGATGGGAGACTAAGAAGAGCTCACAGTTGAGGGCATTCTCTCCATGCCAGGCAGGATGCTAGGGCTCTGCTCACACTCTTCTCTCGTGCAAGCTGCACAAGAGCCCTAAGAAGTAAGTCTTACTCTCATCACCCCATTTTACAGAGGGAGGAACTGAGGCCCGAGAGACAAGTGAGCTTCTCACAGTCTAACAGAGTAATTGCAAGGCTCACATTCAAACTCAGAGCCTGCAGCTTTCTTGCATTGAAAAGAAAATGTGTTGTATGACTTGACTGTAAGATAAGAAGTGTAACTTGATTTTTCCTAAGTACAAATGGATACAGTGGGGATTTTATTTCTTGCTTCTTTGCCTTTCAGTATATCACAGGGAGAAAAAAGCAGTGTTTGTCCCTGGCACACCTCCAGCAAGAATGGACTTCCCCCCACCCTTTTAATTGTGAAAATTCCAAGCATCCACAAAAGGAGAGAGAAGCCTATAACGAACACCCATGCACACATACTTGGTTCCACACTTGCCAGCTCATGACCAAATATCTCCCATCTGTCCTCAAACGCTCTCCCTCTCCCCTGGAATATTCTGAAGCAAATCCCAGGCATCATGTCATTTCATCCATAAATATTTCTGTAGAGAAATGATATAAAGTCTCTATTTAAAACATAGCCTCATGATCATTATCGTGCCTAAAAATACTAACAGTCCCTTTAATATCATCAGATATCCAGTCAGCATTTAAATTTCTCTGATTGCCACGTCATTTCTTTTACTAGTTGGGTTATTTGCCTCAGGATCCAAAAGAGGTCCACACAATTGCAATTGGTCGGGACTTTTCAGGACTCAGTTGATCTGTAGATTCTCTCTCTCCTTTTTTTCTCTCTCTTTTTTCTTGTAATTTATTTAGTAAAGAAACGTCGTCATTTGTCTCATAGAATTTTCCACAGCCTGGATTTTGCTGATTGCATCCCCGTGGAGTCATCTAACACATTCCTCTGAATCTTATATTTGCAGCAAATTGGAGCTTAGAACTAGAGGCTTGATCAGATTCAGGTTTGATGATTTTTTTTTCAGAATGTTACTCCCTCGATGGTGTTGTGTGTTTCCATCAGAAGGCATGAAGTCTGGCTGTCTCTCTTACTATGACGTGGTCACCAGTGACCATCCTTGTGTAATCTACTATTTCAATAGGGGTTGCAAAATGGGTTACTTAAATATTATAATTTCTTCTTCATTTATAGCTGAAACACTTAACAAAAAAGAAAAAGAATTTTCCTTTACCACCTTTTTGGTTACCTAGAGGTACAGGGAAAGCGTGGTCAATGCTCAATTCTTTTCCCTTACTTAACCAATTTTCCAAATAATGAACTGGTTACCCGGCATCTGCGAAGGCGGCAGATGAGTTTGGACTGGGGAGAGTCATGTTTTTGTTTTGTTTTTGGTAGTATGATCACGTACTTAAGGATTTTTAACACGTTTGATAGGTTTCCGTCCACCACCATTGTTATTCTTATTGACGCCAAATTGCCCCACCATTGGCGTCTTCCCCACCATTGGCGTCTTCGAGTTGACTCACGAGCCCTTTTGACACAGCCCCAGAAATCTTTGGTACGGTCCTGCTTTCTGGTGTGACAGGACGTTCCAAGCCGTGCACAGTCCTTGCACCGTGCCTGGGATCAGCCATGTCTTCAAGGAGCCCTTGCTCCTTTTAGTCGGAAATGATAGTTCGATGCCGCCAGCTGGGCACTAGGGACGCTCCTTGTTCCAGCATTGGTGGTTGCTTCTAGACCCTGTTAATGGACGGCTAGGAAATACTTTTTTTTCTTAAGGTAAGATATATGCTGATACTTCCAACTCAATTTCAGGACTACAAGCTTTTTAATAATCTCATCGGTCTTTTGTCTGTATCTCTTTTCTCCAAACTGAAAACCCAGTTGACCCGCCTAGTTTATCCCTCAGACACCCACAGCGGTCCCAGAACAGTGCCGTCGACACCGTGCTGGCTGAGCGCAGCTCCAGAGGGGGCAGCTCTTCCCGCCCCCAGGATGCCTCCCCGAGCACGTGCTTCCGTCACTGCGCTGCGCTGCAAGTCCTTGGAGATAGGGTCTCAGCGTGTGATTTTGCTACAACTCAATACACTGTTAAGTTCATTTGTTTCATTTTGGTTTCAATTTTTAGGGATTGATTTTTTTTAATTTAATTTTGTTCTATAATCATGTAGCTTATTCACATGGTTCCAAGTGAAATCTACAAAGCAAATGCAGAGAAAATCAGCCTGAATTCTGGTCCTCTCCTTCCCCCTCGGGTTTGATTTTTGCTTGCTGGTTTTGGTTTTTCCTTCCATCTCTTTAACATAAACAACTGCACACATATGTAAGTGTGTATCCTCTACCTCTTAGATAAATGGCAGCTACTCTACACGCTTTCTCCACCTTGCTTTTTTATTTACGTTATATCCTGGAGATCACTCCGTAAGAGTGTATAGAGAGATTCCTCGTTTCTTCTTTTTACTTCTGTATCATCCTCCGTTAGGTGGGTCTCCCATCCTTCAGTCAACCTGCTCCCTAGTGATGACATTTTGGTTGTTTCCAGTCTTGGACGATAACAGACATTCCTGGAGTGAATAGCTGTGTGCATACGTCTTTGCGTATTTCCACTTATAACTTTGGAATAGATTCTTAGAAATGAGATTGCTGGGTCAAAGGGTAAATGTGTATATAACTTTGCTACTATTGCCAAATTCCCCTCATTATTAGTTTTTATTTTTTAATTTAATTTTAAACAAGAAATACTTTCACATGTTTCAAACACCAACAGATGTGAAAAGATAAATATAGAGCAGAGCTCCTCCAACCCACCCTAGCCCCTCATCTGCCTGCCTCTGTCCCACCAGCTCTGAAACTCTCCCCTCTCCAGGTAACCCCTGTCGTGATTTCTTACTCATCATTCCAGGATGTTTTATGTGAGTCCACACAAATGCAAAGAGAGAGAAAGACAAAGGGGGAGGGAAAGAGAGAATTTCCTTTGCTTTTTTTTTTTTTTTGACTCCAGTAGCTAGCAGGCCATATATACCATCCTACACTCTCCACCCTGTAATCTACTGCCTCCACCACATAACTGACTGTCCCCTATAATAGCCTGAGGCTCAGAGAGGTTGAGTGACTTTCCCAGGGTCACAGAGTAAGTGACACAACTGGGCTCTGTCCTCCTTCCTTGCTGCTTGGCTGCACATTCTGCCCCGCCCCAACACACACCAGCAGCAGCACCCTCCTTCAGTTACAGGTTTGCCTCCCTTGGCCTCTGCTCTCTGAGGTGGAGCTGGCTGTCCCGGCAACCTAGGTCTGATGCTCCTCCCCCAGCACACGCTCACCCACACGCCCCACCCATGCTCAGGGCAGCCCAGTCTACTTAGAATCCACGGCCCAGGACCCAACAGAGGAAATCAGCACTGAGCCTGACTTATAAGGGCAGGGACATGGCAAAGAGAAACCCTGACATGCCAGCAGCCGTGTGCGCCTGGGGAGGCAGAGGCGTGCGTCAGAGCGCTCTGGTCCAAAGCTTTGAAACCACCTCCTGGTAGGCCCCTGGGCACTGCCCAGTCCTCAGCCTTCCTGAACTTCACTGTTTCCCTCTTGTACCAGCTCGGGACGGTGATGCCCAGCTAGTCCTCACTGTGACGATGAGGGGGACTGCTCAGCCATGGGCTTCAGCTAGCGCCAGGCGCGCAGGAAGAGCCCGGCAGACTGCAGCCCTGCTGGGTGTTGGCTGGAGCACTGAGGTCCATCTCAGGGCGGCTCAGAGTCCAGCTCCTCTCAGACAATAGAAGGCGCAGAAGGCAATTCTATTGTCTTGCTGGCCCTGAGGAAAAGGCCTGTTAACCCTGAGCATCCTCCTCTTCAGATGCCCTAGAGGAGGCAAGTGGCTCACGTCCCAGAGTGACTACTCCGAAACAACCATAGTCCTGCCGCCATCTTGGGCTCCGCTCATGGAACAGTAGGATGACGGAGTCATTGCTGCGTTCTTCTGGGTCATTTTTTAAGACAGTTCCCCGTGATATTGTCTTAAGGCATCTGTAAAGATACTTCTTGTCCTTTGATTTATTTTTTAAATAGTAGTGATTGTAATTGGCCTAAAACCAATAAAATAATATTTACCCAGATTTTGCACTTGCTGGGGAACACACCACCCAATTAATTCTAATGGCGTAATTAATTCAAATTTACATTAATTAAATTAAATTAAAACATTAAACTTGTTTCTTAATCTACTCCAAAGAAGTTCGGCAATTTAATTGCCACGAAACAAGATAACCGAAATAAGGAAGATATTTAACATACTTATTAAATGCCACTTAGTATTTCTGATTAGTATTTTTAGGGTCTAATTAGTGTCTAATTAACTTGCTATAGGCTATCTTTTCACAATACCAATTAAATTTCAAAACATCCTTTATAAACACGCGGCCATGAAAAGGAGAAGATTAAGCCTTGTTACAGGCGTGAGTTAATCAGGAGACATCGGCGTATTGTTTTATATCTATAAATACCCGTGCTTATTAAAACTCATCCAGTGTTGCTTTTCACCATTAATTGCTATTTAATCAACTTCAAATAAATGAGGAAATCTCTGAGGCCAGCTGTCATCATTGGAGACAGATGAAGGACCTAGAAAACAAGAGTGTGAGGTGAGGGATCAAGAGGCAAGAAGAGAAGGGAGGGGAGGCAGGAAGCTGTTGCAATTAGGGGCGGTGTGTGTGAGGTGGAGATTAGACAAAAAGTGATGCTGGATTTCCAGACGGGGTTTTCTTGCCGGCACGCCACCTCCGGGTGATGTCTAAGATGGAAATCCCAACTTGAAACATGCTTAAAAGAGTAAGAGTTATCCACACACTGAAGTTCCAGCTGTACAGGAGAACTCCTAGGGAGAAACTGCCCCAGCCCAGACAGAGAAACGTATGGGAGCCCCTCAGGTCCCTACCGGCTGTGTGATATAGCACAAGTCACTTAGCCTTTCTGAGCCTCAGTTTCTTCATCTGTAGAAAACAGGGCCAGCTTCATGGGTGCCCAAACTGTGCAGTCACTCAGGGCTCCACGCTCAGCAGGACCCCATGTTCAATTCAATGCTCTGCTGCTGTCATCTGGAAATTCTTAATAATTTTTTGCACAAGGGGGCCCTCCATTTGCATTTTGCACTGGACATGCAAATTATGTGGGCATCCTCTCTTTACAAATTTTGGAAGTCCTCTCTTCCATAATTTGTGGGAATTGAGTAAGAAATGACTCATGGAAAGCACCCCACATGGGGCCTTGCGGCCGCTCAATAACACAGCAGCACACCAAAGGGGACTCCCAGGAGGACAGATGTTCCGGCGGCCTGTGGGCATCTGCACGGCCGTCCTTCCCCTGGGAGGACGGAGGACAGGGAGCTACAGTCCTGGACACTCTCTGTCCACTGGCCAGCCTGTGGGAGAGCACCTGGCCTCTTCTGGAACATTCTGGCTGCTCTGTCTAAACTGCTGGCCTCTCCTCAGCTGATCGCCTGGGAGCCGGAACAGGAGGAAGAGGTTACCATGGTGACGGCCCGGCCCAACTTTCAAGACACGGTCCACGTGGGCTTCGTGTCCGGCCTGAAGAAGTTCACCGACTACTTCACCTCGGTGCTGTGTTTCACCACCCCTGGGGACGGGCCTCGCAGCACCCCCCAGCTGGTGCGCACCCATGAGGACGGTAGGCACCGCCCGCCCCTGCTCTCTCCGTCCCCACCCGAGGGCCGGGCTGGGCGCTGCAGGCACAGGGCGGTCCTGGTCTCATCTCCCATCCTGGGGTGCCCCTGGAGCCCCCCAGAGCGGGCTCTCTTGCAGACAGCCATCTCTCTCTGACACTAACTGGCTTGGGGTGGGGTGGGGTCCTTTTGGGGTACAGTGCCTGGGCCTGTGGGACACCTGAGCTTCAGTGAAATCCTGGACACCTCGCTGAAAGTCAGCTGGCAAGAGCCGGGAGAGAAGAACGGCATCCTCTCAGGTAGGCACCGTGGGGTGGCTGAACCCGGGCGAAAGGGCCAGGAGAGGTCATCTGGTCCATCGCCCTGCTGGCGGCTTCCTGTCGCTCCGAAGCTCCCAGCAGACCCCTCTTTCTTAGAAGGTGCTCAGAGAAGACTCTCGGCCCCTCCACTCTGTAACAGATCCCAGATCTGCAGCCTCAGGCCCCAGGCGGCCACCACAGTGACCGGCTCTCCCTCCTGCAGTCCCCACCCACCAGGGGCTTTCCACCGAGGTTACCCCCGGGGGCCCCAGGCACGATGCCACCCCATCCCTCAGCCCCGCTGCTCCGCCCGCATATCTAACGCCAGCTAGGGAAGGAGTGAGAAGCAGAGTGGAGGGCCAGGCCAGCTTATGTCACAGCTCGGGCTCTCCCCAGGGTACCGGATCTCCTGGGAGGAGTACAACCGGACCAACACCCGCGTGACCCACTACCTGCCCAACGTGACCCTGGAGTACCGCGTCACAGGCCTCACTGCGCTCACCACCTACACCATCGAGGTGGCTGCCATGACCGCCAAGGGCCAGGGCCAGGTTTCTGCCTCCACCATCTCCTCCGGGGTGCCTCCAGGTAGGTGCCCGCTCTCAGGGCAGGAGAGGCCCCTTCTTTCCAGGAACGTTGGCTTTCCTCCTGCATGGCCCTCCCTCCCTTGGTCCCCGCGGGCAGGCTGATGCTCGTGGTCCTGGGTCTCTGGAGGGAGCCTCTCTGGGCTCGATGCTGCTTCCTCCCATGGCTCTCAGGAAAGCAGAGGCCCCCACCCTTGTCCCATTGGCCCCGCTCCCGCCTCCCTCCACGCCCCACCCCACACCAGGTTCCGTGACGGGCAGCGGTATCTATGATTCAGGGGAAGAATCGTCACTGTCACCTAGAAAGTCCAAGTCAGATTCCACGGGTGGAAGTGCCGGTTGGGAAGATGGCAGAGCAGGTGGGGACAGTCTTAAACCTGCTGTAAAGAGCAAGCTGAGGTCTACCCTCAGCCCTGCTTCTGCCAAGCTCTTCGACCTTGAGCAAGTCAAGGCTCCCTCTGTGCCTCAGTTTCCCCATCTGTATCTATGAGGAGATGGACTAGGTAACCATGTGGTCTGGTCCGTAAGTCTACGCTCGTGTGACCTGGCAGAACCCCTCGACCTGCCACGGAGATGGCTGAGGTTCCTGAGTTTCAGTGGCTCCCAAGTGATAATAACAGTAACACAGAAATATTTATGTAGTGCTTACCAGCCCCCAGCTAAGTACTTCATGTACATTAATTCATTTAATCCTCACAACGACCCTGAGGTAGGTGATGTTATTATCATCGCCATTTTATGAGAACACTGCAGCACAGAAAGGTTAGGTAACTTGCCCAAAGACACACAGCACGGAAGCAGGGGAGTTGGATTCCAACTCAGACAGTCCAACTCCAGAACCTGTGCTCGTTCTGTTCATCCTGAACCCCAAGGTTCCTGCTTGGAAAACGGGCTGCCTCCTGTCCCCACCCCTCCTTCTATCTCCCTCAGCCATTGTTGGGTTTGGGGACTGTGTGTGTGGATGGAGAGGGGCCTTCATTAGGGAAGCCCTTACATGCCCAGCCCATTTCCTGGCCCCAGAAGCTCCTCTCGGCCCCTAAACCTGCCCCAGGCTGCTGGTATGGACACAGTGAGCCACGGAGGCAGGAACGAGGACTGTGTTCGCAGGGGGAGGCCTCGGCCATGCTCCTCCTTAGAGGCTTCTAGCAAAAGTGGGACACAGCCTGCTCAGTGCCCAGAGAGTCCTCTCGACGTTCCTACCCGATCTCCTTTCCCGCCCTGTTTTCCTTTTCCAGAACTCCCGGGGGCCCCCACCAACCTGGGCATTTCCAACATCGGCCCCCGCTCCGTGACCCTGCAGTTCAGGCCAGGCTACGACGGGAAGACGTCCATCTCCCGCTGGCTGGTGGAGGCCCAGGTAACGGCTGCCCGAGGGCAGCCCTGCAGCGGGGCAGCCGGCTCTGGGCCTCAGCCATGCCCACGCTCTTGGCTGCAAATCCTGTGTGTGCTTTCGTCTGTGTGAATTTCACAGGCAACTCTCAGATGGCTAGATACACCAAAAATGCCACAGTTCCCTTCCCCTCCACCTCACCTGTACAGCTGTACACACACGCTCTCTTACACACATGGACGCACACACATGCGCACACACACACCAGTCCCCTCGGGTTAGGGTGGTGTCTGGCTGGCCTAGAAAGATAACCAGCTGCTGCCCGCAGCCCTTTTAACTGCGATGCTCAGCTTTGGCTGCACCAAGGAGTGTTCGGAAGTTCCAACGCCTCAGTCCCACCCCCCCAGGAATTCTGCTTCTGATTTAGCTGGGTTTGTAGAAGCACCCCAGGGTGTCCAGGGAGATCACCTGGAAGCTTACTAAATGCACAGATTCCTGGGCACCACCCCCAGGGAGTCTGACTGGCTCAGTCTAGGGCAGGACCCAGGAGTGGGTTATAACAAGCATTCCACGAGATTCTGATGCAAGGGGGCATGGGGTCACACTCCAAGTCATGTTCACGGGCCTGGAAAGATGGTGGTCCCATGGGTGGCCTCCTGGTAAGCCCTGGGGTTTGAATCAAGACCTTTCCTGGGCAGGGCTGTGCCTTCCAGGGGCCAGGGCTCAGAATCCCCCATCTCAGCCCGGCAGGGTGGGCCAGTCTAAGGGGACTCCTTTTCCAGGTGGGTGTGGTCGGGGAGGGAGAAGAGTGGCTGCTGATTCACCAGCTCACCAACGAGCCCGACGCCCGCTCCCTGGAGGTGCCCGACCTCAATCCCTTCACCTACTACAGGTAATGGGGCAGGACCCGGGACGGGAGGGGGCTGCTTAGACTGGACAGGCTTTGGCCCTGGGGTCCTGCCCTCACCATCTTGCTCACCCCTTTCCCCCACTGCAGCTTCCGCATGCGCCAGGTGAACATCGTGGGCACCAGCCCACCCAGCCAACCTTCTAGAAAGATCCAGACCCTCCAGGCACCTCCTGACATGGCCCCGGCCAACGTGACCCTGCGCACGGCCAGTGAGACCAGCCTGTGGCTCCGCTGGATGGTGAGGCTCCCGTGAGGGCAGAGGGGGGTTGTCTCCTTGATCCTCTTCATCTTGCAAAGGTGTCATTGCCTCCAAGGGGCCACATCAAAGGGGACATCCACCGGCATACCCACAGCTTCCTTCTCTTTCTTTACACTCAGGACCTGCTAAGGTGCCTGATAATCAGTCTTAGGCGAAAGGACAAATGCCCATGTGAGGAGAAGGAGCTAGAAAGCCTGTTCATTGAGCATCACCTTGTGCCAAGCACTTTACGTTTTTCTTCCATTTAATCCTTCCAATAATCCTGTGAAGGACACGTTATTATCCCAATTTCCAGCTAAGAAAACTGAGGCTCGGAGAGCTTAGGAACGCACTCGCAGCTACAAAGCTCGCCAGGGTGGGTCTGGCATCAGATGCAAGTTGTTCCGCCAAGTCAGAGAGCCAGGGGTTGCTTCTGGGGTGGAGGGGGAAGTAAGGGCGGGGCTGTTAGGCTCTCAGACCGTCCCCACGGATCCGGGTTGCATGTCGAGGGCCGGGACTCCAGGTGACCGGCAGGAGGTGGCAATACTGCCATGCCGAGGACTTCCTTTCCCGCCAGGCGCTGTTCTGGGCGCTTTATTCCAAGTCAGGCCTTGAACCCTCTCCACAAGCCTGTGACAGCTGTGATCCTGGTCCCCACTTTACAGATGAGGAAACTGAGGCAGAGAGAGTCTGAATGACTGGCCCAAGCCCCCCACAGCCTCCCCCACCCCCCAGTTAACAGCAGAGCTCAGATTCCCAACCCAGGAATCTGGCCCCCAAAATCCGCAGCCCTAACCACTGAACCCACTGCCATCCCACCCTCTGGGGAACGAGAGAGAACACTTCTCCCCAGGGCCTTCCTCCGGGACAGCGTTTCTCGGCAAGGATCCCACAAAGCAGCAAGTGGAGAGGCGCTCAGAGCATCCTGGAGTTCTTAGAGCCATGAACGTGGGGAAGAACACAGCATAGCCCGCTCCTTAGAGAGGCCGGGGCACTAGCTCTGGGAAGAGCCTGCCCAGCTCCACTTCCCCAGGCCCGCCTGGCCACACCACTCTTTTTTTGTTTATACATAAGATCTCTTACTGGTTGTATAAAGCACAACTTGCAGAACGCCGTGCTGTGGGCCAGGGTTTCCTGGAAAGCCATTGCTCCCTTTCACGTATGTGGACAGTCCGATAAAAGGAGCTAATGGCACCAACCATCCTGGACCAACGCCAGTCATTCATTACGATTCCCCCCCAGGGTGGGTGGCACCAGAGCTGTCTTCCAGCCCAGGCTGGCAGCCCTGGGCACAGCGGCAGGTGGGCGGGCACCCCAGGCCCTCGGGCTGTCTGTTACCACTGGCCTCTCCGCCCCTTCTCGTCTACGCTCTGCTTCCCTCCTGCATCTCACTTTAAGGTTTCCAGGTACTAAAAGGCTAGAGAGTCTGATACCCAGAGGGAGCTGGAGGGGGAATAAAAAGGCATTTGCCTTGCCGGACAGGGCCCCAGGCACCTCCAGTCCCGCTTAATGGTGCACAGCCCCTTCATGACCCTTCCTTAGCAGGGGAGGGCACGTGCGCTCCAGGCCCATCTCAAGCTCTCCAGCCATCGATTGCTGTCTTAATGGTCTCTGGTTGGCTTCAGTGAGTGTCTGTAGGAACGGGCTGGCGGGAGGAAGGGAGTGCGTAGGGAGGGAGGCAGAGGCCGAAGGAGAGGAGGGGAGGAAGTGGGTCAGAAGTGGGAGCCTGTGGACCGTGGGCTCTTTGGATCCCCCGGGGAAGCAGAATGGGGGGGCAGGTGAGGGCCTGGGGCGGCCCAGCTCCAGCTCTGCCGCCTTCAGAGGAGAATCTGAAGGCCACCCTTCAGCTCGCACCTGCTTCCAATCACAGGCTTCCCCCAGCGTGCACACACATCTTATCAACACTGCCCAAGTTCATCCAAACGGCCCTGAGCCAGCGACCACAGCCCCGCAGCCTACTCATAGGCTTCCCAGGAAGGAAATCTGTCTTTTCACTGAGACTCAACAAGAGAAAGAGGCTAAAAATGCAGCAGGAGAGACCAAAGTTTGCTGGAAGGAAGGACTTCCTGATGGTGACAGGTGCCCCATCCATGCTCAGGATGCCCTCTCCACTTGCTTGCTTCTCCAAGGCAGGCATGAGCTGAGACCAGGCATGTTGTAGGCAATTAACGAAGTATGTGTTGGCAGCCCGGGTGAGGGAGTTAAGTGGTAGAGCCAGCCAGGACCCAAGGTGCTACGCTCATCAGCAGGTGGGACAGACGGACTTTGGGGTCTCCTCGCCTGGTCCGACTCCCTTGGCAGGGTAGTAAGTTCACCATGTGCACAATAAAGAATGGATGCCACCTCTCCTCAGAGCCTGACGTGGAGAGACAGGGAGATGGGGCTGTGAGAAACACAGAGTCACACAATCTAAGCCACACCCAGGGTGACAGCGCCTCACACAGGCACAGACAGGTTGGAGAGTGGGCTGGGTAATCCTGAAGGCTCCCTGGAAGAGGGGGCCAAGCCAGGCAGTTCTGTACACAGGGCGGGCCGGGCCTCACGGCAGCTCTGCCTGCCCTGCCCTCCTGCAGCCTCTCCCGGAGATGGAATACAACGGGAATCCCGAGTCGGTGGGCTACAAGATCAAATACAGCCGGGCGGACGGCCACGGCAAGACGCTGAGCCACGTGGTGCAGGACCGCGTGGAGCGGGAGTACACCATCGAGGACCTGGAGGAGTGGACGGAGTACCGCGTCCAGGTGCAGGCCTTCAACGCCATCGGGAGCGGGCCCTGGAGCCACACAGTGATGGGCAGGACGCGGGAGTCAGGTACCGCCCCCCTGTGCCAACCTCCCAGCAGGTCCCCGAGGCCTGCAGCTAGGATGCCAGCCCACCACAGCCCCCACCCCGCCTTTGTCTCTCCACCCTCCGGGCCTGCCAAGGGCAGTTCAGAAATAGGGCTTGTTTTCCTTTTGTGCTCCATGTCTGGGCAGAGCTCCCTGCGTGTTGCTGCGTCTCCCAGCCCCTGATCCCTACCTGCAGCTGCTCCCTGCTCCCAAAGTCAGGGCGTGGGGGTCCCCACCCGTGCGCCCTCACCTTTAACCGTGACGCCCAGTGGTGCCTGAGAGAGCCTGAGATGGGGGGAAGGAGTGGGGTTAGCTCTGAGAACATTCCAGAATGCAACCAGCAGCTCATAGGGGCCTGGGAAGGGGTCACCCACAGAATACAAGCCCCCAGCCTCATTCGTGCACATGTGGCTCACTGCTCTGGGGCTCATTTTCCTGGTGCCTTTTAACACACACCACACACACACACACGTGCGCACACACACACATACCCGCTGCGCCCGCGGGAATGCAGGCTCTTCCTGACTTAGCCAGAGCAGAGGATAACAGGGAGGCCAATCTGAAACCAGAAACAGCATCTGGGACATTCCAAAAGGAGTCACGGCAGGATAATGTGCTCTTTGGGGACTGTCTGTGCCACGTGTCCTTCCCCAGGTCCCACTCCACTCCCTTCCACTGTAGGGTCGACTTTGGGTCCTGAGCTCCTTCTCTCCGCTCCCTTTCTCCCTCAGTCCCATCCTCTGGCCCCACCAACGTGTCCGCGCTGGCCACCACCTCCAGCAGCATGCTGGTGCGCTGGAACGAAATCCCTGAGGCCGACCGCAATGGGCTCGTGCTGGGCTACAAGGTGGGTCCTGGATCCGAGCACAGCAAGAGGCTGGAGCCCCTACACCGGCTTCCCCACCCAAGATGCCCTGTCCTCGTGACCCCCTGGGGCCCAGTCTCTGCCTTCCAGAGTCCATCCACTGGTCACCATAGCAACCAGGGAGTCCTCCCTCAGGGGTGAGGAGGCATCCAGGGAGGGCCCAGGGTCCTTGGGGCAGCTCCATCTCCCCCAGGAGTCCATGCTGGCTGTCCAGGCCTCACTCTCAGCTCTGATGAGCCCAGCTTCAGCTTCCATTATCTTCTAGAATTCTTCCCAAAGCTGTGCATAGCCGCATGATCCAGCCCTGGCGTGGAAGTTGGGAGATGTGGCTTGACCTCCTGGCTCTGACACTACTGGCTATGTGACCTTGAGCAAGTCACATCCCCTCTCGGAGCCTGTTTTCTTACCTGGATGCTCTCTAAGGAAACTTCAGCTCCGTGGATGAGCGCATCTTTGCGTCCCCTTCCCGGAACACTAGCTTCGCAGTTACCCCATGCCTCCTTGGGGCCCAGCCACTCCAAGGACCCCTGGTCTGCCGGCTCCATCCCCGCCCACCTCGCTCCTGGGGGTGAGACTTGGGAGAGGTGCTGGCAGGACCACCCCAGGCCCGAGGCCCTCACCCCTGCACTGGGCTCCGGCAGGTCATGTACAAGGAGAAGGACTCAGACTCCCAGCCCCGGTTCTGGCTGGTGGAAGGGAACTCGTCCCGCAGCGCCCAGCTCACAGGCCTGGGCAAATACGTGCTCTATGAGGTCCAGGTGCTGGCCTTCACGCGCATCGGGGACGGCAGCCCCAGCCACCCTCCCATCCTGGAGCGGACACTGGATGATGGTGAGTTCAAATCCCTGCCGGTCTGGGAAGACCAGAAGCTGTCCTAGTCCTGCCTGCCCAATCCTGGCCCTCTGGGGTCACGCTCTGCCCCGGAGGGAACCGTGGCCTCAGGCTTCTCCTGTGGGGGGCAGGTCACCGAGGTCCAGCTCAGTCCCATCCCCACTGCAAGGGATGCTAATTACAGATGGTGCATCCCAAAGGAAAAAATGACAGTGCAAGGGCAGTGTGACATCTGATTCCGCCTCTTGCACTCTCTTTGGGACAAGTGTACAGAAAAGAGACTTCACACCCGTTTTGATTTCTTGATCGCCTGAGGCAGGATCACTTTAAGTAAAGGTCTGTGCAAGGGAGAGGCTTGATGGTTCCTGGGCCTGAGCCTCCTGGGCCTGTTTGCAAAAGAGTGACACCAGCGGGGCTGTAGGCCTGCATCTCTGCAGCAAAACTCCTGGCAAAGGCTGACTGACAGGTCCTTCCCCGTCCTTCCTCCCCGCCGCATACTCACATACTGCCCACCACGAACATTTGTGGGGTTCGGACAAGAGTGCAAAAGGAAACCCAAACAGCATATGTCTATATATCCAGGTTATAAATCAAGCTAACGATCTGTTAAATTAAATATGTTCTATGCTCTTGCCTTGACAAATGTACCCTCGTAATGACCTGGAAGGCTGAGTTCAAGTGTAGAAGTCTCAGACTTCTTGGCCTTCTGTGTCGGAATGAGGCAGCGCAGGAAGCATTGCCCCCAAGCCGTCCTCCACCCCCCTACCTGCTCTCTTCCCACCCTCTCCTCTGGCCCATGTCATTCGGTCTCCATCCCAACACCCAAAACAGCTACTGCTTGGCCATCCCTCGGTCCTGAGGTGCCAGTCCACCCTCAGGAGGGTGGCTCCGGGGACAGCCCCATGCAGACCCTGGAAGCATGCTTGCGGCTGTCTGGACAGGGAATTCCAGGATCCCAGGTTCCAGAATTGGGTCTAGAAAGAGGAATGGTGCAGGTTCTGGAGGGTGCCTCCCTTTGCCCCACGGCCGCCTCACCCACCGAGGGAAGGAAGTCAGAGTGGTACCTTCTAGAGCACAGACCCAGGACAGGGTCCCATCGCCCAGTTCAGAAGGCAGCCCTGTGCGTACATATGTGTGCACATGTCCACGGACACTGAGCTAAAGGGGGCTGGAGCCTTGGTCCCTTCCAGTTCCTACCAAATGATGCCAATTTTGAGGGAAGAAACCACACTGGTAGCATCTTCCTGTCCTGCATTAGGACACCATGCCAGGCACAGGGCAGCACTCCACAAAGTTCACTGAGCTGAGCTGAGCCTGCCGTGCTGCTCTGCTGAGCTGGTCTGGGCTCAGGGCTGAGCATCAGCCACACTGTCACCACTTCTGCTTTGTCCCCTCCAGTCCCAGGACCACCCATGGGCATCCTGTTCCCGGAGGTGAGGACCACATCGGTGCGCCTGATCTGGCAGCCCCCTGCTGCTCCCAATGGCATCATTCTCGGTAAGCCTCTACCCTCCCCGTGCCCTGGCCCCAGGAAGAAGGAGGAGGTAGAAGGGTGTAAAGGAGGCATAGTCGGTGTTGGCCAGAGGAAGACTAGATCCCGGAAGTGTCCACATCTCCTCAAGAAGGATTCTGAGTCTTATTTCTCCCACTGGAAATCTCAGTCTGTGAGATTATCAGCGGGAGGGCAAGGCCAGAGCTCAGGTCCCTTAAGGACCATGGGTTAACTTTGTGCCCCTAATGCCCCAAGCCAACTGGCCTTCTGGTAAACCTTGGCTGCTGTTCCTGAGTGTGGCCAGGTGAGGGCACACTGGCCAGCGCAGCACAGCTGGGCTCACAAGTGGGAAACTGGACCTCAGGCGCTGGGAGGTATGCTGGGGTCAGAAGCATCATTTCATATTCAGGGTTCCCTGCAGCACACGCGCACACAGCCTCACAGGAGAAGACTCACACGGTGTGTGACTTGAGTAAGTCAGCTTCCCTCCACGGCCTCAGCTCCTTCTGTAAAACAGAGGACTGGACCACCGGTGCCTGGTCGCAGGCTCCCAGTCCTGGCACCCGCAGATGGATGCCACTCCTGCAAAGGCAGAGTGGAGGCGGGAAGGGCAAGCACTTTGGACTTACAAACACCTGGGCTGGACGTCCACCTCAGTCACTTCCTAGCAGGTGGTCTGGCCTCTCTGAGCCTCAGTTTCCTCACCTGGGGCTGTTATGGGGGTCACAGAAACAGTGTACAGAGCACCCGTCCGTGCCCCCCACAGTCATACCCAAGGGCGGCTGAGGACACAAGAGTGACCAAGAGGGCTTCAAGCAGATGAGCCCCAGCCCAGGTGGCCCAGGCGCAGACATGTGGTAGCCAAGGAAGGAATGACGCTTTCTGGGGGCTCCAGGAGCAGCCTTCCCTCCTTCCCAGTGCGGCCCGTTTCCTTCCTTCCCCACAGCTTACCAGATCACACACCGGCTCAATGCCACCACAGCCAACGCTGCCACAGTGGAGGTGCTGGCGCCCAGCGCCCGCCAGTACACGGCCACTGGCCTCAAGCCAGAGTCTGTCTACCTGTTCCGCATCACGGCCCAGACCCGCAAGGGCTGGGGAGAAGCCGCCGAGGCCTTGGTGGTGACCACCGAGAAGAGAGGTAGGTAACTGCCACGGGGGTTCGGGGGGCCTGCGGGGCAGCCGAGGGGGCCCCAGCCAATCCGGGTGCTCAGACCCTCTCCTTGTGATGGCTGGGGGTCAGCTCATTAAGTGTTGCCTTGCTCCGGTCTGCAATGGAAAGTGGGCTCAAATCTCTGCCATCAAGGTCAGCGAGGGCTCTAGCGGACTGCCGGAGCTGAGCGGGGCGCTCCCAAGCCTCTTGCTCTGCCCCTGCTCCCCATTTTCCACAGGGCAGGTGGGTGAGACCAGCTTCCTTTCCCTCGACAAAGACCGTGTCCAGATGGGTGGCGGACGTGGCCGCTGCTGCCCTGAGCTGGCGCCTCGCCCGAGGTTGGCTTCCCCAGAAGCAGGCCTGAGACCCACATTCCTGTGGATGTGATTTATTAGGCAATGTTCCCAGTAAAAGCCAGGACAGTGGTTCTCAGCGGGGGGCTGCTTTGCGCCCCAGGGGACATTGGGCAATGTCTGGACATTTTGGGTTTCACAACTAGGAGGCAGAGTGTCTGGAGGCCAGGGATGCTGCCAAGCATCCTTCACTGCACAGGGCAGGCCCATATCAAAGGATCCTCCCCCTAACGCCACAGCACTCGGGCTGAGAAGCCGTGCATCGGGGCGTGGGGCGGGAGAAGGAAGCCACGCAGTGGGTGTAAAGCAGAGCCCCAAAGAGGGCAAGGTGGGCTTCGTCCCACCTGATCGGGGCAGCGCAGGTCCCATCTCACATCGTGGCGGGCAGGGGCAAGGGGCTGGGGTGTTCCTAGTCTCACTGCCCGTCCCCAGCGGGGCTGCCCTCAGGAAGTGTCAGTTCCCAGGATCTGCGTGCACGGAGACGGATGGGGCACCGGTGACAGGCCTCAGCCCAAAGCCCCTCCTTCCCCTTCTTGAGAAAGCTCACCTCCCTCCACCATTGGCTCACCTGTTCTCCCACTCCACCCCGCCTCCTCCCAGACCGCCCGCAGCCCCCCAGCAAGCCGGTGGTGCAGCAGGAGGACGTGAAGGCCCGCAGTGTGCTGCTGTCCTGGGAGCCGGGGAGCGACGGCCTGTCCCCCGTGCGCTACTACACTGTGCAGACTCGCGAGCTGCCCAGTGGCCGGTGGGCCCTGCACTCCGCGTCTGTGAGCCACAACGCCTCCGCCTTTGTCGTGGACAGGTGAGCCGGCCACCAGCATTTCTGCCCACCTTTCCCCACCCGGACAGCCCCCTCCGAGAACACCTGGAGCTGCACCCCCCAAGCCTCTACCTCAGCTCCCACCACCCAGGAGCCCTCCCGTCCACTCGCATCCCCTCCAGCTCCGTCCCAACCTCCCTCCCGTCTCTCTGGAGCCCTGTTAGGGCTGCCTCTTAATTATCTACTTCTGGAGCCCAGAAGCCCCCCTAGGGGAGCGCTGGTCCTCCTTCATTAGCGATCCCTCCCAGCCAGGCGGCATTCCTCTCCATCTTTAACAGGGGAGTGGAGCTTCGCTCCGAAATTCTGGCCGCAATTTAATTCCTAGTGGGTCATATTCTTTATATTCCAGTTAACGTGACCGAGAGTTTTGAGCAATGCTTTCCTCCTCCCCGCTCCCCCCTCCATCCCCAATAAATCAAAAAGGAAGATGTTTGCCTGGAGAGGAAATGAGGCTCCTAGAGACGAAGGGCTGGTTAACCCTTGAGAACCGCGACCCTTCCGCAGTTTACCAAATTCAAGACAAGGGTGGCAGTGCCTGGGGAGGAGCTTGCTCGGAGAGGGCACTGTTGGTGCTCTCGCGGCTGCCTGTTCCTCCGAGGTAGGAAATACGTGGCATTTCCTCTTGGGGACCTATGGCTTCTAACTGGAGCTAAAGGTGAGGCTGTACTCTAAGTTGGCTTGGTCAAGGGCCCGGCCTGGGAGCTCAGGACCCCGGAGGCCTGGCCCCTGTGTGTCCCCGTTGTAGCAGACTTTCTTTCTGTGACTCCATGTTCTCCTCTGTGTCAGCACCCCTGCCCTCCTTTCTCAGGGCAGGGATGGCGGGGCGAGGCCATTAGGGGGACCTCTGTTCACTGAACTCGATCCCCCCACAGACTCAAGCCCTTCACATCCTACAAGTTCCGGGTGAAGGCGACCAATGACATTGGGGACAGCGAGTTCAGCGAGGAGTCGGAACCACTGACCACCCTGCAGGCTGGTGAGTGCCCCTCACTTGGGTCCCTTTCTCTTGCCCACTGCCCCTTCCTGAGCACTGGGTGTTCTCATCTCGGGGAGGGCCCCCAGGATGGAGGGGCACCCAGCCTGTGGACCCTTTGTCTGCCTCCCTGGGCAGAGTCCCAAGGAGGTTTGAGCCAGAGGGGCCTTCGCCACGGGTGCAGGCACCCTCACCCAGCCCGGCATTCTACTGTGTCTCTTCTCCGATGTCCCCCAGCTCGTGGCTGACCCCAGAAAATCAGTGGAGGGGAGTGGGGGAGCCGCAGCAGCGGCATGAGAGGCCTGTGGCTCTGGGGACAGAGGGGAGAAGGCTCTGGACCCTTGGGTTTGGGCTGGGGTCAGGGTCCGCGCCCCTCTCTGCCTCCACACTGGCCCTTTGTTCTGCAGAAGTTGGGGCAGTGGGCATGGAGGGTGATTTACGCTGGCACTGCCCCCAGTCCAGTATGCGCAGAATCTGGTCCCTGTGGCCTCCCAGGGGGCCTGAGCCCCCGCCCCGGAGCTCATCTGTCTGCCTCTCTCCCCAGCCCCCGACGAAGCGCCCACCATCATCTCAGTGACACCCCACACCACCACCTCCGTGCTGATCCGATGGCAGGTACGGCCCGGCAGGCAGGGAGGGGCCCGTGTCCCACAAGGACTCAGACAAGCTCTGTGCTGGGACCAGGAAGGCAACACCCCACAGACACATCGTACACAGACACACGTGCACACACACCTGCACGCCCCTCATTCCACGCTCAGGACAATCAGATGGGGCAGGTGCTCCTACAGTCCCCTTCTGCAGGCGAGGACCCAGACTCAGAGAGGTGATGTGAATGATCCAGGTCACACAGCTACTAAGGGGTGGCACCGGGCGTAGTGCCCTTAGGTCAGCTGAATCCTTCGACAGAAACGTCCCCGGGGCTTCCAGCGCCCCCAGAGTCTCCAGGAAACCCAGCCCCACTGTCAGCAAAGGGATTCCTCATAGAGAGACAAACACAGGTGTGGACGCCTGACCTGCGCCTTGACGGGGCTGCCATCCTGTCACCGTGAGCAGGAACCCATTGTCCGGGCACAGAGGAACCCCATCCTCTGCTCCGCCCCAGCTGCCCACTCTTTGTCACTTGCCATGGCCTGAAGAAGACGGCAGGACACATCTTAGGGACCAGGCTGCCCGTGATGGCCAGCAGGACGCCCCGCCCCGTGCCCTCTGAAGGCCAGCCTCTGGGCTCAGTAGAGGCCCCGAATCGCGAACTCCTGTCTCCACTTCCCGGGTCAGAGGGGCAGCACCAACCTTCACCCACCTGCAGCCGCCACTAGGAGAAAGCCCTTGAAGAGAAAATAAGGGGGACCCCCACACCCCGGGCCCCGGCCGCCCTTGAGTGAAAACGACCTAGTGCAGCTGGGCGCCTTGGTGGACGAGGCTGGAGCAGAGCGGGACCGAGCGGGCAGGGAGGTGCCAGCGGCAGCCAGGGATGCAATTAAGGAGCTAATAAAGGCTGAACAGGCGCAGCGGGTCTTTTAAAAGAGGCATCATAGAAAGTGGCTTCCACCCTCTCCTGAGGCCTGTTCTGCTGCTCAGCCGTGTAGAGAGCAGACAGCAAAGGAGAGAAGGATAGAGGCCGAGCGGGCAGCACAGGCAGGCAGGAGCACGCGCCCTTCTCCAGGCAGAGGAGCTGGCATGGGAAACTCAAGGAAATGTAGGCCAGGTGGTAGGCAGAGGGATCAGCAGGCCGAGGGAGGCTGGTGAACATGAGGGAGCTCCTAGGCAAGGACCAGCTCTCTCAGAAGAGCCAGAGTCATGCTGGGGCCCCAACGATGCTGTGTGACCTTGGGCACGTTCCTCACCCTCTCTGAGCCTCGCTTTCCTGCTCGGTTCGGCGGGGATGGCATGGTGATTTTTGTCCTTCCTTGCCTCCTACGGAATTCCGGCAGGGAGGAAATAACCGGGTTGGAAATGCTCTGTAAATTAATAATGCTCAGTGCCGTTTTGATTGCTTTTCCTGCTTGAGACTCCGTCCCTGCTCTGGGGCCGCAGGAGGCAGGATGGGGAGGAAGGGAGGAGCACGTAGAAGCGGGAGAGCCGCGGTGGTCCCGGCCCCTCCCCATCCCCCACTCCGGTCCCCGCAGCCACCACCGGAGGACAAGATCAATGGCATCCTCCTGGGCTTCCGGATCCGGTACCGGGAGCTGCTCTACGAGGGCCTCAGGGGCTTCACGCTGCGCGGCATCAACAACCCCGGGGCCAAGTGGGCGGAGCTTACCTGTGAGTGACGTCCTCGGGAGTGAGGGGGGTGGGGCCGGCTCGCTGGCCTCCCTGCCCTGAAGCTCTCAGCTTCCTGAAACGCTCTAACCTGAAGCCCAGCCGCCCTCCCCCGTGTGCGCCTCTCGCCCTGTCCCATTCCATCCCTGAGAGAGTATTTCTTGAGCACCTTCTGCATGTCCCCAGACACTGGGGGGGCACGCCAGTGAACAGGACAGACAGGGTCCCCGGCCTCTCCGAGTTTGCAGGCTGGAGGAGGAGCCAGGTGTTCTAGAAGTAAACCCTGAGATAGATGTCTAAGACTGTTGTCATGACAGCTGTGAAGGACATGTTCCAGGAGAGTCTAAACTGGGGTCAGAAAAGGCTTCCCTGGGGCATGGCTGTGCCACTGACACTGATGGATGATTCCAAGTCTATCAGTCCAAAGGGAAGGGGAGAGCCCAGCATGTGCAAAGGGCCTGAGGTGGGAAGGAAGACCAGAAGCTGAGCCCGGTCACATCCCAGAGCCTGCCATCTGGCCCCCTCTGGTTCCTCGGGGAGGTCCCTGTTCTGCCCTGGGGACCTCGGCATGGAGCCTGCATCTGCAGCAGGAAGGAAAGAGCCAGGAGCAGGTGGGCATCCCAGGGATAGTCACAAGTGAGGAATGATGTGGTTGCACTTTGGGGTCTGGAGGGTTGCCTTGGTGGCTTCCGGTTATGGCTGGCGATGGAGTCCAGAGGCGGTGACGTAGGTGAGAGTGGGAGGTTGGAGTCAAGATAACAGGCCTGGGATGGGATGGAATGGAGGGCCAGTGTGGGAGCTGATGTGCTGTGGGCTCCACGACTGACTCATGGAGGGGACAGGGAGGGAGGCATCCAGAGGATTTGGGTCCCCAGGTGGGTGGTGGGACCGCTCCCCCCACCAGAGACTGGCGGGAGAGGAGGAGCAATTTAAGATCCTCCCCGTCTTGGTTTCTCCTCCCATAGTTGTCCTAAACCTTTTGTGGCTTGTCTTCTAGCGCATGTTAGCAGGCGACAAAGTGATTGAAGGCGTAGCAAAGGAATATTAATAGAAAACTCGGAAGTGGCTGATCCGACAGCTTGCGTTATTTTTATTTCTTCCTTTTTGCAGACATGTGCTTCTGGTTGTGATCTTACATTGCCTGAGTATAGTAGAGTCGTATTTCCTGGTAGTAAAGTGGGTTCTGGTTCACAGGAGGATGTTAACAACACCACTATTTCACGGTGGTTCTCAGGAGCTCCTCCTTAGGCAAGGGAGCCAGTGGGACTGGAGGGTCCCGCAGAGCTGCCCCCAGGGATGCTGAGCTCCGAGGGGCCCCGTGACCTCAGATGAGTGCACACTGGGGCGGGGGCAGCACTGTCCTGGGAGCTGCCTCCTCCGCCCGCCCCACTCCTGTCCTAGCCCCTAACTCACCATCAGGATCTGGAAACTCCTTCCCTCTGCATGTGTGTTGCCAGGCCCCCTCTCTCCCGTCCCACCCGCCTCGTCGGGGTCTCTGTGGAGTGGGGGTGTGTGTACTAACCTCCTCTGTCTGCTGTCTCCTCTGGCCCCCTCCGCCGCCCCACCCCGTAGCCATGTACTCCATGCGGAACCTGAGCCGGCCCAGCCTCACGCACTACGAGCTGGACAGTAAGTCTCCTTGCATGGCGGCCCCGAATCGGGCCCACGCCTTCCCAGGGATGGGGAGTGGGGCCTCTGAGGACGCCTGGCCACCGGCCGAGTGGTGCGCCCACCTCAGGCTGCTTGAAGAACAGGGCCACTCAGCACACTTGACTTTCCCAAAACACACAAAAATGTAGGGGGTCACCGAGGAAGGTCTCCTCCGGCCCATCATCCAGCAGGTGTGGGATAGAAAAGAAAACGGCTATGATCTCATGCTCTGGGTGTCAGGGGGACGACGACAGGTGTCCACGGGGGGAGCTGCTGGTCCCACTCTCATCCCCATCGTGGCTGCCCCATCTTGGCTCATCAAAGGCACTTTTCAGCACAGCTCGGTCTTCCAGGCTGAGCCTGACCTCTGGAGTGAGCAGAGCCCCATCTTCCCTCTGGGGACTGGGAAATGTTCCCACTGGATGCCCACCCCAAGCCCTTGCCCTGTGTTTAAAGTCCCAGCCACGCTTCTCCTGAAGGCCCAGAGCCTTGACAAGGGCACCTCCTGCTTAGGAAGCAGCTCGAGTTTGAGACTGGATTGTCCTTCCTCCTCAGCCAACGGCCCACACAGGCTGCGTGGCCAGTTAAACTCGGGTGACTCCCCCACGCACGTTCCAGGTGAAGGGTGGAACTTCCACCTGGGAGGGGAAGGTGGGGAAGGGAGGTGGGGAGAATCTTTCAGCCATCCCCCACCCCACCCCGCGAGGAGGGACAGCGTCCCCAGCCCAGAGTATCGGAGCCCTTCTCCTGCAGCTGCTCTCTCCCAGCTTCTGTCCAGCCATCTCCACGCAGGCACCCCAGACTTGGCAGGGTTTCTCAGCCCCGATTCACATCCAGTTTGCTCCTTCCCTTCAGGGCTGAGCCCTGTGTAAAGAGCTGATTGATGGGGCCTGGGGGGTGCAGCTGGGAGTTTCAAGCATCTGCCACCGTGTGGGGAAGGAGTGACCTATGACCCAGAGTGCTCGGGCCAATTGCAGTTCACACTGGTTGTCCCAGCATAAATATTAGTAGGGTCACTTTCAGTCTCTAAGTGACCGATATGGTCACTCTTGGCCAGGAAGCCAGCCTGAGTGATCCTGTGTCCAGAGTCCCAGGGAGGAGCACATGCCCCCGCCCCCTACCTCTTACCTCTTCTTTCCTGAATCTTCGGGGAGGAGTAGAATCGCAGGGGTGTGTCATCGCTCCCCCACAGCCTCCACCCTCCATGCTGGCTCTGTCCCTGCAGGGACCTGACATCTGCGTGTTTCTCCCTCCCCCACTCTCGCCCCGCAGACCTGAACAAGCACCGGAGATACGAGATACGGATGAGCGTATACAACGCCGTGGGCGAGGGGCCCTTGAGCCCTCCACAGGAGGTCTTTGTCGGGGAGGCAGGTGAGCACCACCTGCCCTTCCAGCCCCAGCACGCCTTTCCCACTCCAAGAAGCCCAGCTGGAGGAGATAGGGGACCAGGGGTCCCAGCCCGCCCCAGCCCACCTCCTCCTCCCTCAAGTCCACTCACACCTCACGCTGACGACCCCTCACGCCCTCCAGTGCCCACGGCAGCGCCCCGCAATGTGGCCGTGCACGGTGCCACAGCCACCCAGCTGGATGTGACGTGGGAGCCACCCCCCCTGGAGAGCCAGAATGGAGACATCCAGGGCTACAAGGTACGGGCACTCCAGCAGAAGAGAGGGTCCTGAGGGGCGAAGGTCTGGGCTGGGGGTTGGGAGTGACCCGTGGGTGGTAGATGGGTGAGGTCCCCTGCTCTGCACCTGCTCCCTTGGCTGTTTGCACCCAGTGCACAGAAATGTGGTGCAGCTGGAGCAAAGCTACACCTGTCCTCGGCAGCATCCCAGGGGCAGGTTGAGCTCAGAGGCAGGAAACTCATTTGGCCAGCCCTAATTACAATACTGATGCTGATTGGAGGGCCAATTAGCAAAGGACCAGTGGCTGCGACTTGGAAATCTCTGTTTACAATTATTTCTAGATTTTAGATGATGTCATGTGTTAGGACAGGATTCCACATATCTCTAAAATTTGCACAGCCCTTTAGAACTCCTGAGTCTCTTGAAAGCCCTGTAAAGCTGGTGACTATCGTATAGATGAGGAAATCAAGACCCAGGTTAAGTCCAGCAAGGTCACCAAAAAAAGCAGGTAGCAAAGAGTCAGACTCCAGGTCTGCCGGTCCTCACCCTGCGATGAGTGGAGAGGATGCACTGAGCACAGAACCACGAGGGGAGGCGGTGGAAGTAATGATAATAGTGATGTGTCTCGTCGGCTGGAGCCGTTGGGATGCACAGCCCCTGGCCGTGGTCAAGGCTGCCTCCTGTCCCGGGGTCCAGCACCACTCTGATTTCTGGGGGTTGTTTGTGATTCCAGGGAGCAGCCCAGGGCAGTGGCGGGTGGGGAATGTGACAACCACAAGGGGCCTCCTGGTTGACCTGGCTCAGCCCCTCGCTGCACAGGGAGAAACCAAGTCTCAGCACAGGTGAGGGGCTTGCCTGAGTCACAGGGCTCGTCGGTACAGGCGGCCCGGGTTTAAGGCAGAATCCAGCATAGGAGTCTCTTTCCCTCTGGGTGAGGGAGGCGGGAGAGAGGAGGAAAGGCGTCTTGCCAAGGAAGCTCTAAAGATGGATGACGCCCCTCGAGTCCTCGCCCAGGAGCGCCAGCTGGGAAACTAAATATTGCGCCACTAGCATATGC
This sequence comes from Equus quagga, assembly GCF_021613505.1. NCBI lineage: Eukaryota > Metazoa > Chordata > Mammalia > Perissodactyla > Equidae > Equus > Equus quagga. Next base: position 108,249,187 of record NC_060277.1, on the reverse strand, counting down.
CTCCCCTGGAAAGAAGGAGCCGGAGCGGAGCCTGCAACAGTTTGGCAGCCACTAGACTGTCGAGGTGTGGAAGTCTCCAGTTAACGTACAGACCAGGAAATCTGTGGTGCACTGACACCGGGTATCACACAGCAGATGTGGGCGTGCTCTGAGAAACATCGCAACTGTGGACATTAGCTGGGGAAACGGAATTGCCGCCTCCCAGACGTGAATTAACTTCCACATTAGTTAACATTAACATTAACAATGTTTAACATCACCAGCCGGGGAGCGTAGGTTGAGCCGTGAGCACGGGCAGGCACACACGCAGCGACAGTCTTTCAATGACGTGTCTTTGTTGAGCAGTTATTTTGTGCCAGCGGCATTCTCTGTGCTGGGAATAAAGTAGTGAGCAGAGAGACAACATGAGCTTAAATTGTAGGGAAGGAAAACCAGTGATGCACAAAATGCAGAGCACCTCCAGACGGTGGAAAATGAAGTGGGTTAACAGGCGGGGAAGAGAGACTCAGGGGGAGGTTTGAAACTTTAATAGGGTCATTAGGAAAGGACTTGATGAGAAGGTGATGCGTGAGCAAAAGTGAAAGAGAACAGGATGTGAATCACATGGATCAGGGAGAAGAATGTTCTAGAAAGAGGGGAAAGAGGGGCAAAGGTCCTGGGGTGGGTGGGTGCTTGGCATGTACGAAGACCAGCAAACAGCTCCGTGTGTCCCAGAGTGGGTGGGGGCAGGAAGATGGGAGATGGGTCGAAGCAGCAACTGGGCCCACATCACCTAGAACCCTCAAGGGCTTGGCTGTCAATCTGAATGAGATGGCAGCCATGGAGGGTTGGGGCAGAGGAGGGACAAGGGTGACTTGAGTTTTGGGAGAGTTGTGCTGAATGCTGTGCTGAGAGTAATCTGAAAGGGGGAAAGCACAAAACCACAAAAAGGAGACTGAGTAATCCAGGTGAGACACGGTGGTGGCCTGGACCAGGGGCGGCAGTGGCGAGAAGCCTTTGCTCTCTTGGTTCCATTTGAATGGTAGAGCTGGGAGAATTTGCTAATGAGTTAAATGTGGGGTGTGACAGAAGGAGAAGAGACAAGGATTTCTGAACAATTGGATGATGGAGCTTCCAGTTAAGAACAGGAAAAGGCAAGAGGTGGTGGACCGAGCAGGCTTGTGGGGAGAGCTGGAGTCAGTTCAAGGCTTCTGCTGGATGTCCAAGGGGAGACACCGAACGGCGCTGGACATCCATGTGCGGAGCTCAAGAGAGAGGGTCTAAGCTGGTGATGTGAACTGTGGAGTCCTCAGCGTGTAGATGGCACTGAAAACCGGGAGATTGGACGTGTGTAGACAGAGAACAGAAGAAGTCTGAAAACTGAGCCCTGGAACCAAAAAAAGTGAGTGAAGTCTCAGACCCCACATGAAGAATGTGCTTCCAGAAGGAGGGAGAATCACATGTGCCAACTATTACTGAGAACTCAAACAAAATGAAATCTAGGAAGCGATTATTCAGGGGCTTGGCAGACTGCAGCCCATGGGCCAAATCTGGCCCTCCACTTGTTTTTGTGAATAAAGTTTTATTGGAACACAGCCACACTCATTTGTTTACGACTTGCCTGTGGCTACTTTCGAGTTACAGTGGCAGAGCGGAATAGTTGCAGCAGGGATGGTGAGCTCTGCAAAGCCTGAAATATGTATTACCTGGTCCTTTCAGAAAGAGTTTGCCGAGCCCCAGATTATTGCATTAACCAGGTTGAGTTCACCAGTGACTCTGACAAGAGTTGGGGGCAGGAGATGCCTGCTTGTGGTGGGTTCAAGAGAGAATGAGGGGAGGCAGCAAGTACTGACATCCCTTTTGAGGAGTTTTACTTTAAAGGGAAGTGGCAAAATGGGATAGAAGCTAGAAAAAGACAGTCAACAGAGGGGGTGTCCAGACGGGAGAAATAACATCTCGTGGGTGTGCCGACAGAAATGATCCTGGAAGGAGGAAACATTTGGTGATTCAGGGAATAGAGGAAGCTGTGCTGGGGTGATGTCCTGGGGGAGGTGAGAGGGGCCAGGATTTAGTGCACGAATATGGAGTCACCTCAGAAGGGAGCCGGCAGCTCCGTCATGGTGGCAGGAGGGAGGGGCAGGGGGCAGTGCAGAGGGCAAAGGGAGGTGGTGGACATCTGATTGCTTGTTTCCCAATGAAGGGTCCTGGGCTGGAGTGAGGATGGGGAGGGAGGGGAGACGGGGGAGGAATGGATGAAACCACACAGTGCCTGGACCAGGGCAGGGCAGCGCGGGGGCTGGCCCACTCAAGGCTGTGCTCATGAACTGGAAGTGTGGCTTTCCTCCAGCAACAGTCAGCTGTGTGGCTTGTGGACGTAATTTAACTGCAGCTGAAGTTCAGTTTGTTGTGTACGACAAAGCCAGAAAGAGCAGGGAATTGGTAGATGGAAGGTGGCGACATGATGATTCACTCCTACGCCTACTCTGTGTAAGGCATTTGTTCATCAGCAAATGCTTATTGAGCACCAGTGATGTGCCAGGCCTGGCTCCAGTGCATGAGACACAGGGAGCCAAACCCACCACGATGTGGGCCCCTGTGGGGCGTGTGCTCCAGCAGACACCGGATCCCAATCGGCCTGACTGCAGCTCGGCCGTGTGCCCCTTGGGGGCCAGGTCAGGGTTCGGCCCCTTGTGCCATTTGCACAAATGTCAGTTCACCATCATCTATCAAAGGCCTGCGGAATTCGGTGCACACGCGTGAGACCCACCTGCTGAGGGGGCCCCGTCTATGTACATATAGTGGCCCTGGGTCCTGAACCCCCCGCCCAAGAACAGGATCCAGCCATTGCCCATCTCTCCTTCATCATTGCTCTTCTCTCTCCCCGGGCAGGGCATAAAGCATCCTGAAATACGTTTCATCTTCTGAATGCTTTTCCTGACCTCACGTTTCCTCCCAGCGGTCAGCCGTTTCTCTGGTGGGTCCCTTTACAGCAGAAATCCTCCAAAGAATCTTCTGTAGCCGCCCCCTCTTCCCAGTCTCTCTGGGACCCACTCCAAATAGGTCCCAGTCTCCCCACCCCCACCAAAGCTCCTCCGGTCCAGGCCATATAATTCCCATGTTGTTCAGAGGGCGTCAGCCTCCTGGCTTAGCACCGGTGTGGACGGGCAGATCTCTCCCTCGTTTGAGGAGTGCCTTCTTCTCTTGGCTTGCCCCACTGGCTGTTCCTCCTCTCTCCCTGCTGTTCCAGCTCCTCTCCCCAACCCCTGACCACCGGAGCCCCAGGACTCACTCCGTGGGGCTCTTCTTTAGCTCATTAGTTCTCTTTGGGCGCACTCCCCAAGCACCATCTATGTGCTGATAACAACCAGAGTTTAGCGTTCGCCTTGACCGTTCCCCTGCACCCCAAGTTCAGCAGGAACTTTGTCCGCTGTTGTATCCCCGTGGCCGTGAGTGGGCGAAGGAGTGAGGGAGTGAAGGACTTGATGAGTGACTGCTTCAACACTCGCTCATCTACCCATACCTGAAGACTCTGTAACAAAGGGGCGGGGGCAGGGTGGAGAACAGCAAGGATTTCCTGGTAACGAGGGCTCCTGACCGCCGGTCATGCACACCGGGCGAGGACACTTTTATTAGCTCTTCTGGGCTTTTATGAGCTTCCTCCAGGCCGACTGAGAAAGGGGACGTCAAGAGCGTGCGGGAGCCTCCACGGCCAGCAGGGGGTGCCAGATGCTCTCTAATCGTCCGCGAGGCGCGGGCTTGCTGCTTCCACGAGCTCAGTGTCTGGAGCTTAGTGTCGGGAGATTTCCAACACCAGTGGAGACTCCGGCTTCCCTGACTCCCAGCGTGAACCCTTGCTGAACCCCAGTGAAGTCGCTGGAAGCACTGGGGAGTCCCCGCGTGCTCCCGGACTCAAACCTGCTGCTGCCACCCGGGGTCTCGGTTCCCCACTCCTCGCGACCTCCCCTCCTCTCCTGGGTCCTGGGAAGCCGGTGTCCTTAACCCCACCGTATGGACAACAAAACTGTGGCTCAGGGAAGCCACCGGCCAAGTAACACGGCTAGTAAATGGCCCTGGGGTTCAGCCCAGGCCGGCCTGCTGTCATAGCCCCGGCCTCCTCCACCACGGGCTTCCCAAACTGTCGTGTGCGGCAACCCACCGGGAGCCTTGTCGACCTTCACTGCTGATGCAGCGGGTCCGGGCTGGGCCTGACACCCTGCACCCCTAACCGGCTCCCAGGCGACGCTGATGGCCTGGGCCCTGCACCTGCACTTAGCCAAGGTGGACTCTACATTGCGTTCATCTCCGAATCTCAGGCTCCTACAGAACAGGATTAGTTTATGCCTCCGGTAACTATATTCTGAGGCTGACGGGCCTCCGAATTAAGAATTAAGTGATATGCCTAATCCTGCTGGCGCTGCAGGTGCATGGTGTTAGTGCCCTTGTGAGGTTTTACGGTCCAGCAGAGACTGGAGTATTAGCTATGAAAAGGAAGGTTCCGGAAGGGTTTCTAAAACAGCTCTTAGCCACTTCTATACTCTATCCCGGGCAGCTCAGGCCTCCCATCCGGGCGTGTGGATGGTGTGAATGAAGGTGTCTCTGAGAGCCTGGGGTGTGCAGGGCTGGAGGGGAGCCGGCTGGCTGTCCCCCTCACTCCCATGATCGCCTGTGTCCACAGATTTACTTCTGGGAAGCCCAGCGGCAGAACGTCACCGAGCGGGTGAAGACGCTGTTCCTGGCCGAAAGCGGGGTGAAACTCAAGAACCTGACCGGCTACACAGCCTACATGGTCAGCGTGGCAGCCTTCAATGCGGCAGGGGATGGGCCCCGGAGCGCCCCCACCCGGGCCCAGACCCAACAAGCAGGTGGGGGGAGCGGCTGGAGGGGTGGGGGGCAGGTGGGCAGGGGGCGAGTGGAGGAGGTCCTGCCGGGGCTCTGCTCCTCGGGCAGTGGAAGCAGCTGCCTTATCCCAGTGCGGAGAGATTGGGGCTGGGTACCCAGGCCCCAGGAGATGCCCTCCAGAGTGGGAGAGCACAGCCCACAAAGGGGCCTGCGTGTGAGTGCTCAGAAGAGAGCAGCTGTCCGCATAAAGCCTTGGAGAGAGCCCCCAGCTCTCGCCCATCCTCCCCCCATCTTGCCCCTGGCAGCCCACCTTGCCGATGGCCAGTCCACCCCCTGCCAGCCCACTTCTGCTCCCTGCCTTGCTCCCACCTGACTTTCTTATGTCTCCCTGACTTTGTTCATTCCACAAGTGTTTATGGAGCCTCTCCTATGGGCCCATGCTGCGCTGGCTGCTGGGAACACAGCAGGGAGGGAGACTGACAAGGCCCCCACCCCAGGGAGGGAGACAGACCGTAAACCAGTATCTAGATGAATGACTCTCAGATGGCCGTGAGGGGGGAACGATCTAAGGACGGAGGCAGGGGCTAGGTCTGCCTGAGGGGCTGACATCTGAGCTGAGATCTGAGTGAGAAGAAGAGGCCAGTGGTGGGAGGGGCTGAAGGAGGGGTGTTCCGGGCGGAGGGAACAGCAGGTGCAAAGGCCTGGAGGCTGGAGGGGATTAGAGGAACAGAAAGGAAGCCAGGTGGCTCACAAGAAGATGGGTGAGAGGTCCGAGGGAGTCTGGGGGCCTTGGAAGGAACTTTTGGGTTGATTCTGCAGAGCAGTTGGACAGCAGGATCTGGTTTATCTTGGAAAGATTCCTCTGGCTACTATACGGAAGACGGACTGGTGGAGGGGAGAGGATGGAGGCAGGGAAACCAGTTAGGAGGCTGGATGGCAGGGCAGGGCAGAGGAGAGGGTGATGGTAAGAATTCTGCTGCCCACTTGTGCAGAGTCAGCCTGCTCGATAATGCCCAAAGCCGCTTCTCAGGCAGTATTACACTTAATCCTTCTGGAAGCCCTGGGGATGAGCAGGGGAGGCCTTACTCCCACTTTGTGATGAGCAAGAGTGGCCTGGGAACCGAGGCTTCTTGCCCAGGGTCCCGCAGCTGGTCAGTGGAGGAGCAGAGGCTGGAGCCCAGGATATCTGAGCTCGTCCTGGGCTGTCATCGCTGCACCAGTCCCCTCCTTTGCTGCCATCAAGTTCTCTCCTGGTGGACTTGAATACAGCCTTCGGTCCTGGCCTCCCCTGAGCATCTTTTCCAACCCGCTGCTTCCCATTCTGTCAATTACCTTTTCTTTTAAGGGGAGAGCAAGACCCGTGCAGTCAGTTCCTAAGTGTCATCCTCTTTGGGGACAAGCTCTGGCTCCAGGGAAACCCTTTCCTCCCACTGGCTCCCAAGGGTCTGGTCTGTCTGTCTGCCTATCCCAGCCACTCTCTGTCAATGTCATCGGCCAAATGTGAGCCCCTGGGAGCCTGCAAGCTTCCGTCAGCAGGACAAAGTGTTCTGTCCCACGTCCCTCTAACTGAGGGGAGGCAGGAAAGGCCCCCGAAGCTCGCCTCCCTCCTTCAAAGACGGCTCCCTGACTCTGCCTCCTGGAGCTGGAGCGGAAACAGGGTCCAGATTAGCTGTGGCTCCATGGGGGGCGGCACCGGACAATAATAGCCTGGTCATCCTGCCCGGAGCCAGTCGGGATGCTGCCAAGTTGATGCTTCCTTCCCTTCCTCTCTGTCCTCCCCCTCAAACCCCCTCGCCCGCCCCCGTGTTTTCGGGGTCGCTCCAGAGTTCTCAGGCCAAGAAAGCATCTTTTCCAGAGGGTTTGACTGTCCTTGGCCCTGGCTGCTCCTGACAGCCTGGTTCCTCTGCAGCAAGCCCTGGGGCCTCGGGGACGAGAGAAAGGCCACGTCCACTGCCGTTCTGGCATCTGCTTGTTCAGCGGCCACCTGATGTTCTGAGGTGCAGACACCCCCGCCTCCTCCACCAGGGGAGCCGAAAGACAAGCCCCACAAAGCCAGGACCTCGCCTGGCCCTGCAGTGACCCCAGGGATGCAACACAGCATGTCCCGCACTCTTAGCCAGGGCTCAGAGCCACCTAGCAGGAAGAAGCCTGTGTTCTCCAACTTTAGGGAAAAGAAAGTCCCCTTTCCGCCCAATTCTTGGACTCTGATATTGGAAAGTGAGTGCTCACATCAGTGGGGGCTGGGGGGTCCAGTGGCCTCCAGTGACCGCTCCTGCTGTCTCTTGCACAGGGTCCTGCTCTCCTGTTCTTCCCAGGCCCAGACCCGAACACCCCTGCTGGTTCCTCGGAGCCGAACCCGGGGTTTTGAACGACTCCAGAAGGAGAAACGACAACCCTGTATTGTCTCCCCACAGCCCCCAGCGCCCCCAGCTCGGTCAAGTTCAGCGAGCTGACCACAACCTCAGTGAACGTGTCCTGGGAGGCCCCACGGTTCCCCAACGGCGTCCTGGAGGGCTACCGGCTGGTGTACGAGCCGTGCACCCCAGTAGACGGTGAGTGGACCCTCCCGGCATGGCTGCAAGGGCTTTTGCTCATCCAGGCTCCCCTCCACCATCGCTACTCAGAGGCGAGGCAGTGAGCATCTCCCCAGCATATAGACGGGGAAACTGAGGCCCGGACAGGGGAAGGGACTTTTCCAAGGTGGAACAATGGCAGGTTGGGGTCAAAGCAGAAACAGCAACCTAGGTCTCCTAACTCCCAGGAGAGAATTGCTGAATTTATTCTTCCCCGTCCGTCAGTGGAGGTGGAGAGGAGCAGAAGGGAAACCTGAGCAAGTTATAGCGCCCCAAGGTGGACGGGTCTCTGCTGAGCCCATGAAGACAGGGGGCCTCTGATGGTCCCCTCCTACGCGAGCCCCCCAACCTTAGGGTCTCAGCCTTCCTCTGGGATCAGCCTTCTTTGCCTTTTGTGGGATCAGAAACTCCTTTGAGAATCAGACAAAAGCCTTGGAGCCTCTCCCCAGAAAGATGCACAAGTCTAGGGGGTCCCTGCACCCCAGTTGCCCTCTGTGAGCCTCAGATCAAGAACCTGCTCTGCGAGGTCTCCCTCTCACCCCGAGCCCTCCCAGCAGCCCCACTCCACCCCTGGCTGGGACCCTGCCCCACTTCCGGGCTCCCCCAGGGGGCTGCCCATATCCCCATGGCTGATGGGGGGTGAGCCCAGAAATTGCTGTTACTTAGAGAGACAGGAAGGAGACCAGGCTCCTGGTTGCCTGGGTCCAGTCCTAGAGCCCAGCAAGGCCTTGGGGCAGTGGCTGACCTAGTAGGTGGTGCCCTGGTGGCAAGAGGTCACCGCCTCCAGGGTCACACCCCTTCCCGCCCCACAAGGGAGCCTGGCCAGAACAAGGGGCGGAGCCCTGGGAACGCCACGGTGGCCAGCAGTTCTGGGTCAGCTGAGGGAACAACGGCCCTCAGTCTTCCCCGCCACCACCTGCGTGCCAGCAGCTCGCTCATTCTGCAAAGCAGCCCTGTGTGCTAGAGCACCGAGGGCGGCCGGGCCCCAAGAGGAAAGCTAGTCAGGTACAGGGCCCAGGAAAGGGCCATCTCCCCTGGGGACAGGAAGGAAAGGACAAAGGTTACAGGGATGAAACGCAGGGGGAGGGCACAGGCACTCATCAAAGTGGCCTCCGCCTGGCCTGCCAGTGAGCTCCCATGCCTGGAGAACTGAGGGCTCTCTGCCTTCTGGTTCCTGAGTCCAGCAGGGTCTGGACCACAGGGCAGACTCCATGCCCTTATGTATTCCTGTCCACCCTGTGGTACCCGATACAGCACCATCAACTCTGGGTGCGGCTAGACAGCGCCCAGCCTGGCCAGCACAGCGTCTGCGCCCCCCGCTTCGTGCCTCAGGCCTGGGTTCAGGTCAGCAGCAAAGCAACTCCCCTTTCCTGTAGGAAAACCACGGCGCAGGCGATGAGGGGTTTGCTCAGAAATGTCGAGAAGCGGGTGCCCCAGAGCAGCTGTTCCAGGTCCTGGGCTTATCCCCACATCACCCCACAGTCACTTCGTTCCTTCAGGCGGTGCCTCGTGAGCACCCGTTGTTCTCTTGTTCAGGACTTCATTCATTCAATAGATAGATCGGCACCTACCATGCGCCGGGGGCGCTGCTATTTTATTTAACCTCATAACGTCCTGTCTGAGATGCTGTTGATACCCTCATGCAGCAGGAGAACCAACTGAATCCAGGACAGGGGACACGCCCAAAGACCCCCGGGCCAGGGCTGGGGTCTGAGCCCAGCCCAGGGGCTGCAACGCCGTCTCCCAGTGGTGACCAGCATGCTCAGCGGACATGGAGCTGAAACCCAGTCCCGGCCCTCGGGGAGGCTGGCGGGCCGGAGGACTTTGACTTGTGAAACACACAGGGCAAACCCACCTCCTGGAGACCATCCCAGCCTCCCTCTAGCTTTCATGATTTGGGGTGCAGGTGATGGAGGGGCGTGGGGAGGCCCCGGCTCTCCCTGGCACTGGAGGAAGGAGGGAAGCCCCGCGAGCTGAGGTTGTGCTCGGCTGTAGGGGCTGCCTGCAAGCGCGTCCCCCCGACTCTGGACTGCGCTGTCTTTACAGAAGCGCTTCCTGAAAGACGATCCTTAGATTTCAAGTTCTGTGAGATGTGACGTGGGGGAGCAAAAACAGGGGTGTATTTGGGGTACACTGGTCAAGTTAAACAGGATAGTGAGTTGTTTCCTTCCAGATGCTAAAGGATCCCGTGGTTATTCGATAGACAGACAGACAGGATGCAGCTTTTCTCAAACTTGTTTAACCAAGGAGCCCTTTTCCCTGAGTACCGCTGCAGGGCTGTGTGCAGAGAAACGGTCTGGGGAACACTGCTGGGTGGCAGAGGGTCCCAGCCTGATTTCAAGGGGGTGCGGCCCAGCCAGTGTCTGCGCTCCCCTCCCATGCCCGCCTGCCCCGCAGTCCCCACATGCCGTGCTTTCTCCCCAGGAGTCAGTAAGATTGTGACAGTGGACGTGAAGGGCAACAGCCCTCTCTGGCTGAAGGTGAAGGACCTGGCGGAGGGCATGACCTACAGGTTCCGCATCAGAGCCAAGACCTTCACCTACGGGCCCGAGATCGAAGCCAACGTCACCACGGGCCCAGGAGAAGGTAGGGAGGCGATGGGGCGGACGCGGCAGCTGCTGCTCTCCCCACACAGCGTTCAGCCCCCCGAGCGGGAAGAGGGTGTCCAGAGCCAGGCAGGATCCTGGAGATGCAGAGATGAGCAAGACGGGGCCTCTGGTGGAGCTCGTGGGCTGGTGGGGACTGTACAGCCACAGGGCGAGGGGGTGCGGGGGGAGCTGGGGGCAGGAAGGGGGGGGGATGAAGGGGGGGCATTTAAAGGAGGTGATTCAGGAAGGCTTCCTGGGGTGGGGCATTCTGGAGTATTCTAAAGTGGGGGGGTGTCCAGGTATGAGGGAAGGCCGGGTGGGGCTACAGACAGTCGCCCGTACCAGCAGAGTGTTTCTCAAGGTGCTGCTGTCAGAACCCCTGGGATTCTTGTGATAAGTGCAGATTCTTGGGCCCCAGGAAATCAGAATTGCTGAGCATCTGCCTGGGAATGTGCATTTGATCAAGAGCTGCGGGTGGCTCTTTGGTACCCGCTGTGAGAACCACTGCTCTGGGGGAAAGAAGGGCATTGAGGCATGGGAAGATGACTCTGGCCAGGCCAGAGGCAGGGGTACCTGCCAGGCTGCATCCTTCCTGGGCAGAGGTGACCGAGGCCAGCATGGTTAGGGGGCAGGAGGAGAAAGGAGCAAGGCAGTTACAGGCCAGGCCATGTGCACTGGGCCTGAGGGAGGAGGGACGAAACCTGAGGAGCACTGATGCCCTGGACCAAAGTATAACAGCCAGAAGGAGGGGCAGGGAAGCGGAGGGGAGGGGAGCACTGCGCACCCCTCCAGGGAGGAAAGAGTGGCTCCATTTGGGTTTTGTGACATCTCTTGAGGTTGTCCTTGGGCTGGGGGACTTTTTCAGGGTGCCTGCAGTGGTTGAGGTTTAGTGCTCCAAAGACCCTGTCACCAATGCAGGATGTCCCCTCGTGAACACAAGAGCCACCTCCCAGGCCACTCGGCTCCCTCGCTCCCAGAGAAACGACACAACCCATCCCAAACTTGCCTTGAAATTCCTCCCCTCCTCCCCTCCTCCTCCCACTCCTCCCCCTCCTCCCCGCCCCATCAGCCAGGCGTGGACAAGGCCTGCTCTCACCAGGAGGGAGGTGAGCCGGGCCTGGGGGCCTGCCTCTCCCTGCCCTCCCCTGTCCAGCCGGTTCTCCCTCCCTGCTGGTTCCGGCCAGCCGCTCTTCACTTTCTCTCTCTGAGCACTTTCTCCTCCCTGCCTCTTGCTCTGTGTGGAGCTGTCTGGCTCCTGGGCTCCCATGGAACAGGCTGCAGGAGGAGGCTTGCCCGGGAGCAGCCGCTCTGCCCTGCACCTGTCCCCAGCCCCTCCCAGCGCCGCCTCTCACCTGAGCCGGCTTCCTGGGGAAACAAAAGCAGGAAGAGAGCTGGCAGGGACACGAAGGGCTGAGCAGCGGCCTGGGGACAGGAGAGGGCCATCTGGAGGACAGGCTGTTCTAACCTGAGGCTTGAAGTGTCCCAGGCCGGGGGTGGGAGAGGGGGTGGCAGGAAGGGCAGAGGAGGTGGAAGGCCCCTGAGAGAGAACCGAGCTGCACCCAGCAGGAGCGGGTGTGGAGGGCTCTGCAGGGGAGGACTTGCGCCAGGCGGCCTTTTCCCTCCAGGCCAGGCAACAGCTGGACGTGCTGGAAGCTTCTGGTCAAGGAGATGACAGTTCTTTCTCTCAGCCTTGAGTGCTGTCCTGTGCAGAAGGAGAACGCAGGGTCCTGAGAGCTCCACCCCCTCCCTCACACCTTCCTCAGGCTGTGTCCCGCACCCCCGATCCCTCAGCCACCCCTGCCCTATGCTGTAGGCAGGATGCTCCTTAGGGAAGGAGGGAGAGAGGAAGGAAGGAAACCAGGCCCTCCGAGCCCACAGCTTGGGACTGGACGTGGGCCGGGCACTGGGCTGCCAAGCTCTGACAATGAGTCTATGGCCTCTTGTCCAGCCTGCCAGCCCTCCTGGGCCCTGAGGATCTTCAGTCTGATGCTGGACTCCCGGCTTCTTTCCCAGTATGCCTCCACAGGGCCACCCCACGCTCACTTGGCCAGCAGTCATTCATCCAACTCACTCACTGGCTTGTTCCCTCATCCTATAAGCACATAAGAAGCACGTACTGTGTACCGGGCTCTGGGGATGCAGGGTTCCATGTATACTGGGGAACAGGCGTGTGGGTGACAGCATATGGGGTTGGGGCCCTGGGGACAGTGGGAGCCCTGAGGACAGGCACTGGCCTGCGCTGCAGGGCACCCTCAGTGAGAAGGGTCTCAGGACCATTGTAGGCAGGACTGGGTCACTCTTCTTCCTACAGAAGTAAACCCCTCTCTCCTGCCCCAGGCTAACAGGCCCATGCCCCGATGCACTTGCCGTGTCAGGAAAGCCTGCGGCTGGGCCCAGTCCATCCTCCCTCCTTTAGCAGTGAAGGCCCCAGGGCCTTCTGCAGTCCCAGCCTCCTCTCCGGCCTAGCCTTCTGGCCAATGCAGCTGGGCTGCGGGGACTTCAGGCAGGAGGTAGGGGGACAGAGCCATCACAGGCCAGGAGAGGAGATGTTGGGGGGCCCTTCAGCCCCTAAAAACCAACCCCTCTCTTGTTATGGGCCCTCTCTGCCATCATCACACCTCTACTGCTCCCTATGATGCAGCCCTTCAAGCCTTACATTTCAAAAGGCCCTTACAGTTGGGGAAACTGAGGCACCAGAGGGCTATGTGAATTGATCAAAGTCATCCATCTAACATGTTCTGGGCTGGAACCGGAAACCCAGGTCTCCTGACTCTGCTCCAGGGATCTTTCTGGCATCATGTACCTCTCCTCCTGCTCTGGAACTTGGAATGTGGGGGGACCCAGAATAGAATGCCATGGGTCTGGCAGTCCCAGCCTGAGACTCATTCCTCAGGCCTCGGCACGTGCAAGGTTTCTGGGGCTGGTTTTGTCACGTAGTCCTTCCTCCTCAGCACAGGGAAACAGGCCGGGGGTCCATTCCAGCTTCTGTGGGTGCCCTGCCCACTGTGTGCTGTTCGCAGGTGCCCCGGGACCGCCTGGAGTGCCCATCATCGTGCGGTACAGCTCCGCCATCGCCGTCCACTGGTCCAGCGGGGACCCCGGCAGAGGGCCCATCACCCGCTACGTCATAGAGGCCAGGCCTTCAGGTACCCCCTGCCCCCCACTGAGCCGTCTCTCCCTCTGGAGGGACAGTCCACATCTCCCTCCTTCCCAAGTGGATGGGGGCGCTTATGTCACCATATGGAGGCACTGTGCTCCTCCAGGTGAAGCTAGCGGTGACCCCAGGGTGAGTGGGAAATGGGGAGTTGCACCCTTAGTTAAGGAACATCCAAGAGGCCCCCGAGAATGGCACTTAGCACCAGGTGGGGACCAACTCGAGTTGAAGATAATTGAAGAAGCCAGAGGAGACAAGAGTTGGGCTCCCATTGGTTAATCACCCGCGGCCTCCTCGCAACCCCTCTGACCAATGCCTGTAAGGAGGCCAGCTGTCCCCTGGAGACTCTAGCTGCCACCTTAAGCCCTGTCTCTGCCATCGTGACTGTCTTGGCATTTCCTATAACTGTACCACCTCTCCTGTCAAGCCTGAAATCGAATCACAGGAACTTCCAAAGCCATCAAGAGATGAGCGGCTGATAAGTCACTCCAGGGGGCTGCTCTCCGTGCTCCGGTTTCACAGTCACTGCGACACCTGCTCCTCCGGCTCCCCTTACCCCCAGGAGCCTTGGCCACCACCAGCTCCCTCCATTGCTAGGTTCCCAAGTTAATCAGAGGTGCCAGAGTCGGCGAGGGCTGAGGCTTGTTCTTGGTATTCCAGGGATCCGTGATTAGGTGATTGACGTTGAGAAAGAAAAAGAAGGACTTTGTTGCTCCAGCACGGACAGCAAATCATAATCATAGTGGGCAGTACCAGGCATCCCAGTAGCTAATAATTCTAATGGGGAGCATTGAAACATGCCAGTGACAGACTGTTAATACCCCGGGTAGCTGAGCGCTGATCATCTCAGTTGCAAATAGTTAATTCCAGTGATTCCAGAAAGCTGCTACCGCTCCGTCACTGCCTGGATTGCAGGCTAATCATTGCAGTCACAAATAGCTAATACATCTAGCAGCTCAGATCCAATGTGTAGCCAGAAGGTGTACACAAGCTTGGCTCTCTCCCTGCTCCAGATGGTCCCTCCCCAGCCCTCCCGGGCCGGCTGCTGAGTTGGCCAGGAGACGGACCACCGCGGGCTTCTCCCAACCAGGGCTGTGCCTGTTTTTTCCACCCAAGTTGGCCGACCGGGGTGCCAGGCTGTGGAATGTTGGCTCCGGAGTCCAGCACTGTTGATTTTCCATCAGTTCCCTGGGAGGCCCAGCATGGGACCTGGTGTTCTGGGTTTAGGGGCCGTGACTTGGTCCACTGAGGTGGAGTCAAGGACTGAGAGTAAGGGGAAGGACCAAGCCAGGACCCCCTGGAGGACGGGACGCAGAGCAGTGCCTGAGGGCTGGCGATGGACAGAAGGCAGTGAGGAGGGGGCCGAGGGCGAGGGGGCTGTCCGGCCTCCCAGGGCTGTGTGAGAGCAGCCCACCGTCAGGGTGGGCATCCCCCCGCCTCCGTGCCCCTGCCTGGACATCCTCCCATCTTCAGGATGAGATCGCTCCTGTTGGCTCCCCTGCATTGCTTATGCTTCATGCCACGCAGAATTAACTAAACACACCCACTTCAATGAACTGAGAGCAGCCAGGCACTGCAGACCAGCAAGGGATTTACTCAAGGTTACCGCCCATGGAACCTGCCCCACACGTCAACTCCCCGGGCTGGAGGCCAGAGCCACAGTGTGACATTCCAGCAGCTTCTGGCCTGGTCCTGTCGCCCTGGCCTCACCCTTTGTTTCTGCGTGGGGTGGAACGAGGCGGGTCAGACAGCAGCCAGGAGGCCCCAGCTTCTGGGAGACAGCAGGGTCCCAGCTGAGCCCATCCAGCCGGCACTGAATCAGCTGCTGATGGCGCACGGCACCATCCTGAGCACCTGCGGGGAGGTCAGTGCTGGGAGGAGACAGACAGCTCAGGGCTGAGACGCCAGCTCTGCCCCGTAGGGGGGTGCGGCCTTGGAAGAGGGTTCAGCAATCTCGGGCCTTGGTTTCCTCATCTGTAACATGGGCGCAATGGTTCCTCCCTCTCGCCGTTGCTATGGGTGTGAAAAGTAAAGCCCTTGGAACCACGATGGTTGACGAGGAATGAGTGGTGCCGTTGTCTCATCATCATCATCATCGCTGTGACTGTCATTGAAGGCAAAGGAGAGCATCCAAAGTCACGGGAAGAAACTGGATTTGCGCCCCAATACTTAGATTTCGAGGCCTGCAGCACTGAAATGGGGCACGACACGCTGTGAAAAGGCCAGGGAAGAGAGGCTCGCATGCATGTGTTCAACGGCACCAGAGGACGCCTGGCCGGGTGCTGGGCTGCAAACGAGTTAACCCAGCAAGAGAGAGACGTGAGACAAAAAGGTGCAAGGGGTGTGAGGCAGGCACCCAAACCAGGTAAATCAGACGGAAGATGAGGCCAGGACTCAGGACCCCCAAGCCTTCTGTGAGGACAGCAGAAAGCAGACGGGGCCCCCATGGCCGCCTTCGCATTGGAGGGATCTAGACAGGAAGGATGGGAGGCGGCTTCAGCAGGTCCCACCTCACTCTCGGTCCAAAAGTCAGAAATGATGCTGGGGTTGTGGCGCCTCCACTAGAGTTCGTGACCTGGGTGGATCTCTAAAAAAAATATATAGGGGACCGGCCAGGTGGCATAATGGTTAAGGTCGTGTACGCCACTTCAGCACCCTGGGGTTTGCGAGTTCAGGTCCTGGGTGCAGATGTACACACCGCTCATCAAGCCATGCTGTGGCGGCGTCCCACACAGAAGAACTAGAATGACTTACAGCCAGGATATGCAAGTATGTACTGGGGCTTTGGGGAGAAAAAAAAAAGAGGGAGATTGGCAACAGATGTTAGCTCAGGGCCAATCTTCCTCACCAAAAAAAGCATACCAAAAAAACCATAAGTGGTATGGAAAACAAGCAAAATCCACCAGCCCCAGGGAAGGGCCACGCTGGAGCCTGGGAGCAGCCTGTGGGCCGAAAGCAGCACTTAGTGGAAGGAGTTCAGAAACAGACCAAGAACGATGTGGTGGTGAGGGGGAGGCAGGAGGAATGGCAGGGGTGCGCTGGTGGGAATTTGTCCATGGCAGCAACAGTCTGGAGGACCCACGGGCTGTGACCTCGCTGGAATGGAAGACCTGGGAGCTCAGCCAACTGAGGTCCTTCTAAGACTTCTGGACCCCTGGCCTACGTGAAAATGGGACCTGACCAGGGCCCAGGGTGGCTTGATGCTCCGGTTGCCAGATCAGCCCCTGCACTGGCAGAAGCAGGAAGACTCACCCTCTTTCCGAGGGCTGAGCCAGCCCCATTGGCCCTACACAGAGCATCCGGCCAGGGTCCCTTCCCAACCTCCCAGCCTCCCCATCAACATTGTGGACGCCACTGGGCCCTGGCAGGCACCTGCCTGTTCTCTTGCATAGACAGCACGCTCACCATTTCTTCTGAATCAAGTGAGAGGGAACTATGTCCCAGGGTGGGCAAGAGCCAGAGGACCACAGACAAAGCGGGCAGGCCGGAAAGGAAAGTCAGGAGCTCAAAGGACAGGGGTGGCTGGAACAGCATGGGTGGAGGACAGACAGGGACCCCTCCTAGCCTCTCTGGGCCCTCTCTCTCCTCAGGTCTCTGCTCCTGAGCGTGGAGGGAGCTGAGGAGGGGCCCCCTCAAATCCACGCAACTTAGCCACACCTTCTCAGGTGGCCCCCGTCCCTCCTGCAGCAGCTATTAAAAAGCCCTCTTCCTTTCGTCTGGAGCCACTGCTGTAGACGTTTAGAATAGGAACGGAGATCGGGAAAATGGGGGCCTGGATAAGTCCGGGATGTGTTAAAATCTTAGCAGCCGCTTAAAATCGTGCCGACCAGCACTTTCTAATGCCACGGAAACCGATTTGCAGAGTCCATCTATGCCAGAGCAAAAATGGGCAGTGTCTTTCTCCAGGTGGTGGTATCGGGTTGATCATTACAGTATTTTCTGCACATTATACATTTTTTAACATTTTACAGGTGTTTTAATAAAAAGTATAAAAAGGGCGTCAAATACTCCAAAAAGACATCTTTCAAAAAAATATCTCCTGAGGACCTACTGGGTGCCCAGCCCTGGAGAGTAGGTGTTGACGGGACACTAGACAGCCCTGCTTTGGGGAGCAGCATTTAGGATGGGGTGGGGGGTCCCCCTCACAGGTGTCTCCTTGTCTGTGCTCCTGCAGACGAGGGGCTGTGGGACATCCTCATCAAAGACATCCCCAAGGAGGTGACCTCGTACACGTTCAGCATGGACATCCTGAAGCCAGGCGTGAGCTATGACTTCCGGGTCATCGCCGTCAATGACTATGGCTTTGGCACCCCCAGCGGCCCCTCCCAGTCTGTGCCAGGTACTGGCCTGGGGGGTGAGGGATGAGAGGGGGCCCTCAGGAAGAGCCTGTGGCAGAGGTTGGGCGGTGGGGAGCGGGGCGAGGCAGCAGACAGCAGAATCACTGGGTGGGGACCAAAACGCAATGTGCTCTCAGTTCTCCGCCGCTGTGAGCCCCAGGCCAGGGGCTGAGTCAGCTTTCAACTCCGGAAGAAGCTGGGGGCCATGGGTCTTTTGGGTTCCTTTTCAAGGTCTCCAGAAGCCCTGGGCAGGGGGCCCAGTGGGCTCATGGACCAATCAGTGGGCCCAAGACAAGAGCCTCCGTGAGCTCATCACCCAGGAGATTCCAGGGCGCCAGGCCATAAACTGCACGTTTCCGTAGAAACCGCCCCCCAAAACAGACAGGGTCAGCAGCCTGTGGAGCAGGCCTCCTGGACCTGACTGAGCAGCACCCCAGGCCGGGGGGCAGACGGGTAGGATGGCCATCCTTCCCTATCTTCTCTCCTCATCCTCCCACCCAGCATGTCTCAGGGCTCATACAGGACAAACATATCGAAACCCATGACCCCAAATCTAATCGCAAACCACTTTTCATACTAAGCTCTCTTCCGTCAGGGCAGAAATATAACTCAGAATTTCTGCTCGCTGGGTGAGTTTCAGAAACCCAGCCGCCTCCCTCCTCCCACACGCTTTCACCCTTGCCCAGATTGATAGCACCGAATCGTGGGAAATAAACACTTCAAGACTCAAAGAGGTGGGGCCGGCCCCGTGGCTGAGTGGTTAAGTTCACGCACTCTGCTTCGGCGGCCCAGGGTTTCGCTGGTTCGGATCCTGGGCGCGGACATGGCACTGCTCATTAGGCCATGTTGAGGTGGCATCCCACATGCCACCACTAGAAGGACCACAACTAAGACACACAACTATGTACTGAGGGGATCTGGGGAGAAAAAGCAGAAAAAAAAAAAAGAAGATTGGCAACAGTTGTTAGCTCAGGTGCCAATCTTTAAAAAAAAGAAAAAAGACTGAAAGAGGAGGGCCAGCCCCTGGTCGGGTGGCAGCATGGATTGGTACAGCTGGGTGCAGAAAGCACAGTACAGGGGGTCTCTGAAAGAAGGGGAGCCCTACCTGGAGGAGGCATTTTAAAGACCCGCTCATGTCCACCCACCCAACTCCCCCCACTTTCTGCTACCAGAAAAAGATTGGTCCCAACTGAACCTGGGGAGAAAGTCTCCCAGGCCTACTACAGGCCAGAGAAGCACCTTTCCAACATAAATCTGGATCCGCCTATAGAGGTAGCCCCTAGGCCATGGGCAGCAAGGGAAAATAGCAAGCATACCGCCACTCCTCCCTCCTGTGTCTTCAGCAGACATCACCAATCGATCCCAGCACTCTTTCCTATTGAGTTCGGAGGCAACCTCAGAACTCTTCTCAAAACAGCCCTCCAGGCAGCCCTTTACCTGTTGATCAGAGCTAGCACTTGAGATGAAACTGTTCCTACCAACCTGGTCTTAGGTGCTACCTCATTCAGAGGGCACAGCCTCGCCTACCCATAAACTGTGACAGCAGGTGGTGGGGTCCCAGCAGGAGCAGGAGGTGGGGAGGCAGGATGGGACTGAGCACTGTGGACCTGACACCCCTGTTCATGTTCCAGCCCAGAAAACCAACCCATTCTACGAGGAGTGGTGGTTCTTGGTGGTCATTGCCCTCGTCGGCCTCATCTTCATCCTGCTTCTGGTGTTTGTGCTCATCATTCGAGGCCAGAGCAAGAAGTATGCCAAGAAGACAGACTCGGGTGAGCTGGCACCAAAGCCCTGCTGGCTGGACGGGACTTTCCTGGGTCTGCCTCCCTTTTGGCGAGGGTGGAGTGGGGGAGTCTCTCTTTCCTGGAAATGCACCTGGTCTGGTAGGTGGGGCAGCCTAGGGTTCCTACACACCATCTCCATCTCCTATTTCGGTTTCAACTCTAACAAAAGAAAGAGGGGGCAGCCCAGCCAGGTGGGGGAGGGGAGGCCGCCTGGGCCGACGGGATGGGGTGAGTGACTGGTGTCAATCCCCCCCAGGGAGCAGTGCCAAGTCGGGTGCCCTGGGCCACGGGGAGATGATGAGCTTGGATGAAAGCAGCTTTCCTGCCCTGGAACTCAACAACCGGCGGCTCTCCGTCAAGAACTCCTTCTGCCGAAAGAACGGCCTGTACACCAGGTAAGGAGCTCTCTGCGTGGGGGACCAGCAGATGGAGGTTTGGGGGCCAGCAGTGCCCGGGGTGTGGAGAACTCTTGGGAGGGCGGCAGAGCAGGAAGTGCCCCCTTTGGCCTCACCCTGTCCTGGAAACAGCGTTTGAGCTCAGGGCCTGGGGTTGGTCCACAGGCAGCCACGGCAGAGCCCAGGACGCAAGACCAGGGGCTGGAGGCTGCAGCCTGGGCGGCGGGCCCGCTAGGGAGAAAGTCACAAGGAAGTGGGTACAAAGGGTTTCTGTCAATGGCACCAGATTGCCAATAACTTGCACAATTTTGCAAACCAACCTACTGCTGTTTGGAGCTCGCTGCTCCTGGTAACAGCCTGATGCTGTGATTGTCACTTGCCCAAAGGGGAGGTGGGCCCAGTGAAGACAGGCTGGGCAGACACACACGAGTGAGAGGCGCTGGGAGTTCCCCCCCTCCCCCCGCTTATTGCTTATGCCCTCCCTTCCCTCCTCACAGTTCTGGAAAGAAAGGGCCCTCCGAGTGTAGGCACCCTCTCCCCAGGTCCTTACTCACACCTGTTGTAGCTGCAGAACAATTTTCTCCTGCCCGTCTCCCCACCCCCGAGTCAGCCCTCTCAGCATTGTCCCCAAAGGACAGCATCTGAGAGCAGCCAACCAAGAAAGGTCCAGGCCGGCTGTGCTCCCAGCTCCTACTTTCTCCTTACTTCTCTCCAACCCCAGACCCTTCCTAGCCCCACTCCCTGTGGCCAGCCCGGCTGCCCACTTCCAAGGGCAGGGGCAGCTGCTGGGGCCCACCTGACCTTCACCTGATGTGACTTGGCAGTTTTATGCTCCCGGGAGTTCGAGAGACACTGGGGGCTGTGGCCCGGGAGCACGTTCTCCGGCCTCAGCCCTTTTAACATTCCCAGCTCATCGGAGGTGCCCGTAGGGGGTCGGCCTCTCCCAGGCGCAGCTCACAAAGCTTCTCTCTGTCTGGTCCTGGAGGGAAGTGGTGCTGTGTGTGTTCATCAGGAGGACAGAGGGAGGGGGCACAGGCCGGGAGGCCGAGCTCTCATCTCCCGCCAAAGCCAGCTTTCCAAAGAAAGAGCCATTTGAGGCCGCCATGGCCGGCCCAGCATGGCCACCACAGCCTCGCCAGGCTGGCTCCAGGGCCCTGCCACATGGAACAAGGGGGCGTTTCACCCACAGCCTGGCCTCGTCTGCCTCTCACGCCCACAGTGTACACACACCGCGGCCCTGTGTGTCCTCTACACTGCTGTGTATACGCAGAAATCTGTTTGACGCCAAACCTGCCCCAGGCTCTGGGTGACCCAGCCACGGCGACACCGTCAGCCTCCCCCTCTCCCTGCATGTCCCCAAGACAGCTTTAGCCTGGCTCCCCATTTTCGCCCTCCTCTTGGTGTCGTATATTTGCCTATCTCGTCTATGTGAGGCTGCTGCTACTACTGTTATTGTTTTATTTTCAAGTAGTTTAAAGATGTGGCTCTGTTGATGGGAATAAAATCAGTGCAGATATAGGACAAGAGGCTGGAGGCGGGAGGGGGGTCTTGTGACATCTTCCCAGGCCCCGGGATTGTTCTCAGAGCAGCATCTCTGCAGCAAACCACTGCCGGCCCCTGCACGGGACAGCTGGGGTCCAGAGCCCCAGTTCCAGAAACGCTTCCTGGGGCAGGCAGGGCAGGTCTCAGGGCTTCAGGACGTTGACAGTGCCCCCCTCACACCCTGTTGTGAGGAGATACAAACAGGGCAGAGCCGTGCAGGCCCCCAGCCACCTGCCCAGCTCCCCCGGAGTCTGCCCAGCCGCCAGTCTGTAGGCACCACGGCAGGCAGAGGGCCCGAGGCGCCGTCCTGGGCGTGTGTTCTGATGACTCAGAGCCAGGCTCTCACTCGCCAGTGCACAGCTTTCCCCAGGGCTGAGTCGGTAAAGGTAGGGTGTGACTTAGCCCGCGGAAACATTTCTGGTCTCGAGCAGGGCGCGAGGGAGGGAGGCGGTGGTCCTCCTTTTTCTCCCCACGCTTCGTGTTAATTCTGTAAAGCTCACTTTGTGAGTTTCGAGTTCGTCTCCAGGGCAGGTGTCCAGCCTCCCATGAGATGCTGATTCAGGAGGTCTCAGTGGGGCTCAGAACTGCTTCACTGCCGAGTAATCCCAACCCCTGAGGTCGTGGAGCCACAAGGGGAGAAGCGAAGTGCTGCCCCCCCCCCCCCAATTTCCCTGAAGCTGCTCAGGAGGTTGGTTTGGCACCTTTGGCACCCTGAGCCTTCCCCACCCCCAGGCGGGGCCTCCAGCCCAAGGCCTGGGCCTGTGGAGAACAGACGCAGGAAGGAGGAACGTAGGATGGAGAGTCTGAGAGCCTGTCCCCCTCCAGGCCTCGCGGGCGTCTCTCCGGCCAGGGGAGGCCGCTCTGAGGGAGGCCGTCTCTCAGCCTCACCCCACTCTCTCCAGGTCTCCTCCTCGGCCTAGCCCGGGCAGCCTCCACTACTCCGACGAGGACGTCACCAAGTACAACGACCTCATCCCAGCAGAGAGCAGCAGCCTGACGGAGAAGCCCTCCGAAATCTCCGACTCTCAGGTGAGGGCAGGAGGGCCGGGTGCCCTGGAGAGGGGAGTGGAGCAGCCCCCATCACATGGGCTTCCTTCCCTCCTTTCCTTTATGGGACCGTAGAGACCACGGGACCCCAGGAAACTGTCCAGAAATCATACACGGGCCAGCTGCCACCTCCCCAGCTCTGCTCAGGGTTTGCACCCAGGGGTCATGGGGTCCCCAGAACCTTGATCACATAAGATCCCCCGAGAGCCTGGTCCTCTGGACTTGCAGGAGTCGCCCCACGTGCTCAATCGCTCAGTAACTATGGCCTGCAAAGGAGCGTGACGGCCAGGAGAGGGAGGGGGGCACAGCAGCCCTGCTCTGCCAGAGCCCCAAGGACTGCTAAGCTTAGCTAGTCAGGGTCAGAATGAGCTCCAGAAACAGAGGGCCAGGTGCCCCGGAGCCCCGAGGATGGGAAGCAGTGTAGACCGTGGAGGTGTTAAGCTTTGGAGGTTTGGACCTGATCTGAATTATGGCTCTGCAGTCTATGGGCCGGGGCATCCTGGGTGTGGGAGATAACCTCTTTGAGCCTCAGTTTCCCCATCTGTAGAACAGGCAGGGACAATGATAGGCTCTCTCGTGGGGCACTGGGGAGGTCAGGCACAGAGAAGTTTAGCACAGGGCCTGGCACACAGCACCCCTTCAATAGATGTTGGTTCTCACGTAAAGAAGGGGACGGTGCCTCTGGGAGCTGCAGGGCTGTAGAGAGGCTGCCATCAGGTGGGCCACGTGGACGCTCCATCCCAGGCTATGGGGAGAGGGGCTGAGTGCGTTCCAGCGAGGTGATCTTGCAGCCTCCCCCCAGCCTCTCAGCCTTGGCCAAGCCCGGTGGCTGCCAGGGAAGGCGCCACAAAAGGCCACGTGTCCCACACCCTGGACCTTTCTGCCCAGTTCTGGGAGAGGACGAGGAGTAGGAGGCACCAGCAGGGAGCAGGGCTGTCAGCCGAGTAGGAGGCGCCAGCACGCTGGGCTCCGGTTGCGGGCCCCGTGGACGAGGGCCTCTCGCCCGCTGCTGTTTTGTTCGGCTCCAGGGTTACTGATGGGCTTGGCAGAGCCGAGAAGGCTGGAGCTAACACCCCAGCACAGAGCTGGCAGAGACAGAGACCCCAACTTAGCCTGGCTTACACAGGGACGCACATGATTCAGGTTATGGCATCTTGTTGTATTTAACTCTTCGCAGCCACATACATACTGGGGACTTACAAGGCCATGCTTCCCTGAAGCATGGTTTTTCTTTCCTTCTCCCCAAAGATGGTGATGAGCAGTTAGAGTTTAGGCATTTGAGGTAAAACTTGTAAAGATGATGGGACTCCCTCTGCCCATGAGGCTGGAACAAAGGGCTCGTTAAGCCATACTTCCGTCTTCGGAGAGCAAAGGTGGCAGCCAGCAGAAGGGACTCCCTGCGTTCCTCTGGTCAGCCTCCCTTGACCTTGTGCAGAGGGCATTACTGATCCGCCCTCACTGGCTGGGCACCAACCATCCAGGGAGTACGCCCTCAGAGCGCAGAAGCTATTGCCCAGCATCTCCAGAGCTTTTGGTGGCCATCCCCGTGTGAGTCTGGAGTACCCTCACACAGGACACAGAGCTGGTCTCCGAGGCCACGCCAGGACCCCAGCCTTGAAGAAGTTGCTGGGAGAAGACTCCCCATCCCGAGACTGGGGCAGATGGAGTGCCCGGAATCCTCCGCTTAGCCGTTGGTCTCATTTGTTCAAAACAAGCCCATCACTTGAACACTGTTTCCATAGCAACCTGGAGTCAGTCACCCCAGGAGCAGATACTCCAGAGAGAGGAGGCTTCCCGGTTCCAGAAGTCACTTGTCACAGCAGAAT
Organism: Equus quagga; assembly: GCF_021613505.1. Lineage (NCBI taxonomy): Eukaryota > Metazoa > Chordata > Mammalia > Perissodactyla > Equidae > Equus > Equus quagga. The sequence continues at coordinate 108,225,123 of NC_060277.1, read as the reverse complement.
GCCCACGCTCGGTTCTGGGGGCAGTGGACTGCAGCCCAGGCCTGGAGCTCAGCTATAGAGTTTGGCTGGTTCAGGGTTTGCTTTGGGGCCGGGATGGGTTGACTTGGGTTATTTACTCTGAAAGCTGAGTCCCACGGAGGCAGGCACTTGTGACAGTTCTGATCACTGTTGCATCCCAGCATCCTGCATGGCGCCTGGCACACAATCCCTCTGTACATATATATGGAAGGCATGTAGGGTCACTGGGGAACCAAGTCAAGCTGAGCAGACTCAAGACCAAGGATGGTCAGCAGGATAGAGAAACAAAGATTCATGGTTATAAAGTCACTCCTTTTGACCAACATCAGAACTCACACATTCAAAGACATGTGGCCCTTCAAAGTAACATGGATGACAGCAGCCACACCCCCGGGCGCTGTGCTCAGCATCCCCCATGCCTCACCACCTTGGAGCATCACAGTGACCCTCCGAGGCAGGCATGAGTGTCATCTGTTTTGTACAGATGGGGATACTGAGGCTTAAGCAAGTTGGCTCAGGTCCAACAGCCAGAAAGTGCAAACCCAGAATCCAGGCTTCCAAGCTGTGGAGCCACACCCCGTACACAAGCCTTCTGATGGCAGAGCCCTGCTCAGCCCCTCGGTCCTACCCCTGTCCTGTTGCTGGTGATGTCGCCCTCATGGCAGACCTTTCTGGAAAGGCCTTCAGAACCAGCTGATGAAACACTCTTGAGAACAAGTAACTGTGGATTTTCTCAAAAAAAAAACAACTCTAACCATCTTCAGAGGATAAAGACAGACACTCAGAGGAAAGTGCTACAGACACAACAGTTGTTGCCGAGAGATGCTCAGCAGCGTTGGGCAGTGGACCACTGGGGTGACCGTGCAGCCCCGCCAGAGGGCTGCTCTGAGGGCAGACGCTCCCGTGAAAGCAGCAGCAGTGTCGTGGCTGGTGCACGGCCCCAGGCTTGAGTGCCAGCTCCACCCCTACTGTCTCTGGGATGGGGTGTCCTTCACAGCCCTCACCCACACCACGCAGAAAGAAGTCCCGTCCTTCCAAAGGGCTGTGACAAGGAAGACGTTAGGGAGATGGAGTCATCACGGGAGCCTGGGAAAGGCAATCAGGTCACATGTTCACTCTGGAATTGTTCTCGAAAACCAGGCCGTGGGCTGTGAGGCCACTGCAGCTAGTCGTGGATTCAGGAGGATTTGCTGGAGCGTTGGCGTCTTCAGCCATGAAAGAGCCGGGGAAGACCTTGAGAGCATTCAGCTGTCAGTCACCCTTGTCCCCACAGTCCCAGGGTGCTGATAAGCTGGGCCATTGTTAAACGTTTCATTGTTAAAATGTAAGATTGCTTCCATTACCTGTTGGCAAAGAGCCACCACCCAGAGCCCCTAAGTGTCCCCAAGAAGACTCCAGCAGACTGCTCCGTGATTCTGCAAATACGGGGTTATACCTGGTTCAGCAAGGGGATGGCAGGACCCTGCTTCTGCCAGAGGCCTCTCCTCTGTGCCTCTGGGGTCAAGTTGGAGTTTGAGCCTTAACAGCTCAGGAGGCCTGGATGTCAGGGTGGTGAGGGCAGCCCCGGCGGGTGGGGCAGGGGGCAGGTTCAGACTCCTCAGGGCTCATTTCTTGAGCCTGTACTCTGAGGACATAGAGGTGATGGAGATATGGCCCTGCCTCCTGGGAGCTCCCCGTGGGCTGGAGGGGACAGACTTGGAGACAGAGCAGCTGGCCTTCCTCTTGTTCCAAGCATAAATAAGTAAATCCTGTTACCACTCAGCCGCTCGACCATGCATCAGTGTCTGGAGTGTAGGGCCTTCACCACTGTGACTTTCAATTTGGGGTTTATGGTGGAGGCCACTGTCGGTCCTCCTGTCCCTGTTAGTGTCTAGAAAGGCATATCCCTAAGGGTCAGCAGCCATGCAGGCCGGTCCCTCAGTTTCAGCTGCTCTGGAGAATGACCGCCTGTCTTTTTGAAGTGCCCCTCCCCCCAGGTCCTCTGAGAGTGAATTTTGCATATGCTGCCTGGTTTATATCCTAAGTCAGACCACCCAAAACTCACTCCCCCAAATTGGCAGAAATCTGCCCAGCTGTTTCTCCTTGTTATGGTAATAAACAAAAAGTCCACGTTACTCGTAAACAAACACACGTGACAAGATCTGAGAAAGGCCATGACGGGCGCTGTGGGTAAAGGCTAGAGGTGGTAGGGGGTGAGCTGGCTCTCCCCAGGGGGCACAAGGGTGGGGGTGGGGGCTGTGCCTGGAGGGGTAATGGAGAAGGGAGTCCCTGACAGGGGGACACACAGAGGCTGAGGTTTAAAGAGCCGGTGGCTTGTTGGACGGAACTTCTGAAAACAAAGCAGGCCTGCCTTCTAACTTCATTTCAAAGTGAGAACCCAAGTTTGGTAGAAAAATCACGCAGTTATCACTCAGGAAAATCTCAACGGAGAAATTCCAAGCCAATGGCAGGCCTCTTCGAGTCAATATTCAGTTCTTTGTGGCATCCTGGGCAGCCCCTCTTAGCTCATTAGAACGGAATTAAGCGTACGTGAAAAAGTCAGAAAATACAGAGGACAAATGAGAGTCCATATAAGATTTATTGAGCACCCAGTCATAACAGTGAGCATCCGTGGAGCCCTTACCAGGAGCCAGGAATGACTCTAAGGATTGTTCCAGAACAGCACCACTGAATCCTCAGAGGCCCCTGGGAGGCCCGGTGACGTTATAGCTGTTTTCAGGTAAAGACAAGGAGAAGGGAGTGTCCAGGAGCCCCCACAACGAGCCCAGGCCCCACCTCTGGGCCCCCTACACACCAGCTGGCCACCACACACAGGTCGGGCCCTTTGTGGCATCTGGGAGGGGTGAGCTCTGGTTTTGCCATCCATGGAGCCCATTCATTCCTTCCTTGTCGCATTGATTCAACAACCTTTCCTTCTGCGCCCCCTGAACAGTACAGGCACTGTTCACATATGGCAACTGCAGTGGTGAGCAGGCCCGGCTCTCATGAATGTTCCATTATGGTGTGTTATGATCTATGGGGGAAGACCACATGTGCACAAATAATCACGTTTTCATTTCTTATTAAAATATTATGGTAGCACTGTAAGTAACTTCAGGAGGAGAGTGAGGACAGATCGAGCACTGTGAGGAGTCCCAAGGAAGGTCACATCCTCCCAGAGGCTCACTGAGGGCTGCCTGGAGGAGGTGGCTGGGCCTGGAAGTGTGAGCGTGGAAGCGAGTAGTGCGGGTTTGCATTCAGCTGAGTGGTGGGGGTGGCCTGTCAGCGCCCTCCCTCTGCTGAGTGTCTCCGATCTTGTTTCAGGGTTTGCCTCTTGTCCTCAGGTTAGGCCAGGCATCTAATAGATTCAGCGACATCCATCTCCTGCTTCTCCTTACCCTGACCCACACAGGCCGGGGAGGCCCAAGCTTGTGCCCAGCTAGAGAGATGCTGCAGGCAGGGCAGAGAGAGCCCAGGGAGGGGAGGCGAAGCTTCACCTTGGGCACGTGCTATGTGGCAAGTTCTGCGCTTTACACATTCTCAGTTAACATCTAACGGTCCCACCATGCACGTGGGAGGACCCCCATTTAACAGCTGGGGAAACTGAGGTTCAGAGAAGTCAAACAGCAGGCCCTTGGTCACAGAGCTCAGAACTGCAGGCAGCAAGGATTCAAATCAAGGCCCAGCCGGCTTTGAGGGCTGCGTCTGCTGCCGCCTGGCCTTGCCCAGCTCCTGGGCACAGAGGGGAGATGGAACGAGAGAGGCCATAGCTGACCCCGACCCCACCCCCTACCCCAGTGACCTCCTGGGAAGCCCCTGACCACAGGCATCTCTGACAGCTGAGGGCAGGCGCACATTGGCTGTCACCTGACCTGTAAGGGCACAGTTAGCACACGTGACATCGTGTCTGAGGTGACGTTTTTCAAAGGACATTCCTGGGAGATTTCAGCTGTTTTAGCTCAGGGAGCCCAGATCCCTGATAAAGTTGTGCCTCAAGGGGTTGTCCAGTGAGGGAGACACTTAGCATGTGCCCCCACCCCACCTCTAATCCCCAGGAGGCTGCAGGCCCTGCAGGAGAGGCCCGGCTGGCGTCCAAGGGGACCAGTGCACAGCTGGGCTTCAGACTGGACTCAGTGCAGACGAGGGAGGGACTCCAGACGAGGGAGGGGCTCCAGCTTCCAGCTCCGAAGGAGCTGCACGGGGTGACCTCCTGTCATTTGGGGCAACACATTCCTGCCAGACTTTGTGAGAGTCAACAGAATGAGGGCGCCATGCCTGGTCCCAGGGTGTCAACACGGGTCCTCAAGCCCAGGACAGCACCCACCCCATCGTCCACTGAGCCTGGTGCAAGAGTCCCTGCCTCTAGAAACGAACAGAAAAGCAAAAGGCTTTCCTTTGCTCCTTCTTTTGTTTGGGTCTTTTCTCCTGGGCCCTCCCTTTCCCTAGCCCCCTCCCGGCTCCCATTGCCTGGCCTGGAGTCTGCACCCCGGCTCCCCAGACCCCGTAATTGCTGATTGAGTAGCTTTGAGGAGCTGTTAAGAGGCCCGGGAGCTGAAGCAGTCGCCTGATTGCCTGGCGGCCTGGCGGGACTGCCCGTGAAAGGCCCCCTTTGTGCTGGGCAGTTACTGGGAAGCTGCATTCAATTACCCAGGCCCGGGAGAGCTGAAAGCCTGAATGGGAGCCCCTGCCTGCCCCCGCCCTCTCCCCCCCCAACCCCGGCTTTCTTTCTTCTCTTCTCACCCCACCCCCACCCAGAAAAGAAACAGATGTTCACGGAGATGGAGGCGGGAGAATTGTGGCTGATGCAAAGACCCCCTCCTTTGGCTCCGGAGAGCTTGGGGGAGGGGACAGACTCTAACTTCCCTGCCCCTCCCGCGCCGCTTTGCAGCTTTGTTTGGGGACTGTGATAATTTGGATGAATAAATAGGCTTTGGGATCTCCGCCCCCAGGAGGGCCACAGAGACCCTTTCCCCATCCCGTCTTGCCTCACTCTGGGCAAGGGGATTGGGGGGACTGGGGCTGAACGTTCTTCTCCCTTCCCAGCTGTCTGAGTACTGTCAGCCTCCCCCATTCCCTGACCCCTTCTGATCCCTCCTAGGGGGGCTTCCAGGCCCCCTCCCACTCAGCCCCACCCTCTTCTCTCCCTAATAATGCCTCTACAGCATTCTCTCACGTTAGCTCACTTTACCCTGTGCACTGCAGAGATCTATGCCTTTTACAGACAAGGTACTGAGGCTCAGAGAGGCCAAGTCATGGGTCCAAACTTACTCAGCTGGTAAGGGACAGAGTTGGAACTTCACTGTGCCACGGTCACTTCCTACCCGAGACTCATTCACTCTGAGATGGGCCTGCACTGACTTGGGGATTCCTCCCCAAGTCTGAAGCCAGAGTTCTAGAACCTCTCGCATTGGTGTTGGCAACTATCCCGCCAGTCATCAGGTGCCCTCCCCGAGAGACCTAACCTGTAGGGGAATCTGGGGGCACCTCGCACACTCACAGACCCTCACTGCTCCTGGACCGGGACCTCCGGCCTCCTGCCCCGTGGCATCCACCACACCTCCCTCAGACTTCTGCCTCTGGGGCAGCCTCACCGCGGCCCCAGGCATCAGGTGCCCACCCAGCAGCCCCCGCCCTGCTCTTGGCATATGGAGCCCTCTGGTCTGTGCGGCCCCTTTGTTCCCTCCTGGGCCAGCAGCTGGGCAGTAGGCAAAGAAAGGGGCTTGTATTGTGCTGCATTGCGTCATGGGGAGACCAAGTGAGGGACTTTCCATTGTCTTGGGCAGCCAGCTCTGCCTGCCAAGAAGATTGAGGTCCTGGGGGTGTCTGCCGGGTGGCGTGGTGGTAAGGAGAGCAGCGGGGCTGTGGAGGGGTGAGGAGGAGGAGGGGAGGGGCCAGACCACGTAAATGAGCTGATCCACTAGGGAGAGTTAACCCCCCCACCCCCGGGGAGGGCAGAGGGGCTCTCACTCCCATCTTGTGACCCCCAGGCAGGAGTGTAGGAGTTAAGCGCATGTGTGGGCTTTGGAAAATCAGGCAGATCTGAGTTCAAGCCCAACTCATCATTTCCTTGGGCAAAAAGCTCTCATCTCTTTGGGCTGATGTTCCCATCAGTACCCATGTAACCAGCAGTAGCTACAGCACGGAGGTGTGAAGATTAAATGCCGGAGTGCGAGTCAGCATTTCCTGCTGTCTGGCAGAGCGCCCGCTCGCTCGCGAGCTGGTATCTTGACAGTTCTCTACATCGTCCCTGCTTCTCTTGAGGGTCCAGATGCCGTAAAGGACTTTGCCTTCCTGAGAACAAGCGGATGTTACCTCTCCCATCGCTCAGACCCTCTGGGCTGGGTCAGCTCTCCATTTTCCTTCCCTGTTAAGCGGGACACACCTGATGGTCGCAGACTCATTTGTATTAAACTCACTGGGTTTTCTTGCTGCAGTTTTTTTCCGCAAAGTATGTTTTACTCAGGTTGATAAAACTTACTGCCTGCGCACGTGCATTAGCTGGGCAGAGATGAGGCCGCCTGAGCAGGGTCTGCAGGGCTGTATTTTGTTGAGCGTGTACTTTTCAGTAAAATCAGAGTGCATCTCTTCCAGAGAGTTCTGAGGGCGTTCCCATCTGTTGTCTTATTAGTTCTCAAAACAGGGCTGGGAGCTTGGGGTGGGGGAGGGGCGCCCGATATTTTTAGCTCCGCCGTTCAGATCTGAACGCTATTTTATTTGACAACCCAGATTGCCTCCTGTCTTGTGCTGATTTCCCTGATAGGCAGATGAAGCGCATGCCGAGGACACCAAAGTACCAACAATTTTGAGAATAATGTAATAGGTTATACTTCTTTTAAAAAGCTTCAGGGCCATCATCCTGTGAAAATTGAGAACTTGTGTTGATATTTTCCTCGTGCTTATTTTGTAACTGTGTGTTGCTTTTTTATGCTGGATCACAAAGGGTGAGCAGCAGCCTTGGTTCAGCGCCAGGAGCCTCAAAAGGTCTTCTAATCTGGCCCTGGCTTTGGCCCCAGTCACACAATGTCAGAGGCTGGACCAAGATTGGAACTCAGTAGATGGTGCATGAGCCTCTGTTTTGAAATGTTGGTTCTGTTATTATTCAGGTCTGGTGAGGCCCACAGATCAGGAGACGATTACCATTGAAAAGATGGTTTGTCCCTGTTCCCAAGAAGGGCCAGGTGGGGAGGCACCAGGGTGGGTCAGGAGGCGGAGGGAGCAGGAGGAAGATGTAAGGAGGATCCTTTATTGTGGTTTCCACAGGAAAGGTGGGCAGGGGAAGCGGGCTACTTTGAATAAATTCCACAGGCTTTGCGATGCAGCTGCCCCCAGTTGTCTGGTACCTGGCCCAGGGGTGACTGGGGACAGGGGATTGTGGGTCAGTGAGTGAGAGCCCGTTAGAGGAGGTGGTGGGTGTAAGCTCTGGACAGGAAAGTCCACTTACCGTCTCTGAGAAGTGATGAACCTCTGGCTGGGGCCGGGGGGGCGGGGGGGTGCTCCCTCCAGGGCATCAGGGCCCCAGATGTCGAAGCATCGGAAATATAGAAAATAAAGTAGCATGATTAATTCCACCTCAGAAACAGTCTGCTAAGTGGAAGAAGTCAGACACCAAAGTCACATATTGGATGATTCCATTTGTATGAACTACCCAGAATAAGTAGATCCATAAAAAAAGAAAGTGGATTGGTGGTTGCCGGGGCAGGGGGTGGGCAGGGGGCTCAGGAAAGAATGGGGAGTGACAATGGGGACAGTGTTTTTGTTTGGGGGGATGAAAGTGTTTGGGGACTAAACAGAGGTGACGGTTGCACAACTTTGTGAATGTACTAAATGCCACGTTTTTAGATGGTTAACTTTACGTTTTACAAATTTCACCTCGATTTTAAAAAATTTAGAACTCAAGTCTGTGGATTCATGTCATGCTGTGTGCCAACACCGTGGCAGACACTTTGCGTCCGTGGTGTGCTCTGAAGGGAGCAGAGGTGGGCGTGAGAGGCTGTTACGCCCCCTCGGCAGAGAGGGGCTGAGGCGCCCCGAGTCCAGGGCTTGGAAGAGGTTCAAACCACAGAGCTCTGTGCCTCCCAGCCCCGACCACGAGGACCTGTTCTCACGGGGCCACTGACACCCCCATTCTCTGTCCTCTCAGGGAAGCGACAGTGAGTACGAGGTCGACCCAAACCACCAGAAGGCCCACTCTTTCGTCAACCACTACATCAGCGACCCCACGTACTACAACTCGTGGCGCAGGCAGCAGAAGGGCATCTCGCGGGCCCAGGCGTACAGCTACACGGAGAGCGACTCGGGCGAGCCGGACCACGCCACCATCGCCAACAGCGGCAGCGCCCAGCAGGGCAGCCTCTTTCGGCCCAAGGCCAGTCGGACCCCAACACCCCAAAACCCCCCTAACCCCCCGAGTCAGCAAAGCACCCTCTACCGGCCCCCCAGCAGCCTAGCCCCCGGCTCCCGGGCTCCTATAGCAGGATTTTCATCATTTGTTTGACGTTGGAAGAGGAAAAAGAAAGAAAAATGGCCCCCAACTCCCCCTCCAGCACTCCCCCCACCGCCTGCCAGAAAACAAAAACACCACGAAACCAAGTCAACTTTTCACCTCCTGAGTTTATTTTTCCAGAGATTCCAGGGCCAGCAAAGCCGGCGTTGAGAAGGAGGGAGAAGAAAACCATGAGAGAACAATGTGTGGCCAATGGTTGGTCGGCCTCAAGATTGTGGGTTTCGCTGCTCCTTCGAGACAGCACAGAGTTGGGGGAGCGGCTGCGGTGGACACAGAGTGGGTGGGGTCCCTGGAGAGAGAGAGAGAAGGGAAAGGACTGGAGGGCTGTAAGGCAGGCATGGCTGAGGGGAGAAGAAGCTTCCAGACATCCAGCCAGCTGCCCCCTTCGGGCATGTGTGGAGCCCTGGGCCCAGTGCTGGCTGATGCTGTGTAAGGATGGGCGTCCATGGGAGCCCACCTGACCTCCTCTCTCCGCACCCTCCCACCTCCGCACCGTGCATCGCTGGCTGCCATGGATGGCCCTGCTCGCCCCCTGCCCTGCTCCTCACCCTCCACTCCCCCCTCCCTTGCTCAACTTCTCCGCCAAGCATTTGGTTTATTTAGAAAAAGGAAAACAACTAAAGGGTGAGAATTTGCCCAGCCAGCTCCTTGTTCCTAACATGCTTTTTTATTGTGAATCCCAGGAAGAAAACCCCTCAGGGTGCAGGAGAGTCCCCCCCACCACTGAGCCCAGCCTTCCCTTTACTTGAATTCACTTTCCTGAGCACAGACTGGGAGAGATGAACTCGGGAACAGAGGCAGGGACGCTGGCCAGGCTTCACGGGGCGTAAAGCGGGAAGTCAGGAACCTAAGAAGGAAGCTTTGACTTTTCCTTGTCTTCTAATTCAGATACCACCTGCCCCTTCCTTCAGGGAAGAGGAAAAGGGAGCCATTTAGACAAGGAAATTCAGCTCGCCTGGGGCTGGGGAGCCCCAGAGGGATTGCCGAGGCAGACACACCCCTCTCCTCAGAGAGACATCCTCCTCTGCCACACACACACACACACACACACACACGCACACACATACACACACTACCCCATGCACTTGCAGAGACAAGGGTCCAGGGATCCTCTGTAAGAGAAATCCCTAAGGGTCCTCCTGACCAGACAGGGCACTAACTTTCAGATCTGTGTCCCCCTCGCTCTCAACCCACACCTCGGAAACTCACTGCCTCCTAATCACAGAGGGACAGGACACCAGAGGGACGGCCAAGGCCCTGGTCCAGAGGCCAGAGCTCCCAGAGGTTGCCAGATCAGCTCAGCACCCCGTTTACAAAGAGACAAAGACCATCCCAGCCCCCAGTAACGTTTTCCAGGCTCGGCTCAGCCGAGCCAGGGCTCAGAGCAGGGAGGGGCCTCATCCGCACCAGGCACAGCTCCCGAGATGCACAGCCTGGCCGGCCAGGAGGAGCAGGTCAGATGGGACCCAGGGACAAGAATTACTGATGGGAGGCAGAGCTTTGACACACACACAATCTGCTCCAAGCAATGTTCTTTAAAAAGCCACTCTGGTGGCCTGGATCTGCCCATCGGCTCAAGACTTCCAGATGCAACGGTTGAGGGAGGAGCCTTTCCATCTCATTCCCTGGGCTGTCCTGTGCCCCCTGGGTGCCCCCAGCAGCCCTGCGCAGTGGCCCACCCCCACGTTTGGGGATGGATGGCTTCCTCTGGGAGAGGAGAGGGACCCGCAGGGCACATTCAGTTCAGCACTGGGGTTGCGGAGCAGCGGGCACTGCTGGCCCTGCCTGGGAGGGGGCGGTGCCCTATTTTGGGGGGTGAGGATTACAGTTAGGGGAGACCTGAGTGGAACTAAGGAAAGAGAGGACCTGTACCCCTCCCTACTGGCCCCAAATCAGGTGACTGGGATGGAAGCAGGGCCGGGGCCTGAGGAAAGGGCACCCCGGGCCGTGGCTCTTCCCGCCGTGTGCAGACAGCCAGGGAACGTGATGGGGAGAAGTCGGAAGACGGCTCAGCAGACAGGCTGACCCAGCTCTGGGGTCCAAACAGCAGCTTCTCCACTAAGGGGTCTGGAAGGAAACGCTCTTTCCCCCAGAGGAGCACGCACGCACGCGAGGTTCTGCCCTGCGCACATCTGGCCCCGGGGAGGCAGCACATCCAGGGCCGCCCGCAGGGGATCCCGCTGCACTTCCTCTTTCCTTTCCTCTCATCTTCTTTTTTTAAACAATCCCATCCTTTTCCCTCTCTGCTGTGTGTTTAACCATTTAAGGAAGTTCCCAGTTTGCGTTAGGGAATTATTTTAGCCCAGCCCAGATAGGGATCTGGGGGGGTGGGAAGCGGGGATGAGTAAAAACATTGTGTGTGTGTGTGTGTATACTGCAGCACATGAGGCCACATTTCCTTCGCCTTTATGAATCATCTGGCACACTAAGATGTTCATCCTCCCCTCCCCACACGCTCCCTCCACCGTGCTGACGCACACGTGCACGCTTGTGATGGCGCCCATGCACACCTGGGCTCACACGTGCGCGCACAGATACAGAAATGCACAGAATGCACATCCGCTTGTGTGCTAGTAAAGAGCCTCTTGTGACTCCCTCCGATGGCTTGAGTTGTCCCTCTGTGAGGCACAGGCAGCCTGAGTCACTGCCACTTGGGCACCACTGGGATCTGTTGTCTGAGAGGGCGAGGACCCTGCAAACCAGAGCCCGAGGTGAGGGTCTCACCCTCCATCCACACCCACCCGTCTGAAATGTTGCCTCCACTGTCCCGGTCACGTCTGGAAGCCCAGGTCTCCGGCTGGGGAGCCCTGGATTTCTAAGAGGACATCTCTTTGCCCTTGTTTACATTTCTGCTGGGGCAGTGGAGGTGCCCAGCCCTGGTCCAGATATCTGGCCGCACTGGAAGGATGTGGTGGGCCCAACCCTTGGGGAACTGGGAGCCTCCCTGAGTTGTCCATGTGACTGCACCCGAAGCAGATTCACACCAGGATGCTCGCCACCTGGCACCTCTAGCTTTGCCTCGTTGTGCCCTCGGGAACTCTCCTGGTGTCGTACCCAGCAGCCTACACCTGGCACGTCAGGGCCACCCTTCCCCCTCCTGGCCACCCTTCCCCCTCCTGGCCGTGCCTCCAGTGTTCGCATCAGCTCCGCACCCAGACTGCCAAGACGAACCCAAAGCTGCTCTGGGTTCCAGATGCACCTTCCTCCCAGGACTCCAGGGAGTTTGCAAACCCAGGCTGCCTCCTTCTGGCCCCCCACCTGACACTGCCAGGATTCAGAGGGAACAAGGACACTTCTGGCTGCCCCGCCCTGGTGCAGGCTGCCTCGAGGCCTTCTTTCTGCCCATACCTCCCTGGGCAGAGCTTTAAAGGTGCCACAGCCTCCCCAAAGCCCACTCTGGGCAGGGACTTCCCTCACCTTCCATGGTGCACATCTGAAGGTGCCCACACTGGGTGAGGGGCTGGAGGGTGGGAGGGGGAGGGGGGGCCATGTGAGCAGCAGCCACCCGCCCCCCAGTGCCTCTGTATAGTCCCGCCCAGTGGCAACCCTGACCACCACCTTGAGCACAGGTGCCCTCTTGGGACCACCCTCCTTCTCTTTGTTTCCACAAGAATAACCAAAAGCATTTAAACATGTTACCTTTCTTTACACACAATAGACTCCAAAAACAAAAACCAACACAAATCTTTATTTTTTGATTTAAATGATATAATGAAAAATTATGGGGAGAGTATTCGTTATGGCAGGTGTCTGTCTGTAAGAAAAAAATATATATCTATATGTCATATAGCTTGTTAGCAGGTTTATTTTTTAAATGAAAGGTAAGAAAGAAATTGATTTGAACTATATACCACGAGAAGTCCCATGTCCTGTCAAACTTGTCAGTATTTTATAAATAAACTTTTTTTTTGGAGTTCTGAAGCAATCGTCATTCTTCTCCTCCCTGGAAGGTAAATGGGGACCCCCACCCCCACACCATGCTCATGCAATCTGCTCTCCGGACGCCCATCGTCAGCCAGGCTGTGCTTTTGCAGGGAGTCAAGGGTCCAACTCATTTGCTTTCTTAATTTGTAGGTAAGTGGACACCTGTGCCTTCATGTGAAAGGCACTATTTATTTTACACCTTTAGGATAAGACCCTATCAGATTATGTCAAATTAGAGGGGAAAAGATAACAATAAATGATAATCATAAGAGCCATAGCTAACACGCGTAGGGCATTCACCCTGTGCCAGGCAATGTTCATTGATTAACTCACGGCATCCTTGTGACAACCCCGAGGAGGGAAACTGGATCAGGGAGAATTGAAGCAGTTTGCCCTTGAGAATTAGGAAGGGCAGAATTTGTACGACAGCAGTCTAGAGACAAATGCCGCCTCTCTGATACAGGAAGGCAAGTTCCTGGTCCATTTCTGTTTTAATTTTACAAAGCCAGCCCCTCAGATCCTAGTGGCTTGATGTCACGAGAACCACTGTGGTGTTTGGTGCATCTAACCCGGTTAATCCCCCAGGTCTAGAGTCAGCGCTTGCATCACTGAATTGATGAGTACGGTGGTGTTACAATGCACCACATTTCTCTCACGCAAATTAAGTGAGATGGATTCAAATAAGACAGAGGGCGAAGGGGAAATGATTTGAATAGTACATGTAATGCCTCCCAGTGAGTACACTTAGTTCACAGCATCTACGTTATTGTGTAATGTACGTCAGACATTTATTCATACAGAGGCTGTCAACTAATGAAAACATAATTAAGGGAATTTAAATATATATGTATGTGTGTACCTTACACACTTTATTTTTACTTAGGACACACAAATATACATTCATTTACTAATCTGTTAGTGTTGAGTCTTAGCATTTTCCCTTTTTGAGAAGGGGCTCAATGGATAGAGTTCCTTATTGTCTTTCTTACATAAATCACATGTATAATGCATCATCAGTGACTTCCAGTTACTATCTCTTTAAAGTAAAGCAAAAATTCTTAGAAATGATGGATTGAGGTCTTCCGGTTTCCGGTCCAGCGTGTAAGGAAGTTGGAAGTTGCCACTTTGTCCCAACAACAAGTAAAAAGCTGGATGAACTGAAAAATCAAGTACTCTTCTCAGATCCCTAAGAGGAGTGAAGTCACAGGGCTAACTGCTGTCCCCAAAACGGGAGCGACAGCCAGGCGAACACAGGGAATCTCAGTTTTCCAGGGGAGGAATTACGGATTAATGGAAGAGCAGAATCCTGGATTTTCTCATTTTTCCCTAATATTTTGCAGGTCTTGTCCATGATCAATTCAACACACTCTTTCATTTTTGCAAATTTCGTTTATCAAAGCCTTCCTTTTCCAAAGCATTTGATGTGATTTTCAAAGAAATGACTATTCTCCTTTTGCACTCTTATTTTATCCACTTACATCATAGTTCATTAAATTATGTAATTACTATAAAAAGTACAACTGGCATAAACAAGTTTGGGAACAGTGATAGTTGACTCTTTGTAAACATACGACTCGATTCAGTGGAAGCAGAAGCGTATGGGCATCACAGAAAGCAGGCTATGAGTCTGCAGCGTTCAGGGGACCATAGGCATCTGCATGCTGTGCAGACGGAATATAGGGAACCATGGATATGGCTTGTTGGTTAAGTGGAGGTCAGATAAGAGAGCTTCTCCTGCATATATTACAGTACGAACCAAGCATACTGTACCGTATGACCAGTTCTCAAGGTGATTAAGGGGTTTTTCAAGGGTAATTTTGACTACACGTAATCTTTGTATTACACGAAATTTGGAACCCAACCCCCACATTAGATGCAACTCCACTCCAACTGATTTGAGGATGTTTGATCAAAGAGTAGTCACATGGAAGACATTCCAGAACTGGAGTCAGCAGAGTGGGTACTGGCTCTAGAATACCCACTTGCAAACTATGAGACTTACAGTGCCTCTTAGTTTTCTCAGGGGAACTGTGGAAAGATCAAAGAAAATAATGGGATTTGAAAGGAAGGGCTTTGACTATCAAAGGCTTGTGTTTCTGGTGGTTGAAGCAGGTTTGTTCTCGACCTGGGAGAAGCCTCGTTGTATTCTTTGATTCCAATCTTCTTCCTCATTCATTTCTAATCCCAGATCGGCCCCTCCCTACCTGTGGCCAGTGGGCGTGGACTTTGGCTGTCTCCAGCTCTATTACCAGTCAAATACACCAGGGAAAAAAAAAGACAATGCTGACACCAAAAAAAAAAAAAGAGGAAAGTCAATCTGCTGAGAAGGATGGGGGGGAGGGGAGGGAAGGCGCTTTGCAAAAAGCCAAGGAGACAAGTGGGTGTGATACCACGCCCCGGTTTAGATTCCACATAGCCCTCCCTCCCACCGAGAAAAGGTAATCTCGCCTGGAACACATGAAGAAGCATCTCGGAACTCAGTGGGATTTCTTTTCTTAAAGCTCCCAGAGCTACCAAATGGGAAAGCACTCGGTTGGAGAGGCTAACCAAAAAGAGCATAGGGTTGGCAGACCTGGGTTCCCACAAATTCCAGCTTAAACTTGAGTTCAACCTCTACCAGCCTCCACGACCTCATCTGTGGAATGGGTCCAACTTCTGCCTTTTCCAACATCAGACTCAGGGAACAAAGCATAGGGAAATAATCTCCTAGATAGAGGTGACCTTCAGAAGGGTCCTCCAATGATCCCTCCCCACCCCAGTTTCTCTGTCCTGCACGCAGAGGGGCAGGTCTAGAACCATCGGAGCTGCTTTTTTTCAGGTTCCCCATCTTAATGGCAAAGTACTTTGACAATGAGGTTTGGCTGGAGTCAACAGATGGAGAAAGCGGCTGCTATTTCTCTTTTTGACATCCCAGCTTCTGGCACGGAGGATTCCCTGCAGAAGCTGGCTTGGGAGGCTATGGGTTACGGAGGAGCTTCTGTTAAGGTGCAGTGTAAGAAGGTGAGGAGAGGCCTTGGGTGGGCCAGCTCCAGGGTGGTCAGGCCCATTGGCTCCATCAGACTCAAGATGGACTGCCCCCACCGCCTGCCCCAAGGCTCCTAGCACATGCTGCAACCACCTTCTCGAATGCCGGCCCTGAGAGGCTCCAAGGAAATCAGGAGACCTTCCCACTTCCTCTTTGGGGCTGTTGGGGCTGTACAGCCCCTATTGCTCAAAAACTAAGTGGTACCATGGGCAAGGAAATGGAAATAACCAAACAGCGTTTGGTTCACTTTCTTCTTAACGTTGACCGTCCAAGTCAACCAGGCCCTTTGGGTTGGGGTTTTATTACTACTTAACCAGAACTTCAGCCAGGGCCTGGGTTACCCGAGAGGGCACAGGGGGTCAAAACCCAAAGAACATCGCCCATTGCTCCAAGGATCTGGATGACACCCTTGGCCATGACCCCCTGGAGTCTGCCCTGCAGGCTGGCTGTATAGACATGGACCCAGTCTAATACCAACCTGACTCTGAACTGAACAGGAGGGCCCCTCCTGGTGGCCTTCATTCAACACGCAGCTCGGGGGTGGAGCTACAGAATAATGAGGGGCTGGGCTGACCCATCTGCCCCTCTGCTCCAACCGCCTGCAGCAACACGGTCTTGAAGGCTTTGGGATCTGCTCAGCAGCTCCTTGTGGGGCCCAGGTGAAGCGGCTGATGAATAGGGTCACCAAAGGTCCTGCTTTACACGTAGGGTCCCGGTGTAATTATTAATAATGCTCCCTTTCACTTTGCTCAGTAAATTATCTGATCCCTCTATTGATGAGTGATACTTGATAGTGGGGGCAGGGCCCAGCCCCAAACCCCTCCTACAGGTAGGCCCTGGGACCGCCATGTTGGACGCAAGCTGTGATTTGGGACTCGGGGGGTGGCGTGGAGGAAACAGCAAGTCGAGTTCCTTCCAGCACTGGATGTCCTGCTCGGTTCTGCCTCAGCCAGGATGGGATACTGTGACCCCAAGTTCAGAGGGAAGCTCATCTCTGTTAGTGCTTTCTCAGACCCTGTGTCCTGCGACTCGAGGCCCATTCTCCCTCCTGAGGGCTCCAGGATACACCCACTCATGTCTGCAGGACACTGCCCTGCATAGATTTTTGCTTTGGAGGGAGTCTTGTTAATAGATTTGCCTGAGAGAAGAAGAAACACATCCTCCTATAGGATCTCTCTCACCCATCTCCACGCCCACACCCCACGACTGATGGATTGTTTGTGACATTTGGTAGAAACTTAGGGGAAATCCTGGCTGGTGCAAGGCTATCTTCAGGAATCTTGCTGGTCAGCATAGTTGATATAGCAGGGAACACAGGCCTTGGACACGGGAAACCCGGGTTCAAGTTAGGGCCGCTGGAGAAAACACAAACCAAATTCTGTGTGGGACATATTTATTCTAAAACATAATTTGTTGTTATTTGAAATTCAAATGCATCCTCTGAAATTCAAATGGCATCCTCTATTTTTTACTTGCTAAATCAGCCACCTGCCTCAAAATCTAACTGTCCGCCAGATGTGGGGGCTCATGCAAAACTTTCTGAACCTCAGTTTCTTCCTCCAG
Source organism: Equus quagga (assembly GCF_021613505.1). Lineage (NCBI taxonomy): Eukaryota > Metazoa > Chordata > Mammalia > Perissodactyla > Equidae > Equus > Equus quagga. The sequence goes on along the minus strand of NC_060277.1, from coordinate 108,208,111 downwards.
AAAATGGGGATGCTAAAAACTGCTCTGTATCCCTCCAAGAAAAGAAGGTATTAGAAGGGAGATTACATGCAAGCACAATTTGTAAGCCATACAACGCTCTACACACGTAAGGGATTATTGCCATTGTTCGTGGATAAAATGCCATTTAGGTGGAATCATCCAAGAACTTCTGGCTTTAGGCACAATTCCGGCTCATTCAGTGCCGGCTTCCACTCCCTTACCAGGTCCTGCTCTACCCGGCCTCGGGACTCCTCCTGGTTGGAAATTGGGTCCGTAGGAAACCTCTGAATCTTAGAAATGTGAAGTGTCTCTGGTGGGAGAGCCACACCTGCCTTTTGGAGTGTCGGTCACGCTGGAAGGCAGCGGCACACTCGGATTAGGATCATTCGGGGAGGATTTCATAAAGAGACCACTCACCACGGTGTGGTAAGGCATTAGGGAGCTTCAGGGGATACTACAGAGCCCAGGGTTAGGGACAGCAGGATGCCATTACTACCCCAGGCCTGACATGGCAAATGGAGGAGGAGGAGGAAGTGGAGCCTGCAGACAGAGGAGGCTGGATGGAGAGAGGGACGCCGCCCAGGGGCAGGTTGGCAGCTAGACGATCACCATCCTCCCACCTGGACTTGGTTCTCCTTCCATCCTCCACTCTCCCATCTGGGCTCCTTATGGTCAAAGCTCAGTGGGAAGTCAGAGGGCCCTGGGGTGCAGTCCCTACAGACCAGCCTCCCCAGGGGTGCAGAGCAAGGGGGAATGTGGACAGGAGGGTCTCCTGCGCGCCAGCAATCCACAGAGGTGCTCACCTGTGCCTTCTGATGTTGCTATCCCCATGGAAACTTCCAGTCTTAGACCCAAGGCCGATGATAGGCTCTCCTCCTACTCTGTTCTCAGTGTTGATAGAGTGGATTTAGACCCGAAAAGCCTGGCTGGGAGCTTTCACCAGAATAGGTGGGATTTTCTGGCATATTAGAAAATTTCAAAAGTCTTTGACTTTCTGTTGCTTGCAACCGCCTGCATCTGCTAGAGCCACAGGACAACAATGGCGAGAGCTGAACTTTGTTGAGCACGAACCACACCCAGCACTGTGATGAAGGCCTTTTTGCAGCTTTGTTAATCCTCAGAGAAGCCCCACGATGCAGAAATTTCACCTCCTCCTCATTTAACAGATAAGGACACTTAGACATGGAGAAGTGAAGGGACCTGCCGGCTGGCTAAGCGCCAGAGCCAGGATTGGACCCAGGCGTGCCTGGCTGCACAGTGGGCCCTATGGTAACCACCAAGCAGCGTTCACCCAGGCTTCAGACACTGCTCCACCCAGAGGAGAAGACCTGGACACCTGGAGAGGCCTTTACATGTGGGCGGTGCAGGCCAGGCAGGAAACATTGTTTCAGGATAGCCACGGCCCCAGGGGTGGGCACCAATTTTCCCTAAAGAGCCGGATAGTAAATATTTCAGGCTTTTCTGGCTGCACAGTCTCTGTTCTAGTGGAAGCAGCCAAAAACGATACATAAATGAGGGTGTGTGGCTGTGTTCCAAACAAGTTTTATTTATGGACACTGAAATTAGAATTTTGAATAATTTTCATGGGTAACGAAATATCATTCTGGTTTTTATTTTTTTCTGAATCATTTTAAAATGTAAAAATCATTCTTAGCTCATGGGTCACACAAAAACCAGGTGGAGTTTGCTCATTCTTAGCTCATGGGCCACACAAAAACCAGGTGGAGTTTAGACCCCTGGACTAAAGGGGCTTCTGGTCAAGTCCACACTTGCTGGAACCTCTGTGGGGTTCCGGTGTGACCCCAAGATAAGGCGTCCGAGGGTACTGTAGTAGGTTGAATTGTGTGCCCCCAAAATTCACATTCTTCTGGAACCCCAGGCTGTGATGTTATTTAGAAGTAGAGTCATTGTAGGTGTAATTAGTTAAGATGAGGTCATGCTGGATATGAGGGTGGGCCCCAGATCCAATGACTCCTGTCCTTATAAGAGGAGGAGGGGACACAGAAACACACAGAGGAGAAGTCCACGTGAAGACAGAGTCAGAGATTGGAGCGATACGTCCACAAGCCAAGGAACGCCAAGGATTGCCGTTCTGAGAAACCCAAGGAGGCAAGGAAGGAGCCTTCTCTGGGGCCGACAGAGGAAGAGCGGCCCTGCCCACACCTTGCTTTTGGACCTCCAACCTCCAGAACTGGAGAATTTTGTTGGTCTCAGACACCCCATTCACGGTAATTTATTATGCCCTCGGGAAGGAGTAATGAACTCTCTTTGGAGCTCCACTGTGACTCTTATCTCTGGGAGTTTAGTTCAATAGACTCGCCAGGCTGGCAGGATCCCAGGACCACGCACCCCCCAGGCCTCGGTCGAGCCTCCCTTCCGCTCCTCCCCCAGCAGTCTGAGATTTCTGGAGAAAAGTGCCAGCCAGCCCTGCATTAAACTGGCAACTACGGGATGCTTGTTTTCCTGTTTCTCCCCAACCTCCCCCCTCCTTAAATTGTTTCCACCTTTCTAACGAGAGCCAAACAACAGTCATTCCCTGAGGTCAGGAAAAAGCCGCACTGCCACCAACCTGCAAAATATTAATCGCAGATGCTGGTGACCGGAACTCCTTCTGGGGGCCTTCCGCCTTTGTGGCTGCTGCTGGGGAAGTGCAGGGGGTCTGGAGAGCGCTGGGTTCATTGAGATCTGGGAGCAGAGGGGGCGCAGCCGGCCTGCGAGTGGATGGAGGCAGGACTTGTCTGCTTTCTGGGCCTGATACAGTGCCTGGTACGTGGGGAGGCTGGGCAGGCTGCTATCCGGGTGCCTGGACCACAGACCCTTGCAAGGCAAGGCTCCACATTCCCCAACTTCTAGGACCTGACAGCACAACAATGCCAGATGGAGAAAACCCCAATGCAATCAAGGACACCCATAAGTATGAACCATAGCTCACACTTAGCCAGACACTTTCCTAAGCACTTTGAAGAAATTAATTCATTCTTACAAAGGCAGGAGCTGAAACACAGAGAGGCTGAGGAAGCTGCCCGAGGGGACAGGGCCAGGGTCTCCAGTGATATGCCCAATGCCTGGGGACTGTGGCAGCCAAAACACCATGTGTCCCAGCTTAAAGAGAGCTCCTGCAGGTGAAGGGACCTGCCCCGACTCCCGCGTGGACACAGAACTAGAACTCCTTCCCTGACTCCCGGTCCTGGACTGCTTCTGTTCCACTGTCTCTCCTGGGGAGAAAATTATTGCTCTAGTTCAAGGCTCCAGGATGACATTGAAATATGGTCAGCAAGCTTGGCACTGTTTACTCTAGTGGCGTGTGTTGTGAAGGCATTGGCCAATAGCAGAGAAGATCATGGAAGTCTCTAGAAGACGTGGATGGATGGGAATGGCAGGAAGTCAGGGACGCCACCTCAGAAGTGGCCCCCATGTCATTTCTTGGAAGGAGATCTGAGGGGGCGGGGCAGACGGAGGCAGGGAACTGGTGTGGCCAGCGAGGGTGGATATGACCACATCTGTTTGCAGTTTTCCAGCTCACCTCCCCGCCCCCACCTCACCCTGCCCTCTGTAATCAGCCAGCTGCCTGTGCTTGTCCGGCCTCGTCCTCCTGCCTAGACCAGTCCTGCAGACGCTGGGGCCATGAATCAGAGGTCGGATCATTTCTGTTGTCTTCTCGTCGGCTCTTGGGATGGGGGTGGAGTTGTTCCAGTCATGACACCTTGACTTCACCTCAGGGGGACTTCCTGGGGTGCTGCCCTAGCAAGCGTCTTCTGCACAGCCTGGACCAGAGGGGACAACCTCAGAGACCCCAGGAGCGGGCGGCGAGGACATACAGGAGAGAAGCAGGCTGAGTGTGAGGGAGATAACAGCCATGCAGCACAGTGACTAGACAGCAACCGACCCTGGACCTCAAGAGAAGAGAGACCCCGGAAGGGGGTCAACATCTAAGAGGGGCAGCTCTCACCGACCGCTGCCATGGGGAAGTGAGAGCCTCATGTTGCCAGGTTCTTCTGATTCTTCTCAGAAATCCAAATTTAATGTAAATCTCCCTTATGCTTAAATAGTAGCAACCGAAAATATGGAAAGATTTTAAGCATCGTTGCAGCAGATGGTATCTTCCAAAAATGATTGCAACAATATCACCCATCTCATGTGCCCTTCTTATAACATAACTTGGACACTCCTCCCATGGAAAGGTGGAGTCGATGTTCCCTCCCTTGGAATCTGGGCAGGGCGGGGGCTTGTGACCACAGCAGAAGTGATGCTATGTGACTTTCAAGGCTAGATCATTGTTATGGGTTGAGTTGTGTACCCACAGAAGAGGTTGAAGTCTTAACCCCTAATACCTGTGAGTATGACCTTATTTGAAAACAGGGTCTTTACAGATGATCAAGTTGAGGTGAGGTCTTTAGGGTGGGCTCCAATCCAATGCGATTGGTGTCCTTATAAAAAGGGGAAATTTGGACACAGAGACAGACACTCACAGAGGAAAGATGTGAAGACACAGGGAGACCACCACGTGAAGAGAGAGGATTAGAGCGTGCATCTACAAGCCTAGGACTGCCTGAGGCTACGGGAAGCTCAGAGAGAGGCATGGGAAAGGTTCTCCCTCACAACCCTCAGAAGGAACCAACCCTGCCCATACCTCGATTTTGGACTTCTGGCCTCCAGAACAGCGAGACAGTAAATTTCTGTTGTTTAAGTCACCCGGTTTGTGGTATTTTGTTACGGGAGCCCTAGGAAACTAATACAGTCATAAAAGCTCATGTAGTTTCCACCTGGTTCTCTTGGGATGCTTCATCTTGCCTTGGCTGCCATCTTGGAAGGAAACCCAAATTATCCCACATGGAGAAGCCATACAAAGGTGTGCTGGCTGACGGCCCAGATGAGATCCCAGCTGACAGCCAGCAGTAACCACCAGACAAGTGAGTGAGGATGATCCAGATGATTCCAGGCCCCAGCTATTGAGTCACCCCCCGCCTTCAAGTCTTCCCAGGTGAGAGCAGAAACAAGCCATTTTTCTGTGCTCTATTCAAATTCCTGAGACCCATAGAATCCAGAAGCATAATAAAATGGTTGTGTTTAGAAGAGTTTGCTCTGCATTAACAGTAACTGGAACAGTCGCATACGCCAAACAGAACACATCTTCAGGCTGCATCTGACCCACAGGCCACCAGTTTGCCTTTAGATGAGACCAGCAAGGCTGGCTGTGGGTTCTGCAAGACTGAAAATCCCAATGGGGGAGCCGCGCCTTCTCCACGCCCTCCAGGAAAGGGAGAGGCTGGAATGTGAAATGGAAAAAAGGAGAAAGAGGGGGAGGAGCTGAGCTAGGGTGCAAGGACACGACTATCCAGGTGGAGCCGGGTGTGTGCACAAGAAGTCCCCCTCTGCTAGCAAAGATCCACTCTAAGAGCCCAGGTGCCACAAGAAGCTGTTCACCTCAGGTGCCAGGAGAAGCTGTTCACCGGGACGCAGAGAGGAGGGAGCTCTGCAAAGAGGCTGACGGGTCCTGCAGCTCCACTGCTGTCGGCTCTCACAGGGCTTTTTGGAGATGAAATGGGCTACCACATGTCAAGCCCTTAGAAGAATGCCCAAGATCTCATGGACACTGGCACGTGCTGAGGGCTTACTATTGTTCTGATCAGTGTCGGGATTTTCGGACAGCGCCCTAAAGCCTTAGGGTCCCAGAAGTGCCCCAAGAACTGCATTGAAAGAGGTAAGGCGGGAAGGGTTCTGGGACCCTCACCCACCTCAGAGACAGCAGGACCACCTCGATCTGTTTCATGTCTTGCGCAGTTTCACTCCATCTTGATCACCCCCCACTTCCATCTGGGGGCGCAGGGGAAGATTCCCCTGCTTACAAAAATAAAACCTTTGAAAACCACCCATATAGTGGAACAAGCACTGGCCTGAGGGTAGAAGAGCTCCCCTCTTGTCCCAGGTTCTGCTGTGTGACCATGGACAGTCACTTCACCTCTCTGGATTTTATTTCTGAGCAACCTAGGTGATCGCTAACATTATATCATTGTCCCTAACTATTTGCTCAAAAGAAGGGGAAACATTCTCTTCTGCAAGTCTCCCTGTAATTAGTTTATTATAGATTCAATTACAAGGCCCATCAGCCTCCTCACTGCCACTCTCTCTCTGTTACCTGCCAGTGGCCTTGGGCGAGCAAATTCTGCTGTGCTGAAGGACTGCCTGGATACCCGTCAGCGGGGACTGCACTTGCTACCCAGACACTCTGCCGACCTGGGTCTGGGGCCTGCTCTGGGGCGATCTGCTGCCTGAAGCTGCCTCCTCATGGCTGGCTTACCTAACAGGCCTTTTGCGTTCAACCACAACTGCTTTCTGGAGAGCAACTGGCTCGTGGAGGTGACAGAGGGCTTGGGGAGTGGAGAAAGCTAGTGTCCCACGGCATGAAGCCATTAAGCTGGGAGCGGAAATTGGCCTTGACATCAGGCTGGGATGAGCTATTGTTATGACTCAAACGCTTTGCAGGAGCAGAAGGACACACACATGTACATACTGTACACACACACACACGCACACACGCACGAGACAACTCTCAGGAGACTGAAAACTCTAGAGAAGAGAAAACAAACTCGGCAGCCACGATGATGAGCTCTGACAATGACCCCCAGCCCATAAACGCATTTTCTTGCATCTCTTCCTCCCTCTCCCACAAGAAGAAGGGACGCAGAGGCCTGGCCCTTCTCCAGCTCAGCCCTTCTTTGCTGCCCTTGGCTCAAGACACATCTCATTGGGGCTTGCACGTGGGGGCAGGTTCAGGAGGGAAGACAGATGTCTCCTAAAGCCCCTTACTTCCAGAAAAGCCTCTCTGGGGGAGTGTGCCCAGGGGACTAGGAAAGTGTAGGGGGACCCCAGGGACAGACACAAGCATCAGAAGTTCAACCTGAGGGTCCAGGATTTCAGGGGGCTGAGTGCAAAGGGAGGGAAGGAGGTGAGAGCACCCCAACAAAAAGCGCAGGCACAAGAAGCCGCTGATTTGAGGGCGCCGTCCCTTTAAGTGCCTGGAACATCTGGGCTGATGTGTCACATCACATTGGGACAGGGAGGATGCGGAGTGATGCCTTTGCCCCAGGGCCATGCACTGCGCTCCAGGAAGGGATTTAATTGAGGTCTTTGGTGTGGATGTGGACTGGGGGAGCAGAGGTGACAAGGCAGAGCGGGACATTGCTGTGGCCTTCTAAGAAGTGCCTTGAAGCAGGGTGCATGTTTCTCCTCCAAACAATGTAGAACCTTCCTGGGAAGACAGGGGTCTGCCTGCTTGTTGAAGATGGTGCCCCGTGTTCCCTAGCCACTTCCCCTGGCCCGCCACGGGTCAGTATGGTAACAAGATCACTCGTGCTTCAGCCAAGGTCTGTTTCCTTTCCTGCCATCCCGTGGTTTTGTGGCTGGAACTGTGGGCTCTGGAGCCTGACTGCTTAAGTTTTTCCAATCTAGGATCTGGATTTAGCTGTGTAACCTTGGAGAAGTTACTTAGCTTTTCCTGTTTTTAATCTGAAAGATGGGAATAAAGATAACAACCACTCCCTAGGATTGAGATGCAGAATTTCTAACCTGCAGCAAAGTAGTCAACCAGAGGCAGTGACCCTTGCTTTTTCCAAGTGCTCCAGATTCAGGCCACGTTCGCCTTGGAGCTGGGCTGGGCTCTTGGGGAGAAGAAAGGCCTTTTCTGGGCACAAACAGAAACTCTTCCCTTCCTCCTGGTCCCTTTTCTTTCTATCTCTCCAGAGGCCCAGGAGGGGTTCTGGTTATCGGGGGCTGCCCTCCAGCAAAGCTGGGTCTCTGCCTGCCCCTCCTGAGACAATGACAGAAAGCTCTGGGCGAGCCTGCACCTCCACCCCCCAACCCTCCCCACCCCGGAGCCTGACACAGCCCTTTATCAGACGTCCAGGACTGCATCTTACAGATAATGTGGTTCTTTTTTTTTTCTGTTAGCTCTTTTCTGGGAAACGCTAATGGGGATGGGCCCTCTCTGTGCCCAAGGGGAGAGGCTCAGGAAAAAACTTGCTCCAGGAGGTCTAACTTGGGGGCTTAATTTTCAGACCAGGCAGCATCCACATGGGGAGCCCTTGGTGTGGCCCCAGCTCTACACTGAGCTCTGACCTGCATTATCCACAGACCTCACACCAACTCCATGAGGTGGGTACCCATGTGGCCCCCCTTTACAGGTGAGAAAACTGAGCCCTGAGAGCTGGAGTGACTTCTCTCAGGTCATACAGTGACAGTTGGGATTTGAGCCCAGGACCATCTCGCCCAGGGCCTGTGTTCCTAATCCAGGTCTTTGAGCCCTTGGTGCATCCAGAAGAGGCCTCTGCCGAGGGGCAGGACTGGGCTCTCCCGCTTGTCACAGGGTCACTGGTGGGTAAGGCTCTGGGTTGCAGGAATCTGGGGACCACACGGAACATCCCTTTCAGAGTCCTTGCTTCTAAGACTCGCTGTCTTTAGCTAAAGTCTATGCTATTTTTCTGAGGAGCCCAGAGTTCTGGCTGTATCTTTCTCGCCCATCCTTTTCTCCCTCCCAGATAAACAAGACGTTTAGTATCACCTCCCACCTTCCTGGAAATGTCCTGGCTCAGTGGTCAGGGGCAGCATGCTACTAACATGATGACACACAGTCACAGACAGGAGTCACAGACAGGACTCCTAAGTGGAGTGCGAGGGGGCCTGTGCCATCTGTCCTTTCCCTGGCACAGGGACAGAGAGGGGTGCAGTACCCAAAATCCTGAAGTGTGACTTAGCAACTAAAGTAAAAGTAACTGGTGTCCCTTACATGGGACTTAGTTCACAAAGCAAGGTCACATGCTTTATATGCTTCCCTCCTTCTGATAACCTCCTGTGGTCCAGATTGTTACCATGCCCTTCCTCCACATGCGACTCAAACAGACTAACTGGCTCCCCCAAGGTCACCCAGCCCTGAGGCTCTGACGCCGTCTGGACTCATTTCCAGTAAACCCCATGGCCTCTCTGCTCTGCCACCACCCCTGACCCACCTCAGCACCTTCTTCAGGCCCAACTCAACCCTACTGCCGCCTCCTGTCCCCAGAGTCCCAGCCTGGTGAGCAGCACCTCTTCCTCTGGGCCAGGGGTCCTCTGAGACGCAGTGCCCCCCTCAACCCCGAGTCCTCGGGGGCTGCTGTCCTAGGAGGCTGTATGACCTCGTGTGGTCCAGCGAGCTCACGAGGCTCAGTTTGAGGCGGGGTTACAGCAGGAGAAGGGGGCGCTGCAGGGCTGTGGACTCTGCTCGCTCCTTCATCTGGCCAATGCACTATGAGCCAACCCACGCTGGAGATTCAAACATCAATCGGACACCATCCTGTCCCCAAGCAGCCCGTGGGGATGACCTGTTGTTTTACTCTCTAAGTGCACTGGCTGCCCCAGTGCCCTGATGTATGTTAACTTCCTGGAGTGGGGGTGGGGGGTCACAGGCCTGAAGCCTGGGGCAAAAGACCCCCCAGAGGCGGGCTTTTCCCACCGTGGTGGCAGGCCTCCCCCTGAGCCCCAGGTTCTCTGCCAATAGCCTGGTATCCTCAGGATTTTCCCAGGCTGCCCAGCTTGTGAAAGGGCTCCAGGTGGTTCCCAAGAACAGAGAACCAAGGAGTGAAAGAGCCTCTGCTCAGTGGGGTGGGAGTGAACAGCCCAGGGCGGGCAGGGGCTCAGCTCACCCAACTGTGCTGACATCAGGCCCTGGTGACACCCTGCATTGTCCACCCAGGATGTCTCTGCTGAGCTCAGAGGTGGGGGAGGGGGACTCAGGATGGAGACGGCAAGTCAGGGCGCTCGTGTGGGAAGGAGCCTTGGAGATGAGCTTATTCCAGAAAGTGAAATGACCCGCCCAGGGCCACACTTTATAGCAAACACCAGACTGGGGTGAGTGGGGCCCCGACGTCTCTATAAGGAAGTGGGGTTAACATACATAAGGGATCCTCCTAGGGTTGGGGCAAAACGATGTGGACTAAAATCCCCCGAACCCAAGACTAACAAACGCTGGGAGGTGTGAGTTTTGGGGTGGGCGGACACACAGCGGGGGCAGGCCCCTGCAGCTGTAAGCATCATGCAGGCCCGGGTCCCAAGGGCAGGCCCGGCAGCTTGGACATGCAGAGACACGCGCCCAGGCCTAAAGGCTCATAGGTCGCGTTACACCAAAGGTGCAGTTAAGACCTCAAATCCCTCTCCAAAGTCAGGGGCTTAGAGCTTGCCAGAAATGGCAAGGTAGGTATTCAAGCCTCAGGTTTTTTTCGTTTTGTTAATTTCCCGATTATCGATGGACAGCTCTGGTCTGAAAGGTTGGAGCAAAACTCGGCCTCCAAGGAGACTGAGGAGGCAGAGGCCACTTGAAATTCACAGGTCTGGGATTCCAAACCCAGGGAATATTAGCACTTTCTTGCAATCAAGCCTCCTCACCAGGGTGCTAGCAATGCAGTGGGGACCAGTGTCTAGAAGCCTACTCAGCTCCTTGGGGGAGAGGGGGCAGCCTGTCTCCACTGTGGGCATCCTCAGGGCAGGGACGGGGCTTTATTTATCTTTGGCCCCAAAGGCAAACCTCAGTGAATGTTAATTTTGAGGAGCCTCAATTGAAGAGCACTGAGTCTGGATAAGCGCAGAAGAATTCCAAAGGGCCTAAAAGACTGTCCTGGAGTTATGCTCAATTGATATGTAATCTAACTGGGAGGGCCAAACCCCAGACACCTGTGAAAAAGGAGAACACATTACTAACAGCCCTAAAGACAAAATAATTTGTTAAAAATGGTGGGAGAGAGAGAAGGTGCCTTGGAGAATCAGGAAAGTTTTCTTGGGGACAGATAAGACTTAAGCTGTGATATCAGGAGGAAAGGGAGCTGGAAGGCCAGCAGTGGGGGAAAGCGCCAGCCCACAGGGACCACTGAGGGGTCCCCTAGGAGGCCATGTTGGTGGGAGGGAGTGTGGAGTCTCAGCCACCTCCCTTAAGACCCAGGCAAGGGAGCGGCTGGCAGGAGGGAACTTGCACGTGTGCTGTATCCACTTTGCTGATGAACCCTTCACTGCAGGCATTGGTTGGTAGCGATCACTTACAAATGGAAGCTATTCCTCTAAAAGAATCAAGCCCAGGCCTGCTTCCCACAGATTCAGGCCCTGGGACTCGGGAGTTCATTCCCCTTGAGGTTCAGTTGGAGCAGAACTTGGCCTCAGCGGATACTCAGGAGGTAAAGGCAGACTTGGGAAAGCGGCCGATCAAAGACAGCTCACCCTTCTTAGGGGCTCCTCCCCGCCCCGCTCGTTTCCAGTAAGTCTGGGGTGAAATCCACGAGCCTGGCGGCGCCGACCCTTGAGTTCCCTTCTCCGGTCCCTCCTGGGGCAGGGAGGTGGTTAGCGGGTCCTGGAGGGAGGCAGCGGGAGCACCGCCGGGGCGGGGTTATTGGTTTCTAGTCCCTGCTAAGAATGGCCTCGCGCTGGGCCCCAAGGGGAGTCGCGCCCTGGCCCCGACGGCCCCAGTCGGGGCCAGAGCGGATCAAGCGGGGACCCCCCCGGGAGCACCATCCTGGCCGGCCTCCGGGCCCGGGCCGCCCCACCTGAAGATCCTAAAGTCTCAGGCTTTCAGATTTGAACCTAGGAGGCCGAGCGGCCGGGCCGAGGTTCCCAACGGCCATTGGCTGCTGTGGCGCCGTGACGTCAGCGCGGAGGGGTGCGGGGGGGAGGGCGCGGGTGGAGCCTGGGAGGGGAGTGTCCGAGCGGCTCCCAGCCCTGCGAGCCCGAGAACGAGAGGGAAACAAACGCGGGCGCTGACATGGGCCGCCAGCCCCGGCGCCGCGCGGAGCTCACGGACCGGAGAGCGCAGCCGCGCCGGCCGGGCGCTCGGGGCTCTGCGGACCGAGGTAGGCGACGGGCACCCGCCTCTGGCCGTGACAGCCACCTGCGCCCTGCGAGGCCTGGATGGGCTCGGCTTGGGGGGTTCGAGCCCCGCTATGGGGCGGGGACGATTGAAAAAGCCGCGATCGGGGGCCGTGGGGCGCGGAGAGGGGCGCAGAGACCCCCTACTCCTCGGCGCCGGCCGCTCCTCACCTCGGCGAGTGCGGGGCGGCTCGGGAGCCCGGGGCCGGAGCGGAGCGGGTTTGGGGAGGAAGGGGTGGCAGAGAGCCGGGCGAAGCCTCGCCCCAACTCGATTTCCTTTCCCCAGGATGGGATTCGCCGTGCCGGCGCAGGGCGCTGGGGGGTGGAGGGGGCGGATGGGGGTGTGTGACTGGGGCGGGGGGGCCGGGTGTTAAAGGTCCACCCCCTCGCCCAGGAATGGGGTGTGTGTCGGTGTGGGCAGGAGCACAACCATCGGCGGCGCGCAGCCCGCGGTCTCCCCGAGGGGGGCGTGTGTGCGCCCAGAGTTCTCCATGAATAAGAACCGAATTATTCGCTGGTAGTGGCAGAGGCGTGTGTATACACGCTCTCGCTCTCGTACACACACTGCAGCACACGCCACTCAATGTCATCGGGCCGGGGAGAAAAGAGGGAAGGAGCTGCCTGGAAGGGAATGGCCGAGCAAACAAATACTCTCCCCCTCCTCCCCTCCCTCGCGAACCCTTCCCTCCCCGCCAGGCTCCCGCCCCGCCCGCCTCCTCGGAAGACCGGGAGGCCGAGGCGGGAGAGGCCGAGGCGCCTCTAGGCCGGGTGGGGCCGGCGGAGCTGGGGGCCCCGCTGGAGCCTGCGGGGGTGGGGGGACAACCCGCGGGACCAGCGCGCGGGGCAGAGCGCTCCTGGCGTGGCCGCGGGCCGGGAGCGGCTGGTTAATGATTTAGTCACCCGCTTGGGGCTGCAGAGCTGCGGTCGGCCGTCCCTAGCTCCGCCCCCTCCCTCGAGCGCCCCCAGCCGGGGGTACAAAATTGCCCCCTGCTTGTGCTGCGTCCCCGTGAGCTCCTCCGCGGGCCGGGCCGCCGCCGGTGAGTGCCCTGGCCGCGAGAGCTGGGCGGGAACCGGGAACGGGGGCTGGAGGGCTGAGGCTGGGCGGGCTTCCTGGGAGAGGACTGAGCGGGGCGCGCGCGCGTGTGTGTGAGTGTGAGTGTGTGTGTGTGTGTGTGAGAGAGAGAGAGAGAGAGATGGGGGAGGGGTGCTGCCTGCTAACTCAAACCAGATTCCTTGTGTTTCCCGACGAGATACTGCAGCCTGGGCTTTGGAAGTTTTCTTTTCTCCCTGGGAGAGTGGAGGGGAAATACAATGCTTTTTCTTTCCTCGTTGTCACCCCTTGCAATCTGACCGGTTCCCGCGGCCCTCGGCTGCGTCCTCGGCGCCTGTTCTTTGCCCCTGGGTATCTGAGCGGTTGAATGGGGAAAGGGTCCCCGAGCTCTGAAGCCCCCGGGTCCTCTCGAGAGCGGTGGGGGTGCTGGAGAGAGAATGTCCCTCGTCCTCACCCCCAGCAGCCATCTGGACGGGAGAAAGCCTTCGCCGTCCGGCCGGCGTACACAATGAGGGGCCCAGTTAGAGGAGAGCCTCCTGCGAGGCAACTTCTCCGCACAGTCTGGGTTGGTTTCTAATACTCCCCACGCCTCCGCCCCCTTTCTGAGACTGGGGTGGAGGAGGGGACCACCGGCAGGATGGACTGAATTTTAAGAGAACAAAGAACAGGGCACAAAGGAAAGGGGGAGCTGAGCTTTGGATTTTCCCCAGAAATGGGGAGTTGGCTGGACCAGGGCTGGGTCCAGCCAGGCCTCTAGGTGGCCTCAGGGCTCCCAAAGCAATCATGGGGCATCCACCGGAGACTTGCCAGGCCCCTCCCTGTGGGGTACTAGGACCCTGCTGTGAGTGCCGGTGCCGAGTGGGTTCCAGCCTTCATCAGCTGCCCTGGGAGCTGTCCATGTGACTAGCCAATTAGTGTGGTTTATCTCCTCTGAACGTGGACTTGGGCCCTCTGCTTCTCGAGGACAGCTGCTCCTTCCCACAACGGGGCACCAGTGAACCTTGGAAGACACCGGGGTGGCTTCTCCTGGTCTTCCCAGGGATGTTGGTGACCCCTGCAGGAACTGGGAGGGGGCCTGTGTGATAAGGTAAGCCTGCTCCCAAGAGGTGGCAGTTTGGGTCGAGTCCCAGCCCCCCTGACACCTCCCTGAGTTCCTGGGGCCCCTGCTCCTTGAGGACCAACTGCTTGTGTTAGACTCCCCAGCTCCAGCCTCTCCTTTGAACATTCCTTCCATTTTCTGGGGTTTCCACCCTTTTCTCTCTTTCTTGACTCCTCTTCTCTTTCCCCTCATTTCTATCTTACACACGCCCCTGCACGGATGTTCATCCCAATCTGATACGCGCACCCACCCTACTTGGGTCCTGCTGCCTCTTGGAACTTGGCAGTCCAGCTCTCACAGGGCTGGCGACCAGGGAGCCCCAAGCAAATGAGAGTCTTATCTACAAAGTGGGGCTGTGGGCGACGGGCGACTGGTACATGCTGACCTGGGCGAGGGATCTTAGACCCTTCTTTACAAGTCAGGAGCTTTCCCAGAAGGGCCTCAGGTTGGCCGTGGTTCTGAGGTTTCCACTCCCTCCACCTTTGGAGTGGTTGATTGATTTCTGTGGCCAGGACAGGCTGTGCCCAGGTGTGGCAGGTGTGCTATTGACGTGCCTCTCTCTGTCTGTCGGTCTGTCTCTCCCTCCTTCTCTGGTTTGGCTTGGCTGGGGGGGGTGGGGCCTCAGAGGTCAGAGCACCCAGGATTGCTGTTGGGCAGTGGCTCCAGCCTCCTTTGGCTGGATGTTCCCGGGGCTCAGAGGAGCTCGTCTCTGTGGGGGAGGGAGGAGGCTGTCCCTTGGAAGAACAGGATCTGGGCTGATGCCAGAGATAAGGTTTGAGGGCGGAGGGAGAGGTTGAGCAATCTTGCCCTGGAAGCTGCGCTTAGGTCTTCTGACCTCTGTACCAGAGGCTTTCCCTCAATCTTGGGAAAAGGAACCAAACCCTGGAGCTTTCTGGCAGAGGGTCTTGGAAGCCAGCTCCAGCCAGCATTTCTGGGTGCTCCGGGGAGGATAGGCCCGTGCCAGCCATCTCTGAACAGGGAACTGGGTGGTCGAGCTGGGAGGCACTCGTGTGTGGCTGGACTTGGCCTTTGCTCACAGTGCGTGTGAAGGAAGTTTAGCCATTCCTTTCCCTCATTCCCACTCACTGTGTCCCTGAAGCTCCAGCTACGCCTCTGGTGGAACCTTGGGCTTCCTTCCAGTGACGTCCATCAGCGTCTCTCCCAGGCACCGCCAGCTTGCAACATGGGGCTCCATGCCAGGGTGGCAGCGCTGGCATCCAGAGCCCTCCTTTGCCAGGAACGGGGCCCTGGTGGTCTCCACTCAGCCTCCCCCGCTGAGGGAGGGTCTCCCTTTGGGGCCAGGCCAGGGCACTTTGGGGCATGTTCATGAATGGGCGCTTACACTTCTGACCCAGCCCATAGGAAAGTGCTCCGCACCACTGCCATTTCCCCCTGGTTCTTTTATCCCAGAGGCTGAGGGCGTCTGAAAGCAGCAGTGCCAGGGCCATTCGGGCCACCGTCTTCTGCCCTGGCCATCGGGGTGGCAGATGCCATCGGTCAGGGCAATCTCCAGCCTCCCTGGGAGTCTCTGGGTTCTTCCCATACCTGTGTCCACGCAGTTCTTGCGGTAACTGAGCTTAGTCTGCAGACCCCGGCTTCCAGTCTCCCCAGTGGGACAGTGAAGCCAGGCTCTGCTGTTCCGGCTTCCATTCTCTGCCCCTCTTTGTCTTCAGTTTCCCACTCACTGCAACCCTTCTCCATCCTTAGAATGTTGCCCTTGGCCCTGAAGCATCAGAAGGGGACCAGTGCCCCTCCCCTGGTGGGGTTTAAGGCTCAATCAAATCATGGGAGTAGAGAGCCTGAGAGAAGAACTCCAAAGGAACCTCCTCAGGGCTGGCAGGACAATTTATGGACACTTCTATGAGTCTGGTTAGGTCCAAAGGACCAGGCTGTATATTACTGGGGCTTGATCGTGCTGAGGTTTTGTGCATTATTTGTTGCTGGTAGCACCAGGGTCCCCCAGAGTCCTGGGCTGTCTAACCCTCATCCTAGGAAGGAGTGGTTGGAGTTTCTCTTCTCCCTCCTCCACCTCGTCCACCCGTTTCAAACTGAAATCAGAAAGAGCTTCAGTCCCGTCTGAGCGAAGCCAGGCTCCTCCATCCTGCATCGGAGGAGCTCAGAGGTAAGGAAGGGAGGAGGGAAGTCAGATGGGGAAAGAAGCGGCATCTCGGGCGGCTTGCACCCACCGCTGGGGGGGGACTGCAGTCCGAACCCGGGCTTCGGAGCCTGGACCACCCTCCCCCTGCAGCAGTTCATCCTGGGGACCCCCAAGGACTTCGAAAGGGGTGGGCCCTGCAACCTTTTGGATCAGGTGTCCTCAGGCAGCCCTGGAGGTGTGTGTCCCAGGTTGATAATGTGTCCTCTTTGAACTTAGGGGAGTGACGGGGGCCAGGGTTACTGGGGATGCTGGACTTCTCCTAGCTTTCAAGGTAGGGGCCTAGGGTACCTGCTGAGAAAGAGCATGTCACAGCATCATCTTCATAGCAAATATGTAAGGTGCTCACCCCTTGTGCATCCTTGTGCTGAGGGCTTACATATATTAGCCTGTTGAATCCCCACAGTAATGCTGGGACGTCCATAATGTTACCAGTCGCCTTGAAAGCTAATGAGACAACTGAGGTTCAAGTAAGCTGCCCGATGTGGCCGAGCCAGTTCGAAACCCGGCAGCCTGGCTCCAGGGTCCACACTCTTCGCTCCCACGCTACACACTCCAGCGGGGCAAGATATGCCAGCCTGCTCCGGAGTGAGTCCAGATCCACCCTGCTCCCTCTGGAGACTCCGGAGTGTCCTTTCACTCCCCTCTCCTCAGCTGAGCGCCCTGCTCTTAGGAGAAGCAAAGTGAAACCAAACAAGCCGGGCAGATCTGATTTCAAGCCCAGCCGCTTCCTTCTGAGGCCCTGCAGGGGGGCCGTGGGGCCCCCACCAGCCACCCCTTCCCCTCTCCCCGCTCTTCCCTCTGTGATGGGAGCTGGAGAGCTTCTTTCTGCATTGAGTGGTGGGTTCTGGGGAAACACACATCTCCAAGAAGAGCCCTGTAGACAAGAGAAGCTGCTGAGTGTCCTTGAGTCGCTGGCTCCTCGCAGTCTTGGCTCCAGAGTTGTCGCTTCCTGTTACTCCCAGGTCACGGCTCCCTCCTTTTTCTTCCTTTCCTGAGCTGTTCTAATTCCCAGGTAGTGAGGGAGGCTTTCTCCGTCCCCCCCCCCTCACCTGCCCCCTATTGCCCTGCTGCCACCCCTCCTACTGCCTGGCCTGAGACCGTGGTTCTGGGATGAAGAGGGAGCGGACGCAGGGACAAAGATGAAGGGGCAGAGTGGAGAGAGTGGCTCGTTCCCAGCCCTTGAGGAACAGGGGTTTCCGACAGGATGGACTTCCTAGAGGAGGGCAGGCGCCTGTGGCCTGTATTTCCTAGGACTTCTCTGTACATTCCCTGGAGTGGTGGGGAACGGGGTGCCCAGACTAGGGAGATTTTAACCTGAAATTCTGTGCAAAACTGTGCATCCTTTGTGGGTGTTCGTGCATCCATAACCTTCATCGGATCTTGGAGGCCTGGGCCCCAGCAATGCTTATGACCCTCCCTGATCCGCCTTCCAGTGGAGTGAGGAAAGTCCAGGATCAGCATGGGGCAGACAGCACCCTTCTCTCAGCTCTGTCCTTAGCAACCGTGTGACTTGGGTGAATCATTTAACTCCAAGCCTCAGTCTCTTATCTGCAAGATGGGGATGCTGATACTAACGCCATGGGATTCTTGGGAAGAATACACGAGCTAAAGTTTTTCAAATGCCTAGCACGGTGTATGATTTGGGGGTGGGGGGGGGGAAGTTTACTAAAAATTAAGCATCTGGCTTGATGCAGAGTAAGAAGCTCAGTGAAGCTTAGTTCCTTTTCTCATACTTCCTCCCATGACCTATGGTCCAGGGAGGGCATGTCCTCCTGAGTTCCGTGGCTGGGATCTAGGATGTCATTTCCCAGTCTTGATAGCTGTCAGAACCTACACAGGAAAATGTTATTCCACGTCTTTGTTCATTACAAGTCACTGTTTAAGCTAGACTGAACATCCTCTTCAATGTTTTCCAGCAATTAAAGACTTTTAATTTATCCAAGCCATAGTGTGTTTTCCTACAACTCAGCCTGGCTAGGTTATTGGCATCGTTTTTCTGTAAACTGTAAGAACTGTAAATTCTCTAAGATGATTGAGACTATCTGTATGAATCCAATGGTAAGCATCATGATTAATGGAAATACCCTAGAACAGCACTGTCAATAGGAATACAATGCTAGCCATGTATGTAACTTGAAGTTTTCCAGTAGCCACCTTTTGAAAACTAAAGACAGGTGAAATTAATTTTATTCTGTTTTATTTAACTCAGTGTATCCAAAATATTGTTGTTTTACCGTATAATCATAAACATATTGAGGTATTTTACATTATATTTTCATACAAAGCCTTCAAAATCCAGTGTGTATTTTACACCTATAGCACATCTCAATTTGGGTGGTAAATTTCATAAATACTCAATCAGAATTTGGATCTCATAAAATTGACAGTTCAAAAGTAGAGTCACACACTCAAGTTGTTTTTAACATCCTTAAGGTTTCCAGTAATTGAATCAAGCATCAGTTTTTAAATTTAAAATAATTAAAATAATTAGTTCCTTAGTTGCACTAGCCACATTTCAAGCGCTCAACAGCCCTGTGTGGCTAGTGGCTACTGTACCAGATGAGTGAGGCTTAGAATATCAGTGTAAATGCAGGAACAGAGATGTTCCACGTCAGGAGTATTATTCAACATTATATTGGCAATTGTAGCAAATATAATAAGATGAGAAAAAGGCATGGAGGAGGCAGAATGATTATTAGTTGCAGTTGGTGGGTCTGTCTACTTGCAAAGCCCAAAAGATTCAATCATAGGGTTGATTAGAGTATGTAAGACCATGAGAGTTTAGTAGAGTGGCCATTAAATATATATCAATGAAAAAAAAAGTGGCTTCTCCATATACCAGCCATAACCAGTTAGAGATATAGCTGTGTAAAAGGGGAAGGATGCAAAACCCACTCACAATAAGAGACCATAAAATGACCCAGAATAAACATGAAAAGAAACGTGTAAGACTTGTAGGAAGAAAAGCCACAGGATTTACTGGGGAATGTCTAAAAGACTTGGATAAATGGCTATGAGCACTTGACCTTGCGATAAAGGCAGTTCTTCCCAAATTAATTTCTTGTTTCCTTTCAATTCCAAAATAATGCCATCAGGACTTCTTTTGGAATTTAATAAAATGTTTCTAAGTCCATCCAGAAGACTAACTACATTGGAAAAGCAAGGGGATTTTAGAGAAAAAGTTAAAAGAGGGACTAGATACTCAAAACACATTTTACAGAGGGAGAGTGTAGACCCGGTTTAGGAATAAACAGAGACTAATGAACAGATGAGGAAGTCTGGAAATAGACCCGTGTGTAGGTGGGTGATGTCTGTGTATAAAGAATTTAATATCTGATAAAGGTAGAATTTGATGCTGTACTCATATTTTATAACAATTCTATAAGGAATCAGTAACTAACATTACTTTATTGTTATATTTAATTTTTTAGTCTATTTTAAATGACCCACAATTTTATGAGCCATAGACATCTTTATTCTGGTATAGTTCCTTCTAGTATTTTTCTCTATGAGTAGCTTTTAATTAATACATTACACGGTAGTTTTAGAAGTGAATATTTTCATAAACTTGGGAGCAGGGAAGGTCTTTGCTTCATGATATTAAAACCAGAAACCATAAAACAGATTTAACCACGTCAAGATTAACAAGCACTCTACGGAAAAGAAAACACCATGAATACCACCATGTAAATGGATGTATGACAGATTTGCAGAGATATTTGCAAAATATGGTAGTCAAAAATCTTAATAGCTTTAATATTTTATTTTTTTGTAAAGATTGGCACCTGAGCTAACATCTGTTGCCAATCTTCCTTTTTTTCTTCTCCCCAAAGCCCCCCAGTCCCTAGTTGTATATTCTAGTTGTAGGTGCTTCTGGTTGTGCTGTGTGGGGTGCCGCCTCAGCGTGGCCTGACGAATGGTGCTGGGTTGGCGCCCAGGATCCAAATCGGGGAAACCCTGGGCCACCGAAGTAGAGCAGGTGATCTTAACCACTTGGCTGTGGGGCCGGCCCCAGCTTTAATGTTTAAATAAGTCCTACAAATCCATTGGAAAAAGTGAAGGCCCCTCCACCCCTAGAAAAATGGGCAAGAGGAATTTACAAGAGAAAGGATACAGGTGCCAATAATACATATTTTTTCAATGCTCACCCTCATTAGTAATTAAAGAAAAGCAAATTACAAGTCTGTGAGGGTGGTGGTGGTGGTTGTGTTTTTGTTGTTTTCAATTCAACTAAATAAAATATAACGCCTGGTGTTGGACACCATCAGCCCATGTTGGTGGATCTGTAACTTGGTAAAACCTTCTGGAGAACGAGTTAACGATAAGAAAGTAATTTAACTCGCTTCAAAGTATGTGTCCTTGGGAAATAAGGACTTGCTCAGACTGAGCGGAAGGATGTTCGTTACAGAGTTCAGACAAAACTGAACCACAGCCTAACGTTCCTCGGTGGCCCAGTGGATGCACAGTTTGAGATATTAGGACTTAATCTAAAATAATGTAGTGTTATTTATTAACATGTAGACATTTTCACCCTCAATGTGAACAATGCTTGGCTTTATTTATCCAGCTACCATGGAAAGTACAGCTTGCATAATAAGGGGAGGAAATGTCGAAATCAGCACTGTCCTATAGAAGCACCATGCAAGTCTCAGATAATTGACATTTTTAATAGCTACATTTTAAAAAGTAAAAGGAGATAGGTGAAATTAACATTTTATTTAAAACTGGGGCCTTGTTCACTTTCTCTTCCCTCCAGGAAGCGGCTAGCAAAGCAGAGGATGTTTACCTCCAGGAAATGGGATCTGCCCCGGGGAGGCTGGGCAGTAGCACCTTGGGCCAGGGAGCCTGGTCTGGATTGGCTGTCAGGCAGGAGGGTGGAGCAAGCGCAAGGTAGCTAGCCTGGCAGGTTTTAGGAGACAGGTTGGGTCAGGGTTCTGGGCTTCCTTCTTTGCAGCTGGAACTACAGGGTGGAGAATGGAGCAGCACAGGCATGAGAAACATTTGAAGCAGGACCTTGCCCTGGGCCCAGTCTTACATATGCCAGCGGAGTCCAGGCTTCTGCTTCAGGGTGGTCCTCCCCACCTCACCTCCCAGGCAATCAGAACATGAGGAGGTTCCTCAGAGCAGGAAGCGGGAATGAGATCCTGAGTCAGGAGGAGCCCATTTGAGCCGTCCCCGGGAGCTGATCTCTAATGGGGAGTCAATCAAGTGAGGCTGGGTTCCAAGGTCTCTCTTAGATAAACAGCATCCCTGATCCCATCCTACGCCTGCCCCTCTGTGTGCACATTCTCAGCTGCCGACATCTGAATAGGTGGGGGGGCATGACCTCCTACAGAAAACCGCATGTTCCAAGATCTGCCAGAAATGGGCTCAGATCACCATTTGGGAGCCATGAGAGTGAGTGAGGTTATTCGCCCCATCTGCGCCTCAGTTCCCTTTCTATAAAATGAGGGCAATTGTGATACCCCCCCCCCCCTTGCAGGGTGAGGGCATAAATTTACGTTGTCCCCTGCACAGTGCCTGGCAAGCAGCAGGCCCCCAATAAATGGGAACTGCTGACATTCTTGCCATTTGTGCACACGGCTTGGTGGTCAGCTGCTTGTTGGAGCACTGGGGTGCTGGTTGTTCGGTGTGACCCCAGCCTCTTCTCGTTTTCTCTGCTCCCTTGCAGCCATCAGAGGACCTGAGCTGGGGCTGGAGAAGCAGCAGAAGCAGAACCTTCAGCCCCGCGGGGCGTCTCGGATAGGATCCCACCGTGGGATCGCCCATGTGGGAGGCTGGCCTCCAGCTTAGAGCTTCAGTGTCACTGGAAATTGGCCAGTCTCCGGTTGGTGAGGCGGGGGAAGACTGTTATCTTTCATCTCCTGCTCAGTTCAAGAGGCTCAGGCCTCAGGAAGCAGCTGTTGGGAGTGAGTTCTTTTGGGGGAGTCCTAAGCTCCCCGTTTGCCCTGAGACCAGGTTGTTATAGATTGCCCACTTTCTTCTCCCAGACAACTTAGAGTAAAAGGAGGACCTAATAAATAAACATGGCCAGTTTGGTGGGGGCAGGGTTGGGGGGGGAGAAGAGAAAGACAACAGATGTCAATGGGAGATATTTCGATGTGAGAGAGTGTGGACCGAGAC
This sequence comes from Equus quagga, assembly GCF_021613505.1. NCBI lineage: Eukaryota > Metazoa > Chordata > Mammalia > Perissodactyla > Equidae > Equus > Equus quagga. The sequence continues at coordinate 108,185,803 of NC_060277.1, read as the reverse complement.
CCCTCTGCACTGAGCCCCTGCTCGGGGCCGTGTACTGAGCCCTGGGAACTAGAGAGTTTTAAGCTACTTTTGAAATTAAAAGGCTTTTCCGTAAGCCTTTGATGCTTTGGGATTTTTGTTATTATTAAAACAGCATTACCACATTAAAGGAAACTTTAAAAGAAAAAAAAGCCCACTTTCCTCCCAAGCCTGACGCAACTCCGTAATTTCTCTGCACGTCCTTTAAGCCTTTATTCGTGAATGCGTGTTGGTGTAGGGTTGTGATGACTGTGTGTGGACAAGTAGAAGGTCTGCCTTTTTCTCCTTCCACTTGTGCCGTTTGGTAAACAGTCTCCACAGCCCCTGCCTTTCGTGCCTGCACGATCATCGTGGAGCCACTGGCTCCTGGTTTTCTCAGCCGCTTCCTTACTGTTGGCTATTAGGTTGTTTCCATCTTTTCTATTAGGAGTGAGGCTTCAGTGAGTATCTGTGTGTGTGACTTTTTTCCTGCTTTGAAATAGTTCCATCGGGTAGGTTTCCCAGTGTGGAGGTTGCTGAATCACTTGTTTTAAAGCCATTATTTCAAGAAACTGCCACAGTTGCTGATGCCCCAAGACCACTCCGTCCTGGGGTCATTTGGACTCTGAGAGCTCATGGTCCAGGGTTTTGTACCTCTCTCCCTGCCTGGTGGCACCTAGTACCTGCTGCATGGTGGGAGGGTGGTCCTGCCCTTTCCTAGCTCTTTTTTTTTTTTTGGTGAGGAAGGTTGGCCTTGAGTTAACATCTGTTGCCAATCTTCTTCTTTTTGTTTGAGGAAGATTGTTCCTGAGCTAACATCCCTGCCAGTCTTCCTCTGTTTTTTTATAAGTGGGATGCCCCCATGGCTTGATGAGCAGTTGTATGTCCGTACCTGGGATCCGAACCCACGAACCTTGGGCTGCTGAAGTGGAGAGTACGAACTTAACCACTATGCCACTGGGCTGGCCCTTCCTCGCTCTTAATATCGGCATAATATGGACATCAGACACAAGAAGGTCTAGCCTGGTGCCTGGCAGTGAGTCAATCCCAGTGTTAATGTGGGAAAGGCCTTTGATGGGGTGGCAGGAGGCCTGTGCCACCTGGGTCCCTCACCAGCTCCACAGCCTTGGGCACATACTTCTCCCTGCCCCAGCAGCCTCCTCAAGGCCACCAGGGTGGAAATCTCCAGGGTGTCCTCCATCTCTCAGTCTTGGGAATCTCTAAAGTTGCAGGCATCACAGATGCCTCAGTGGGAGTCATGTGACACCCCAAGGGGTGTACAGGAAAATCCACTGGGATGTGGGAAGAAAACACCAGCACTTTTATGCATGCTGATTTTTTTTTAAAAAAGAAAGCAATTGATTGCGTTAATTGATGCATGGGTTAACAATACACACCCATATAATCTGCAAATAATGCATGTATGTATATGTGTGTATACACACACACAAATTATATGCCCCATGTTTTGACATGCTGGGGCCCCCCTACTTGGGATAATGCATGGCTATTTTAGTGGCCGGAGCCCTGGAGTGGGAATAAAGCCTTGGCTTCCATTCATGACCTAGGGCAAGTCCCTTAATTTAGTCTCTCCATCTCTGAGAGTAGGGTCCCTCCACACCCAGGTATTTTAAGGACGTATTTGACACAGATATGCAAGTGGTACAGGAGTTATATGGTATATGTCATGTTCCCATCCAGCGCTTTTTTTTTTTTCTTCAATTGTTCAGGCTCAGATTATTTTAAGACAGTGCTTCTTAACCTCCTGGTACAAACAGCGCAGTTTCAAATACGAGGGCTTTTGGCAGTGCACAGGAAGGAACTAAAAAACTCCAAATAGTACTAGAGTCAGCTAAAATCATAACACAGCCCCCACTGAAGTTCCCCCGCAGCATGTAACAATGTGGATCAAAGCATCCACAGTTCTCGCCGTTCGCTTCGCTGCCCATCAGTCCTGTCGCACTGTTGGAATAAAACAGTCTTCCGCCTTCACTAGGACTACTTATCTTTGCAGGATAAGGCTGCTGAGCGTTCCAGAAAGCTCTGGACCTTTCTCTGGGGACAAAAGCCGGAGCCCCTAGCCTCTTAACAGAGAGTCGTGGCCCGGGTTACACTGAGTTTCTTGCAAAGCCCCTCTCAGTGAGTCGCTCCAGCTGACAGACGTTGTGTAGCACAATGCCTCCCCTGTTTTTGCAAAGTTAAGTTCTACCTAGTGGTGGAATGTTGGTGCACCCCTGGGAGAAAGGTCCATGGCCCACCAGGTGAGACCTGCCCCTGGGAAAGGGGCTCAGAGTGGCCCTGGAAGGCCTGGAACCTCCTTTGATTCTGCCCGTTCTCTCCTCCCCCATCTGGGCCCTCAGCAGCTCCTGAAGGAGTACCCCTCTATCCACCTCCTCAGCGGCACCTGCATTCTGCTGTCCCTCCACTTTGCCCTGAATTCCTGCTTCCCCTCCTCCATGCCTCCAAGGCCAGCAGCCATGGGAACTTCCAAATATGAAGATCGGACGACTTGCCTGCTTAGGAACTGCTGTGGTTTCCTTGTGCACCTGGAACACCATCCAAACTCCTACCTGGTCTTACAGGCAGTGCCCTGTGTGACCTGACCCCTGGCCGCTGGGTTTTCATTCTATTCCTCAAATGCCACAAGTGTGTTCCTACCTCAGGATCTTTGCATGTGCTGCGCCCTCTGCTGGAATGTTCTTGATGTGCCAGCTTCCTTCTCATCATTCACTTTTCAGCTCACAGTGCCCCTTCCTCAGAGGGGCTTCCCCAGCCCGCTGACTACCACACTCGCTCAAATTGCCTTGCTTCCCTCTTGACAGTGAGGACTACGAGATACTATTTAATTTGCATGTTCACAGCCCCATTCTGCACCCACCCACACTCAGACTGCAGGTGTGCCCTGGGAAGGCAGGAGCTTGTCCACCTTGTTATTTTCATGCTTTGTCTCCAGGACCTAGAAGAGTATGGGAAAATTGGTGAGGATGCAGTAAGTCAATGAATGAATGAATGAGAGAAAAAGTAAATGAGTGAAGCCTCTTGTAGCCAGGCCAAGCCACAACTGAAGTCATCGTGTCGTGAACCGAATGCTCCCTTCCATCCAGCTACGTTGGGGCTGGTATTGACTGGATGGTTAGAACACTTCTGGGAAATGATGGAGGGGCAGCCGTGCAGTGGCACTGGGCATTGATCTCATGTGCTCTCTGCACTGGAGTGAGCTGCGGGTCAGCTGCCAAGTGGGAGATCTGCCTGGCTGCCCAAGAGAGCTCAGGCCTGTGTCCTGTGCCTCAGCGTAGCCTGTCCTTCTGTCTGTCTAGGAGCTGCTGGGCTCCTGATCTGGGAGGGTAGTGCTCTCTGTGTAGCATGCCCGGGATGATGAGGGAGGGGTCCAGGCCACAGCTACCCTCTGTAGTGCCAGGAGCAGAGCTGAGCCGAGGATGTGTTTGCTGTAACTGACCAGGGGGCCTGGCCTTCCAGGGAGGGCTTGTTGCTCCTGCCTTAGAGGAACCTGCTGTGGTCAGTGAGGGCAAAGGTAGAGGAACCTGGTTCCACCAGAGGCTGAGGAGAGTCAGGGAGGCTGTGAGTTGCTGCTCCATTTTCCTTTGCTCTGCCAGGAAAGTGGGATGTGGCTTCCGGGATGGGGGAGGGTGTTCCACCCAGGGCAGGCCGTGGGGAGTGGCCGCCCTCTTGCCCTGTCATCAGGCAGCCTGTTTTAGCCACTTCCCCAGAGCTGAGTCACGGTGCTTAGCAACACCCCCGAAAGCCACAGCTCCATTTGGCACCGTCCCCTTCTGAGGGTGCACTCAGGCCTCCTGAACTGCCCCCAGGACTGGCCTGGGCCACCTGCTTGTACTTAAACTCCATCCCCTCATCCCCAAATCATTCTCTGTTAGGAGCTTAGGGTGACAATGTCACTCAGTAGCCATGAAACCAAGGACTTAAAAACAAGCCAGGGAGGGAACTTTCCCAGCCCTCGAGCCCAGGCTGTCCAGTCTGAGTTCTGGCTCTGGGACCCCAGAGGGGTCCTCACCCCAAACCCAGGACTGCCAGGTCCTGCAGCCCCTCCTCCCTGGACAGTGGGACAAGTAGGTGACTCCATGTGGGACTCAACTCTTGGGACTTTTTCATGCTGGATATTGAAGATGGTTTGGTTTTTCACAAGTCACAAAGCCTTGTTCCTACCCCCAGGGAGCAAGACCCCAGGCAGCACATAACCATTTGCCAGCCTTGTCGCTCTCTTTCTGGGATGTAGGGCCGTGCAGGATGCTGGGAATCTCGTGGCTGCCCCAGGCGTTTCCCTGCTGGCCCCTCTTACCTGTTCTCTAGCCCTACCTGCAGGAATGTGCTAGAAGGGGGGTGAATGGGATGGTGGGGACTCTCTTCCGCTGTAGCCATGGTGGCCAGAGGGGTCTGCACCCTCTCTGCTGAGTCCCGGGCAACTGGGCCTGCGGTTTTCCTTTTCTCTCTAGTGAGCACTTGAGATCGGGGAAACCACCACGCTGGAAATTGCTTCCTGGGCCTGGGAGTTCCAGTGAAACCCTTATGCAACTCTGGAGGTTCATGTCCTGTGTTCCCACAGTTCTGACCGTTGACGTCCCCTCTCTGCCCCCCTCCCTCCCTCCTTCCCTCCTTCCTTCCTTCCCTTCCCTGGTGAACAGTACATGCTTTATTTGTACATGTGTGTTCTCACTCCAGGGTAGTGGGTCTCAATCCTGGGCAATTTTGCCCCCCAGGGGACATCTGGCATGTCTGGAAACATTTGGGTTATCGCAACTTGGTTAGGGATGCTGCTGGCATCTAGTGGGCAGAGACCAGGGAAAATGCTGCAAACAGCCTACAGTGCGCAGGATGGGCCCCACAACAAAGAATGGTCTGGCCCAAAGTGTCAGCAGGGTCAGAATCTGCTCTGGGATTATACAGAACTTTCTCGAGGCAGCAGCCAGGCTCCTCCTTTCTCTGCACTCCCCTGGCTAGAAGTGGGGAGAGGCATTCCATTGGCAAGGGTAACTGACCAGTGATGCTACCCACCAAAGGCCAGAGAAAGGCCTGGAGAGGAGCAGAAAGAGCACTGGGCCAGGAGACCAGCTTCTAGCCCCACTCCGCCTTTGGGACGTGAGCCTGGAGAAATCACTGGGCTTCAGTTAAACCTGTCTTCTGGAGCTGCACTGGGGTCCCCTTCCCTCCCAGCTCGTTGAGACCCCGGGATTCTGTGACTAGACCAGGAGCTGCACTGCAGGCGGGTTGAAGATGTGGCCCTTTCCATTCTTGCCTCTCTGCCCTGGGGGCCGTAGAAGCCTGAGGGATTCTCCAGCACCGAGAGTTTGTTGGAACCTGTTTTGATTTCCTTTTGTGCCTAACATGTCTGAAGCCGACTCCATCCTCACTTTCTCTTTTTTAGCCAAAGAGAATTTTCCCCAGAGTTTGGCCTGGAAGCCCATGGCTGGCCCAGAGGGTTACAAATGGTGACTCTTTCCTGGAGCAGTGGAGAGGGGATGACCCTGAGGCCAGTACTTTTCATGCATCTAGTTTGAGGGGCAGCAAACTATGGCCCACAGGCCAAAGCCTGCCCACTCCTTGTCTTTATAAATAAAGTTTTATTGGGACACAGCCATGCCCATTTGTTGACCTACAGCCTACTGCTACTTTCCTACTATGAAAACAATTGAGTAGCTGCAACAAAGACGGAATCAGTCACAAAGCTGGAAATCTTTAGTCTCTGGCCCTTTATAGAAAATGTTTGCCAATCTCTGGTCTAGCCGTTCCATGTCTAATTGTTTAGAGGTTAGATCCTAGGGCGTGGGCAGGAGGGAGGGTTCAGGTTAGGGGTAGGGGAAGCTAATTTTCCCGAGATTTTGGTGGGGAGAAGGAGGAGAGTGGGGACGGAGAGCTGACCGATTGTAATGGGGCATCTCCAGGCCTTCCAGAAGAGTCCTCACCTGGCTCCAAGCCCAGCCCAGGTCACCTGAGTGGCAGGTCTGCCCCAGTGCCTGGCTCCTGCCTCTCATCCCAGAGAACATTGCTTGCTGGAGTGACTGCCTGGGTGGGGGTCACTTGCAGGTGGGGGAGCCACCAGACTGGGTGGCAACAGCTGGACAAGGAACATGAGCGTGGGGACCTGGGGATTAGAGGGCACAGAGAGGTCAGGCTGGGAGCCCTGGAGCCCAGCAATAGGCTGAAATGAAGCCAGTGCTGTCATTCGGCTTGAGAAGGCGGAAGGGGAGAAACTAAGGAACCAGGAGAGGGTAGGAGGGAGGTGTTGGCCTTTCAACAGGTGTTGGAAGCCTGTGCCATGTACTGCCAGATGGCATTCAGTGGCGATCAGGCCCTTTGGAACCCTCCGGAAGCTCAGTCCAGTGGGAAGATTACAGTCCAGCCAGCAGGGAAGAACGATGTAGCCAGTGCCTGCTGGGAGAGGGGACATTCAGAGTGCTGGGGGTTGGTGGGAGAGGTCGCTGGAGGACTCCCCTCGGCTAAAGATGGTTTCCCATAAGAAGTGACATCTCAGCTGAGCCCTGAAGGATGTTGGGTGAGCCAGGTGACAGGGTGTTCCAGAAGGGGACTGCATGTGTCTGGTCCTGGGGTACAGGAGACAGAAGCTCGGGGGCTGGGGCAATATGCATGGGCAGCGGAGCAGCGAACCATGGCGTTGGGAAGGGAGGCAGGGACTGGTCGCTGGATCAAGGCTCTAGACTGGGGATTCCCGGAAAGGCTTTGTTTGAACTAAAAGGTGGAGGATGGACTGGAGAGGGACAAAAGTGGAAGCGGGGAGACCTGTTGGGCCGTCAGGGGCCAGGTGGGATGTGGGGGCCGAGCTTGGGGCAGCAGCCAGGAATGGGAAGAAAGCTGGGTGGGGCGCCCACAGGTTGAGCTTTGCAATGGGGAGGGTGCCCTGGAGGCCTGTGCTGTTCATAGGACTGGTGGCCCAGCACCGCCCACACCCACCACACTCTGTTAAACCCCTGCACCCATCTCTCCCCACCCTGCTCAGCCCTGTACTGAGGGCAAGGGGCTGGTTTGGCTCCAACACAGAACTTCAACTTGGCCCTGGCCAGGAGCCGCGTGGGTGGTACCTCAAGCTTTCAGACGGCCCTCTGCTGTTCTTTGGTTCAGGTTAATCACCTGGGGGGTCTGCAGATCCCAAGGGGCCTAAGCCATCTAGGGTCTAGTCCCTGCCTCTCTGCACACCTAATGATTAAAGAAACTGGGAGGGAGTTTTCTAGGCTTGATCTCCTGAGAGGTGGAGGGTGGATCCTCAGCAAAGAGCTCAGGGCTCCACGATGGAGATGTTGCAGGCGGGATCCTCATTTATGGGACTCCCAGCAAGGACTGGAAGGCTGGGGAGCTGGTTCTGTGGGTCCCAGTAGCCCCACCCCAATTCTGATTCAGAAAGCAAGCCGGGCCGCCCACGGATATGGAAGTGCCAGGCAGCGTCTCTCTGGGACCCATCCTGTCCTCTCCCTCCTCTGAGGACTGTGACTCAGGTTGAGGTGTCCATTAACTTCATAGGGATTGAGGTCAGACAGCAAGAAGAACTTACAGTGTGTCTCCAAACTAGCTGTTCACAGGAGTCAAATCATAGATGTTTCTTTCCCAGACCAGTGCATGGAATTGCCTATGCGCCTCCACCTCCTTAAATGTACCTCCACCTCCTTCAAAGTGGTCATGTTTTCTCTAACAGCATGCTGGTTGTGGGGCGGGTTGGAGGGACTGTGTGTCCATTTGAAGAAAGATCAGCTCTTTCTCATGTTTCAGGGAAAGTGTCTGTGGCTACTTGAACTCTAACCAGATTTGCAGAAAGCACTCCCCTGACCTCGAGCCCGTGCATGAAGAAATAGGCAGGATCATGCAATTGATTGCTGGCTCATTTCACATTATTCCCTTTTGGTGGGAGCTGGGTTTTAAATCACAACCCCTGGCCAGATGGGCTTTTGTGCGCGGCCGGCCGGGTTAACCCTGTGCCTGCTCTTCTCTTCTTGCAGCCCTATGACCTCCTCCTTACCACCCGCTCCAACTGCTGGACTTCAGATCTGACCCCAGACCTGCCTGCTGCCTCAGGAGGGCCAGCCTCCCCTCCCGTCATTGGGCAAGATGCCGATCCTCAAGCAGCTGGTGTCTAGCTCGGTGCACTCTAAACGCCGCTCCCGAGTGGACCTCACGGCCGAGATGATCAGTGCCCCGCTAGGCGACTTCCGCCACACCATGCACGTGGGCCGGGCGGGGGACGCCTTTGGGGACACCTCGTTCCTCAACAGCAAGGCTGGCGAGCTGGACGGCGAGTCCCTGGATGACCAGGCCTCCTCCTCCTCCTCCTCCAAACGCAGCCTCCTGTCCCGGAAGTTCCGGGGCAGCAAGCGGTCACAGTCGGTGACCAGGGGGGACCGGGAGCAGAGGGACATGCTGGGCTCCCTGCGGGACTCGGCCCTCTTTGTCAAGAATGCCATGTCCCTGCCCCAGCTGAACGAGAAGGAGGCCGCAGAAAAGGGCTCCAGCAAGCTGCCCAAGAGCCTGTCGTCTAGCCCCGTGAAGAAGGCGAATGCCGGCGAGGGCGGAGAGGAGGAGGAGGTGGGCGTGGGGGAGGTGGTGCCCCGGCGGAACGGGGCTGCTGCCCCCCACTCCCCTGACCCCCTCCTCGATGAGCAGGCCTTCGGGGACCTGACAGATCTGCCCGTTGTGCCCAAGGCCAGCTTCGGGCTGAAGCATGCCGAGTCCATCATGTCCTTCCACATCGACCTGGGGCCCTCCATGCTGGGCGACGTCCTCAGCATCATGGACAAGGAGGAGTGGGAAGCAGAGGAGGACGATGGCGGTTTCCATGGTGACGATGACCCAGCAGGCGGTCTCCCCCAGGACCCCCCTTCCGTGGCAGAGGCCCCTCCCCTGATTAGGCAGGAAGGCAAGGCAAGCCCTGACTTGCCCCCACTGCCCCCCCAGGCTCTGCAGGACGAGGGGTGGGCGGCGGCGGCCCCTAGCCCCGGCTCGGCCCGCAGCGTGGGCAGCCACACCACGAGGGACAGCAGCTCCCTCTCCAGCTGCACCTCGGGCGTCCTGGAGGAGCGCAGCCCTGCCTTCCGGGGGCCAGACAAGGCCCGGGCTCCTCTCGCCAGGCAGCCCGACAAGGAGTTCTCCTTCATGGACGAGGAGGAGGAGGATGAAATACGAGTGTGAGGCTGGCAGGAGATGGTGGCTGCACGCTCTTGGCCTCATCTCCCTGTGCCCAGCCCGCCACCACCCTCCTCTTTCCTCTCCCTGTGCATGGGCAGCCAAGAGCCTGGCTTCGGCCACACATCCTGGACCTCATAGATGAGGGGCGTTGGCCAAGCCTGGGCACCTGTGGAGGACTTCGGGAGCCGGCCTGGGTGCCGATGGGGTGCCTGACTTCATTGCACGCCCTGCTCTCCCCGAGCTCTCTACGACAGGGCTGTTCTGGAAGCAGGAATCAGTTTTGCCTGGCCTCAGACGGATGCCAGGGGTCAGCCTGACTTCCTGCCTCGTGCAGCAATGGCAGGTCAGCCCAGGGACGGCCTGAGGGCCAGAGCTAAGGACATGGGGCTCACTTTTCCCTCCTGGCGTTTCTGCTGTGACTGGCGGTGTTTGCCAGGGTAAGTGCACGTGGCAGGAGGACCGGGGTGGTCACACATCCCGGCCCCTCCCTACACCGTCCCTGGCTCCTGCACCGGAAGCCTGGAGCCCCTTGGAGTAAAGCTGGACCGAATTTGTACACTAAACGCGTCCCCTTCCTGGGGACGAGAACAGGAAGGAAACCCCGGGGCTGCTTGAATTTTCAAGAAGGGGCCCGTCCGGGACGACACTAGGAACAGGCTGCGGCCCTCAGTCTCTGTGGGTCTGTTCGTTCGTTCTTGTTATGTTTAAATCCTTCTAGAGCAATATCAGGAACAGTGTTAGTAGGCCTGCCACCAGAGGGAAAATCCAATCCCTTTAGAAAACCTTTATACTAAGCGCTTCCAAACTTTGTTTAGAACTATACGGGGTGGGTATCTCTATGTCGCCCCCCCTCCCCCCTTGGCTATTAACAACTGAAGGCGGCCAGTGTAGAAAATTTCTGGAAAATGATTTTTTAAAAAATAATATATCATTCCTATGGAGGGATAAAAGCTTTTTTGACTGGGTTATTCCCTCCCCCCCCCCCCCCCCCAACAAACACTACTTCCCCTTCCCTTCTCAGCTCTGCCAGCTGACCCCCTTCCCCACTTCGGGGGCCAGGGCCCCTGCATACAGGGGTGCCAGATTTAGCAGCAAAACAGAATGCTAGGTTAAATTAGAATTTCAGGCATACAAAGGATAATTTTTTAGTGTAAGTATGCCCCATGCCATGTTGGAACACACTTACACGCTAAGAAATTATTTGCTGTTATTCTGAAATTCACATTGCCCTGTGTGTCCTGTGACCCTGCCCGAGGGGACTGAGTGGGAGCCGGGCTGTGAGCCCCGGGGGTTAACTGATGATGATTTTTTCTGTCCTGGGAACAGGCTGATGCCCCTCCTCCTGTCCGCTTGTAGCCATGGCGGGGGAGGGACAGGCAGAACTAACTAGCCCAGCATCCAGCCCGGGCTGGTGGGCGGGGCCCCCCAGGCTCCCAGCTTTTGCTGGATCCTTACTCAGACACTAACTTAGTTCCTGATTCGAGCGGAGCTCCCACGGTGGGGGAGGAATCGGAAGGTTGTGCAGCCTCTGCCAGCTGCCCTTGAAACCCATTCAGACCGTGGTCACTTCCAGATTCTAAACTGTATATTTTTCTCATGATATTGTTAAAACAGCGAGGAAACATTAAAAAAGCCCTATAGCACACCTTGTGTCCGCCTCTACTTCTGGGGAGGGCTTTTTCAGGAGGGGGCGGTGAGGGTGTGGATTGGGGGGGGTCCCAGGGCTGCCCATGGCTCTGGGGCCCTGAGGCGGCTTCTCTCTCTGTCGCTTGGGCCCCCGCTCCTGGACTGCTCTCCAGCGGCTCAAAGGACGAGGCCTCTGTGCCCATCTGCCTGGGCAGGCCCTTCAGGGCTATGGGACTTTGGTGTCCCAACCACCACTTACCAGTTGGGAGCCCTCGGGCACGTAGTCGCTTAGCTCCTTTGTTCTTCCTTCTCCCCATCTGTTAAATGGGAATCCTGCTGCTCCCACGGGGGCGGGGGGGGGGGGGGGGGTGGTCAGACACAGTCACTGATAACGTAACGGCGTTTGCAAAGTTGTTATTAAACAGAGGGAGACTGTTCTCCCAAGCTGTAGGTGCCGAAGCGCGTGGGAGCTGTCGCCACCAGGACACGCAGCAGGCGCTGCCGCTGAGAAAAGGGGCCACCCTCCCCCTCCCTCCCCCTTTACCATCTGACCTGCAGAATCAACTTACACAGGCAGTGCCTTCTCTGTTCAGCTTTGTGGCCCAGGGAGGTAGACTCATGTCCCCGTTTTACAGACTAACGTGCTGGCGAGGCCACATGGCCACCTTCTCCAAAGTCACCAAGTAGTAGAGTCAGAATATTATGGATTCAGAACCCTCTTCAGCTCGCCACTCAGGGGCGCCCCGAAGCTTCATCCCTTTGGGGAGTGAGGCGGGGGGTGTGTCTGCCCTGGGTGGGGTCACTGGGTCACCCAGTTCCTGCCCCACCACCCTCCCTTCACACGCGCCTTCCCCTCTGCCTGGGCGTCTTGGAAGAGGACGTCAGCCTGGCAGGGCCAGCCGGCTGCTGGCTGAAGCCCCTTACAAGCCCTCCCTCCCACCTGGGGCCCAGTGTGGCTGAGTTCCTGGAAACCCCGCCCCTGGCCTCGAGCCTCTACGGAGAAATCTGGGCTTGTGCCCATCCTCTCCCTGGGAAGCAATAAGAAGCAGAATTAAACCGTCACCCAGGGCCCTCTGCCCCTAGAGGGGCCCATAATGAGGGACAGGGCTAAGAGGAGGAAGGAGCAGGCGGTGTGGGGGCCCCGAGGGAGGAAGGGAGAGAGGCCGTGGGACTGGGGCACACACCTGCAGCCCAGGGCGGGGACGGGGACCCAGAGGCTGCAGTCCAGCTCCGGACGACTGAAGAGAGGAAGGCAGTGTTCACCGAGGCCCAGGAGGGTGCAGGGAGGGCTCCTACTGTGCCTCCCAGATACAGTGTGAACACCCCTGCTCCATCACAAGCACACACCCGGGATTCTTGAGGGGCTGGGAGAAACCAGTCCCCCCGAGGGTGCAGACCTGCTTTTTGATTTGATGGAAAAGCACCAGCCATTCAGGAAGACCCAGGGGCCTGCAGAGAGACCTGGCTGGACTTACAGATTTGGGAGCACGCATTCTGGTTGGGGGCCCAATGGGCCCACCAGACACATATGGGATAACCAGGCAGGGCCAGCCTAGCCACACGCCAGCTCTAATTTTGGTTTGCTGTGTGGCCTTGGCCTACTCATTTTCCCTCTCTGGGCAGCTTTAGTTTCTCCATCTTGAAATTAGGCACAGCATAGTTGTTTTCCCCTTTTTACCAGAAGTTCTGTTTGCAGTGAGATCGCATGTTGAACCCCCAGACATGAACAGGCCAAGCCAGAGCTTCCTGTGTGGGGGCAGGTTTAGGGGGTCCTTACTCCCTCCCCTGCGGCCTCTGAGGTTCGCCTGGGAAACCCAGGGCCCCCGCAGAGCATGTCTCACCTTAAAGATGTTCCGTAGGGCCCCTTCTACTTCTGACAACTCAAAGCAGAAGCCAGGAACTACTTCTGGGTGATAATTGAGTAATTTCAATTCAGATTGCAGCTACTATTCTCCAAACTAGGATGGGACCCCAGAGCCGCCTCCCCCAGGCAGGGCTGCAGCTACAGCCCAAAGATGCATAGCACCAGCCTCACCCAAGTCCAGCCATCATTGGGTTGTCCCCCCTCCACCTCCCCCCACCCCGTGAGGGGTTTTGCTTGTATTTATTGGGCACATACTGTTCTGTATTATTAGTATGATCAGGGCTGTGTGTGTTAGCTGTTGGGACGGCCATATGCCAGGCACTGTTCTTTGTATTGGCCTCACTTAATTCCCATAACAACTCTGTGAGGCCGTGCTGTTCATATCACCCCCACTTCACAGATGAGGACACTGAGGCGGCTAAAGGTGAAGGAACCGGCCCAGCCCCCAGGCTTGTGAACGGAGGAGCTGGACACAGACCTGGGCACGGCTCCAAAGCCCTTCCTCACCCCACCATCCCAACCTGATGATTTACATGTTGGGAGCCGGAATGAGCAGGTGGGGCCAGTGACCTGGCCGGGCGGAGCAGCGCAGGGAGGCCCAGCTGTCAGCCTGGCTCACGTGGGGCTGGGTGCCCACGGAAAAGGGGTGTTGCTGGGGAGGCGCCGGCAACTCCAGGCCCCTGTCAACAGCAGCTGCTGATTCATGGCACCCAAAGGGCCCAGCAGGCAGGCCCACCAGGACCAAAGGGCCCTGCCCAGGGTCACTCGGGGCTGGCCTCTGTCTGCTGGGCCCTTTGCCTCTCAAGCCTGCAGCCTTGGGCCCGTGTTCCTGCTGGCATCCAGGCTGATCCCACGAGGTGCTCACCTCTGACTCCATTCTCACACACACCCAAGCCACCCCCTCCTCTTCAGCAGGGTCGCACCATGTCCCCAGAAGAAAGTGGACAAAGGCAGAGAGGATGTCAGGACACATGAAGGAGAGGATTCTTAGGATCTTCAAATTTGAGGATCTGGTGCCCCCCCCCCCCGGCCCCACCCCATTTTACAGATGGGAAGACAGAGGTGGGGAGAAGAAGGCGCTGGCTGAAGTCCCACGAGTGGAGCAGAGCTGAGATTGTGAAATGGCCTGGGCTGGCTTTGGCTCTGTGACATGGAGATGAGGGACAGGCTGAGCCTGTGGGGCGCAGCTGCTCAGAGCTGGGGGTGCGGCAGTTGGAGGGGGACCTCCTCAGGTGTGTGTGGCTCTCCCCATCCCTCCCAGCTCACATCTGCCTTCACAGAACAGCCTCCCAAAGTGCCCCGACTCTCCCCACACTCGGCAGGGGCCCTTCCCGGCGCAGCCCCTCCCTCACAGTGATAAACTGTACCCGAAGTATCCCTGGACGCAGAAGACCCTGAGCTAAGATGCAGGAAAGGAAAGCTAGGAGTAAAAGCGGGAGAGCTTGTCTAACTTCCCCTTTGCAGTCTCCTGCAGGCCCTGGGGCTTCCTGCCAACAGCCAGATGGGAGGCTGGAGAGAACGTTTTGGGGGAGGGGAGGGACTTGCAGGCAGATGGCTGTTGGTGGCTTTGCCTCCAAAACCTGTTGCTCTAACCCACTGAGCTGCTGTTCTCCAAGACGGAGGCTCCCAGGAGGGGACGGGAGGAGCCAAGGAGAGCTGTCTTCCTGGCAGGATTCCAGCCCTGAAATGACACTCGGCATGTTAAAAATACCTGTCAAGGCCACAAGGCTCTGCTGAACCTTGTTTTGTTTTCATGCTCTGCTTTGCTCTAAAAAGGATTGGAGGCAGTTTACAAAAATACAAGAGGATAAAATTAGATCAGAGAGAAAACAAGGCAGGAACAAACAGTGCAATGAACCAGGAGGGTGGTATGCAGAAGCATTCTCTGGTGGCCTCCACAATTCTCAAAGGTGGGCTGCAAATTGGGCTCTGAGCTTCCCGTCAGTCAAAGCGAAGACAGAAATCCACCTGTTATGAGACTCAGGACGTCCACCAGGTTGAAACAATCCCAGAAGCAGCTCAGCTTTTTCTGACATTGAGGTCTAAGAAGGATTCCTGTGAGATCTTTGAAGAGGGAGGGTGGGGGTCCCAGGCACCATCCTCAACAACAGTCTCCTAACAGATACAGTCATGTGAACCCCGTCAGGCTGCTTTTCTGCTCAGTATAGATCAAGGGCTTGATGCTGAGATGCAGATCGATACAACCAAGGCTGTGGAGGCCAGACCCAAGTGATCCAAGTCATTCACTCAAGAGATACAGTTTAGATTCTTCCAAAGCAGGATTTCCTGACCTCAGCACTACCGACATCTGGGGCCTGATCACTCTTCATGGTCAGGAACCATCCTGTGCATTGTCAGATGGTGAACAGCATCCCTGACCTCTACCAACTAGATGCCAGCATCCTCCCAACCAGTGACATCAATCCAAAGGGTCCCCAGACATTGCGAAATGTCCCATTAGAGACTGAAAACCACTGCTCTTACAGGAGTGGTGAGAAGCCCTTTTTTGTGTGTGTTTTTTTAATAAAGGCCAATTTAAGACGAAAAAGTTTTCGGGTCACATGTTTTTTGTTCAAAGTGAAAAAAGACTTATGGAGTCTCATGGGGGAAGACATACATACTTGCATCTTAACCTACCTACTTGTTTGAGAAAGCTGGCACTTCTCTTTAGCCAGTAACACGTCACCGTGAAGGTGTTATCTGAGAAGCAGTTTTCTGGTTTCTCAGCCTGGAATCAGACTAAGGAAGGTTCCGAGAAGGTGGCCCGGGCCGTGGGCTGCTCTCTGCAGATCCAGGGCACTGATGGACCGTGTCATCTCCCGGCCGACTTGGAAGACGATGCCGCATCAGTATCATTTCTTGCAGCCAAGGTTCCTCCCTTGCCCCCGCCGAATCAGGGCCGACGACAGAGGGTGTGAGGTTGTACTCTCTGAAAACAGAGATCTACAGCACAGACTCATTTACTCATCAGATGTTTCCTGAGCTCCTCCTATGAGCCAAGTGCTCTGAGGGGTGCTGAGGAGGGGTATGACAGTCCACGGGACAGTAGACTAGACAGACATGGGCCCAGGATGTCACTATGACTTTTGTGGGTCCCTTCCCCATAAAAATTGTTAAAATTATATTTTGTGACTGTATTAGTAAAAAATTGAATGTATTAATATTATAAAGAAAATTTTTCTTCCACCTAAAACTTCATATATTTTCTTCTGATTTTAAAAGAAATTAAAACATTTTCGTGGGTGGGCCTCTACAAGGACTGAGGACCCCAGCACAGCACCTGCTGAGCCTGATGGAGAAGGCATGTGATGGACGGAGCCCTGCCCGCAAGGGCTGGGGTGAGGCGGGAGTCGGGTGGGGGAACAAGCAGACCATCCACAAGCAAGAAAAGCAGTTAAAGCATTGCACATGGTGCTAAGGGCTTCAGAGGAAATAAACGAGTGGTGCTGGCACAGGGTGTGACCTGAGGGCTGTTTAGATGAGGTGATGGGGAGGCCTCTCTGAGGAAGTGGAGTTTAAACCAGACTCAAGGATGAGGAGGAATCTGTGATGTGAAGAGCAGGGACGAGGACATTTGGGGAGTCAAGGACACACCTAGCTTTGGCCTGAGCATCTGGGCAGAGCTGGTGACATTCCGGAGAAGGGAAGACTGAGGGGGCATCAATTTCAGGGAAGTTAGAGTTTGTTCTCAGACACCTGGAAGCCATTTCAAGTAGAAACAGCGAGAAGGCAGCTGTCTGTGGGCTGGGGGCTGTGGACTGAATGTTTGTGACCCCCCCATAAATCTATATGTTGAAGCCCTAACCCCCTAGTGATGGTATCAGGAGGTGAGACTTTCGGGAGGTGATTAGGTTTAGACGAGCTCATTTGGGGCCCCCATGATGGGATTAGCGTCCTTATAAGAAAAGGAAGAGAGACTAGGATGCTTTCTTTCCCATGTGAGGACACAGCAAGAAGGTGGCCATCTGCGAGCCAGGAAGCAGGCTCTCCCCAGGGACCAAAGCTGCCAGCACCTTGATCTTGGACTTGCAGCTCCAGAACCATGAGAAATGAACGTCTGCCGTTTAAGGCACCCTCCCCCTTCTATGGTATTTTGTTACAGCGGCCCGAGCTGACTGAGACAGCGGGCAACGCCCTGCCCATTCAGCTCCCTGTCTGGAGCTGCTCATCTAGATGGGGAGCTGGAGCCCAGAGATGGAATTCAAAGCTAAGCCAAGAAGTGAAACCAAGGGCAGATGTACGGTTTGATGAATACCCAAGGGGAGGGAAGGTCAGGATTGGCAGCCTCCCCCCGCTGGGCCCTGCCGAGTCTCCCCTCAACCCCTCCCCCTAGGTCAGGAGTTTATCCAGGCTGGGAGCGAGGAGGGGCTGTCCTCTGCTTGCCCGCTCCTGCCGCCCACACCCACTGGGCTTTGAACACAAAGTGGGCACAATTGACTCTTTGTCAATAGTCGGGGCTTGGAGGGTTTTTCCATCTGTACTCTGCCTGTCTGCCTCGTGACCCAAGAATCATTTAGAGATAACAGACTGGAGGGCAGTCTGTGGTGATGAAAATGGAGTTTTTCTTCCAGACTCAATTGACCCAAAGGCAGATCAAACTTGTGACCTTGGCCCTCCATCCATCAAAGTGAGTGCACCAGGCCGTGGCTGGGAGAATCAATCCATCATGGGGGCCGAGGCCAGCTGGCGGTCCTGCGTTCTATAGAAACCTTCCTGTGTCTCCTCCAAGGGAGGGCGAGGGGCTCGTGAACCCCAGGAGGTATGCGAGACCATCCACTGGGATATGGGAATTGATACTAGGACTTTGCCAATAATCACGGTCTACCTTGACCCCCTACATTATTCTATTTTACGCAGCACAGAATGCCTTAGGGCTGTGGCGAAGTCTTCTGGATTCTAGCACACAGGTTGCTGGAAGCCCCTCTTTCAGGCCTTCCTTGGAGAGTGCACCCAGGACTTTACAGCCAGAAGGCTCTTTCTAAAATGCAGATAAGACCCAATGTTGCAAGGCTGGCTCCTTCAGGGACTCCCAAGGCCTCAGGTTCAAGGCCCTTCCCAAGCTGGGCTCCCAGCCTCTTGAGCCTCCCAACAGCTGACTTGCCAGATCCAGCCCTAAAGAACCACAAATGGCTTCCCAAATGCACCACGCTGCTACTGCTGGAAACACTGTCCCCTGCCACCCTGACAATGCTCTACCCATCGACAGCTTTGTTTCATGTCCTCCTGGAAATCTTTCTTTGATGCTCAAGTGAGAGCTAAGTGGTCTTGTAGGAGCTTTGCAAATGCCTCGCATCCCACGTTGTAGGATTCAATTGCCTGTTGATTGGTAACTTTCCCCTCTGTCTTCGTTTCCTTATTGTTGCTGTGCCAAATTACTACAAATGGAGTAGCTTGAAACAACACAAACTTCGTGTCTTACAGTTCTGGAGGTCAGAAGGCTGAAATGGCTGTCACCAAGCTGACATCCAGGTGTCGGCAGGGCTGCATTCCTCCTGGAGGCTTCTCAGGAGAAGCTCTTTCCTTGCCTCTTCCAGTTTCTAGAGGCCGCCTGCATTCCTTGGCTTGTGGCGCCACCCTTCATCTCTCCCTCTCTCTCTCTCTCTCTCTCTCTCTCTCTCTCTCTCTCTCTCTCGTGATTACATTGGGCCCACCTGGCTAATCCAGGATGATCTCCCCATCTCAAGATACTTAATCTCCTCTGCAAAGTCCCTTTTGCCAGGTAAGGTAACATAGTCACAGGTTTTGGAGATTAGGATGTGGGCATCTTTGTGGGGCCATTATTCCGCCTACTAGAATAATGATGGTCGCTGTGTCTTCTTCATTCTGTATCCTCCAGAGTGAGTAGAAGTTCAAAAATATTTTTGAGTGAGTGAGTGAGTGAATGAATGAATGAATAGCTCCCTAGAGGCTAGGTGAGAGCAAAAGCCAGACAAGGGAAGCCGGAAGAACTGTGGGTAAGCAGGAAAAAGCCAGAGTGTAACTGGAGCCGGCCCCATCATGCTTCTTCTGCCAACTCATTTTTGCCGGCGGTCTGGGCCTGTGGCGTCCCCTGAGCTGCCCGTGACAGGACTCCTTTCTGCAGGACACAGGCCCGGGGGTAAAGCAGAGACCTGTGGAGGCTTCCCTCTGAGGCCCAGAAGGCTTACGGCCACCTCTGCTCAGCCTGGAGGGGCTCTGGGCACAGAAGCAGAGAAGAGGGAAGGCGACATGAGACCGAGACACAGGGTGGCAACAACAGTGCAGGAGAAAAGCCATTGAGACCCCCGTGGGCCAAGGGTGACTCCCTGAGCCCAGACGTCTTGTCTCCTTGACCCTCGGACCAAAAACACAATCCACATGGCCACTCATAAGCCCACGCTCTCGGGCCTTGGGGGTCTCAGGTGTCTTCCCAACGGGGGGGCCTTTCCCACACTGCAGCTTGGTAGGCTGGAAGGAGCCTGGCTTTGGGGTCATGCAGCCTGAGCTTGTGGTCTTTGGGAAGCTCATCTAAGCCTTTGAGCTTCCGTTTTCTCAACTGTAGAAGAGAAACAATATGGCTCTCTTTGAAAGGTTTTGTAGGAATTAGAGCGTCCACAGTAAACTTCAACTCATTAAGTCCTAGTATCTGGTGGCAAAGGTTGGGATTCTAGGTCCCCATTCTGATATCTGCTGGCTGTGTAAGCTTAGGCAGTCACTTTACCCCTCTGGGCCTCCGTTTCTTTATCTGTAAAATGGGTAGAACCTACTAGAATGGCTGCAGTGAGGACCGGAGGAGGCCCTCATAAGAAATACTGGGTGAGTCATTCGTCCTGTTACTGTGCCCCAGCCCCCAGGGGAGAGAGATGCCTTTCCCAGAACCACTGGACTCCAGAGACCAAGCTCCCAGGCAAAGACAGAACAGGACCACCCTGGCTGCTGGACCTCCCTGCCGTGCACTTCAAGTGGCAATTGTGAGCCAACAGCTGTCCCCACCAAGTGGGATCTCTGGGCCACAAAGAGCAACGGGGAGGGCAGGGCACACTGTCGCATCGTCCCTGGGGCTGAGCAGCAGCAGCTGTGGGTCACTGGGGGCTCCTCCTGACTCCCACCCCCTCCCAACACCATGGCTATCTAGCCCCCGGGCCCATCCCTACTGGACCTGGAGCAGCTCTCCAACAGCACCTGAGCAGCAGGAGGCCCCTGCGCCCCAGCACCTTGTACCAGGGGCCCTTGGGAATAATAAACTTGTTTTTTTTTTTTGGTTGGTTTTTCTTGAGGAAGATCAGCCCTGAGCTAACATCTGCCGCCAATGCTCCTCTTTTTGCTGAGGAAGACTGGCCCTGAGCTAACATCTGTGCCCATCTTCCTCTACTTTCTATGTGGGACGCCTGCCACAGCATGGCTTGACAAGTGATGCGTAGGGCTGTATCTGGGATCTGAACTGGTGAACCCCAGGTCGCAAAGTGGAAGGTGGTCACGAAGTGGAAGGTGCGAACTTAACTGCTATGCCACAGGGCCAGCCGCAGGAATAATAAACTTGAAGAAAGAGAGCCTTTGTGGACCTGCGGGCAAGACATCTGGGGCCTTGAGCACCAGGCCACACCCATTCCTAGTGCCTCATGGGACCCTCCTCCTGGGAAGGATGACTCTAATAAAACTCTTCCCCCGTGTCAGGCATCCACGTGTACTTTTCACTTTTCGTCAGCCCCCAGGAGGTCACCCTCTGGGTCCCATTTTACCAATGCAGAATCTGGGGCTGAGGGATGGGACTGAATGACTGGCCCAGGATTATGGGCTGGGGACCAGCAGAGCCAGGATCTGAACCCTGGCCTGCCCGATGCCACAGTCTGCACCGTTTCCATGAACTCCGGGTGCCCAAGTGGGGAGAAATGCAGATGCAGAGACACCAGGGAGGAGGGCGTGGCCACACCCTGCCCAGAAAAGCACTGACTGCGGCGGAGCCGAGGCGGAGGGTGGGGTGGGGATGACGGCGACCTCTGCCAGTTCCCGGTAGCAGAGAATTCTAGAGCTCCCTGCACCCCTGCATGCCAGAACAACGAGTTTATAAAGGGAAGAGGGCAGGGTGCTGATGATTCAGGAAATCTGCAGCCGAGTTAAATGAGGGCCTCATAATGATGGTGATTAAAAATTAACGCCACTGTTTGTTTAGTGATTTGCGCGTCCACTTTGCAGCCACAAATTAATTGATAAATGAATACACAAGTGTTCAGGATAAGCTCCAGGGTACAGAGGAGAGAATTGTGAGGTTCCAGCGGGGCCGTCCCAGCGCTGGGATCCCCAGCCCCAGCCCCTCCACCAGGGCATTGCCTGGGCTTCTCCCCTTGGGGCTCGCTCTTCACTTTGCACAGTGCGCGTGTTGGGCCACTTGGGAGCCATGAGGTGGTAGGAGAAACGGGGTGGAGGGGGGCAGCTCCCCCTGGTCTGAGTGAGACAGAGGACAGGGAAAGGGCCTGTGAGGTGGGAGACCCAGATCCAACCCCCAGTGCTGACGCTAATTAGCAGCAGGACCTTGGCAGCCACCCAGCTCCTCTGTTTCTAGCTGCTCATCTGTAAAAGGGTCTCAGAGGCTCAGTCTCCAATCGGGAAGATGTGTCAGTTTCCTGAGCCGCTGTAACAACCAACCACAAAGGTCGTGGCTTACAACAGCAGAAATTTACTCCCTCACAGTCTGGAGGCCGGAAGTCCAAGATCAAGGTGTCAGTGAGGTTGGTTCCTTCTGCAGCCTCTGAGGAAGAAGCTGTCGCATGCCTCTCTCCTGGCTTCTGGTGGTGGTGGCCTTCCTGGGCGCTCCACGGTGGCTGTCTAACTTGTCCCCTCCTTTGTCTTCACGTGCCTTCTTCTCTGTATCCATGTGTCTCAAATCCTCCTCTCTTCTCTCCTCTAAGGACACCAGGCGTTGAGTTAAGGACTCAGCCTAATTCCAGGATGATCTCACCTTGAGATCCTTAGCTTAATTACACCTGCAAAGACCCAATTTCCAAATAAGGTCAGTGCACGAGGGTTAGGACTTGGACTCTTCTTGGGGAGACAATACCGCCCACACCAGAAGGTATTTTGGAGAAGCAGAAACCATGAATTCAAGGTGCTGTCATTCTGACGCCACACGAATGAAGCACTGGGAGAGGGGGATACATCCATATGACATCCTCCCCACACCTGTGGGCCAGGCACACAGAGGTGGGATGGGGAGTCCAGGTGGGAGGTGGGACCTGGACCAGAAGAGGAGCAGAGAAGCTGGGGGTGGATGGAGGGAGGGGTCTCTGCCGGGGCCTCCTTCATGCTCAGCCCTCAGCCCTCAGCCCTGACCTCTTTCAGGCCCCCAGAGCACTGGGAGGCACCTCTGCCTATATCCCCAGGGCTCTAGTTATTATTTTTGGTCAGCCCCTAAGTGGCCTCCTGCCCCGTCTTTCCCCCACAATCCATTCTCCAGGGTGCTGTGTGTTGCTCTCCCGGCCCTTCCAGGGCTCTCCACTGGCTTCATGACAAAAACCAAGCCCTTAGAGGACACTCCTGGCTCAGGTCCTGCTTACTTCTCACTCTTGTCACTCAGCTCTCCCCTTCTCTAACACCATGCTTCTGCCAAGCCAAACCCTTGACTGTCCCCTCCACCTGCCATGCTGCTTCATGGCTCTGTGCTTTCAGACTGCTGGCCCCTCTTCTGGAACATTCTCCCTGCATCATCACCAGACTCTCCTTTGAGAGCCCTCCCTGCTTCCCCCTACCATTATCACCCTGTTGTATAACCGTGTTGTTGAACGTCTGTCTCTCCCATTTGACCTCGCCATCCCTGAGGGCAGGAACACAGTCCTTTGTTCCAGGGCCCGAGTCCCCAGTACAGAGATGCTCTGTGGACATTTACGGGAGGAAATCATCAGAGACCTAGGTTTAAATTCCATCATTAACAACTTCCCAACTGTGTGCCTTGGCCTCTCTGAGCCTCGATTTCCTCATCTGCCTTCTCTGCCAGGCTGGAGTGTGCCTTAAATGAGCCTGCGTTGACAGACGAACGTGTTCTGGGGACCACTAATCAATGCATGTGAATAGGGCCAAGAGAAGCAAGGGCGTCTACCCAAGAGACCCCTTCACCCCGCCTCGCACAGCCCTCAGCTTACCCCTCTGCCTTCCTAAGAATGTCCCTGGAGGGAGGCCCAAGCTTCTGGAAACTCTTGAATCCCTTCCTTGCCCCTCCCAGCCTGGCCTCGGCTCCAGGTGTCTATCTCTCCAGCTATTTTCTTTTCTGATCCGGAGTTCAAAAGAACAACAAATCTGGGAGCGACAGGCAGAGGAAACAAAGCTAGCAGGCTCGCTCTTGTTGGCTGGGCTGCGGGCCTGCGCTGCCGCCTCTCGCTGCTCATCTGGGAAGGAGGCCGTTTGGGTTCCGCTGGCATCAACTCCAGGGAGACTCAGCTCCAGTTGGAGGGAAGGCCACTTCGGGGCCAGAGCAGGGGGATGGGCAAAGCTGCTCTAGTTAGAGCCCTAAAACGCTCCTTTGAAAGTACTTTCAGATGTCCCCAGCCCTGGGGGCAGGGGTGGTGTAATCATAATAAAACAATATTTGCATAGAGATTTCGTTTACAAAGCACTTTCTCAGGGGTGGGAGGCGCTGGGTGGCCGTGGAATCCTGGCTGGGAGGCCACGGCCCCTGGCTGGTCCCGCCCCCAGCCCAGCTTGTGTGCGCGGTACACAAAGCGCTATTCATCCAGCGATTTCCGATTCCTCTGGATTTCATGCCTTTTCCCCTCTCTCCCATGAAGAGCTCACTCAGAGCTTGTCACTCAGTCCAGAAAAGGGGCGTCAGGAGTCCCAGAGGGAGGGGTTGGCTGGGACTCGATTGGGGGGATGGGGGGAGGCAGGTCTGCACCCCGCCCCCGCCCCCACGCCCTCTTGCCCGGAGCTTCTGCGAATCAGAACAGGGGCCATGCGGTTGGTCTGTGCCCTGCGCCTCACAGCTAACCTGTGGCTGTGTCTTCATGGTGAGAGTATGAGCGCAGGTCTGGGAACGTCTGTGCATATGCTCTGTGTGTCTGGGAACACGCAGAGATAAGCAGTGTGTGGGTCTTTGCTAATCCGGCCCCAGCAGCGGGCACTGGGAGTGGGACTTACCACAGAGTGTGGGGGTGTGCGGCCCTGAGGCGTGTGCACCTGCACCTAGTGGAGGGGTGAGACAACTGGGCCCCACTCCTGTACAACTGTGCCTAGAGAGGAGCCTGGCAGGCACCTGGCCACCGGCATCTGGGGGTGAAGCGGTCTGCAGCAGACCCTGGCCCCTTAAGGAACTCTCACGAGCTATATAGGGTCCACCTGGAGGGGCTTGCGCAGCTTTTAGCAGCCCCAGCAGGAGATGGAAGATGCAAGAGGTCATTGCAGGGCTGGGGCGGTTCACCTTCACCTTTGAGAAGGATGTAGAGATGCAAAAGGGAACCGGACTCCTGCCTTTCCAGGGCATGGACAGTGAGTGAGGACAGCTGTCCCTCTCAGGGACCGCACGCCATCCCTCCCCCGCTCCCCCAGCCTTCTCTGCAGGCCTGTCTGCTCAGTTGCCCGAGGGGGTGGCCCCTTTTCCCGGCTGCTCACCAGGGAGCCTGGGCGGGGGACTTGGGCCCACTGTCGGGGATTCCCAGCTATGCCCCTCTCTTCTCAGGGCCTCAGGCCTCCCCTCTTACATCCTCTCCAGGACTCCAGGAAAATGGGGCTAGCTTCTGTGCAGCCCATTTCCCAGACTGGGAAAGCACAGACACATAGATGGTGAACTGAGAGAAGCCAGGAAAGACCACACTGGCCTCCTGGGCTCCTAGACTGGCCTTGGGCCCCTCCCTGGCCTCTGTTTCAGAGTTAGGGGGCTTAGGTGTTGAGATCTGGAGCCTGGCTCTGGAGACCAGCATCCAAAGGGCCAGGACTTGGGGGCCCCAGCCCCAAGCCTTGGGGAGCTTCAGGGGGGCACTTGCTGATGGGGGTGAAGGCCCTCCAGCAGCTGCAGCCTCGGGGAAAACTACCTTCTCTCTCCCTTCTTCCCCTTCCAGAGTCGAGCTCAGCCGTATGCAATTTCTTCGCTAAAGGGCTCTGTGAGAAAGGTGGGTCAGCAGGTGGGCTGAGGTGGGGCGGGAGCAGGGCTGTCTAGGTCACACTGGGTTTAGCTTGGCCTGGAATCCGCTGTAGACTTTGCACCTGGGGAGGGGAAGTTGGGATGGGGCAGAATTTTAGTGTTATAAGTAGGCAAAGGCATGCGGGTGGGTCCATCCGGAAGGCGTCCCCTGACTCGGCAGCATGGATTAGGGTGGTCGGGGCTGCCGGAAGGGGCATTCCCTTCTCGCCACCCTCTTGGGGGTGGGAGCTTCGCGGCTTTCAGCCTATGTGTTCCCAGAAGACTCCAGACTTCTTCATTTTCTCCTATTTTCCTCCCAGCCAGGAAAGTGCCATCCTCCCCCCACGCTTGTCCTCTGACTCAGTGTGGGACGTGGTCAGCTGTTCTGTCCACTCCTTATGTCCTAAGGTAGCTCTAGCCACAGTCCCTAAAATGTTGCCAAAAAACATCCTCTATTTCTCCCCTGCCCTAACTTGGATCGGGCAATACCCCCTTCCAAGCCCCTCTCCTCAAATGTAGCCATTCTCGGGGAGGCCTGACCCAAATACAGGGGTTCAACTTTTCTTTTGGCTCATGAACCACTCACAGGCTCTTCCTATAGCACTACACAGGTGCCCAAAAAGCCTTGCCTGCGATTTGGCCTTCCCAGTCCTCCTATAGATCCACGTTCAGAAGCCCTGCTAGTAGGAATGAGTTTAGGACCAGCTTTTGGGATCTAAGTGATTCTGTTCTTGGGAAGGTGGGAGGCCAGGCGGGGCCTAGGCATGGAGGACCCGGAACCGTTTTTGCTGCGTGTCTCGTCTGTCTTTGGGACAGCCCTGGGCGATGGGGTGAGAAGGGAAAGGAGCCCGGTGACCACTGGAGGCTTTGTGCAGCCTGGACTGTGACGCCTGCTGGGGTCCTGTCTCCTCCGCTCGGCCCGTTCAGTCCCGAGAGCAGTGGCTCACAGTGACACCTTTTGCAAAGAAATAAAACTCTTCTTGTGGAAGGTCAGACTCGAGCAAGTCAATGGCCAGGGGTGAGGGGAGGGCTATTTAAAAAGAACACCTTCCCAGCCCCCCTCAAATTCTATCAGAGAGTTGGCCGAGCATGAGGACGGTCCTGCTTAGAAACTCAGGGCCTGGGGTGTCCTTCCTGCTGATGGCAACACCGCGTCAATGAAGACGATAAAGAGGTCAATATAACATTTCCATTTCCTTCTAAATTGTTACGAAGTGGGCTCTGATGTCACCATGCTGGGCTTCTGGAATAAGGAAGCATAATGTTTGTGTTTTTAAGACATGAATTCAACAGGCCCTTAATGAGCAGCTACTGTGTGCCAGGGACTGTGCTGGGTGGGGGTCCAGGGCTGGAAACCACCCTCGCTGTCCGGGGGAGCTCCATGGTAAGCCTGGAGAGGGCGTGTCAGGCACTGTGGGACCTCTCCCAACAGCCAGGGGCTGCCTGGGGTTTGAGAAGGACAAGGGCAGGCCAGGCAGAGAGGAAAGTTGGGCAGACATGTGGCAGTAGGAACAGCTGTCTGTTAAGACGATAGCATGTCCATGTCCTCCGTGCTGCCGCTGGCCCCCAGTTCCGGCTTCTACCAGGGTCTAGGTAAAGGGAGGGCATTGGGGCTGAGACCCAGCACCCCAGCTCCTTCCAGGGGTGAGCTGGGCCCAGGCTGTGGATGAGTTGGGGGCCTCCCAACTGGGTGCTCTGGTGTCCCCAGGGAAGCTCTGCCCGTTCCGGCATGACCGAGGGGATAAGATGGTGGTGTGTAAGCACTGGCTCCGGGGGCTGTGCAAGAAGGGCGACCAGTGCAAGTTCCTGCACCAGTATGATGCCACCAGGATGCCTGAGTGCTACTTCTTCTCCAAGTTTGGTAACGCCCCTTCCTGGCTCTGGCCTCTCACCCCGGGGGTGGCCGTGGGGGCCGTGAGATGGGAAGAAGGTTTGGGAGGGGCACCCAGAGGAGGGCTTGCAGGTCCCAGGGGGCAGACCAGGCCTGTCTGAGCCTCGGATGCCAGCTTCTCCAACCCCGTAGGAAAAGTGGAACTGTCCTCTGATGCCTGTTTCCCCGCCCCGCCAGGCTCAGGCACACGCCGCCCACCCCCAAGGGAAGGAGAGGGTGGGGCTGGAATCAAAGCCTGAATTGTTGCCCTCCCCAGTCCTGGCTAGTCATGCTCCCAGACTGACTGTCCGAAATGTCTCTGAGGGCCATCTGTCAGTCCTGGGACTGGGGGGGGGGGGCAGGGTCCAGGCCAGCGTTTCCCAAACAGCAGGCCTTTGGGAGCCGTTTTCACGATGCTTCCCATCCCCACAGAGCACCTGGACCCCTCACCTGTCCCATCGTCTACTCTTTCAACCATCTTTCTATTTTTGAAGAAAACTTTACATTGCTTCCACAAATGGAAAGCTCTAGCATCACTTATTGGCAATAAAAGGTAACGGTAAACATACACTCATGAGGTGCAGAGCGTAGCCTCTAAAATTATCTTGTGTGGTCAGGTCTGGACCAGAATCTTCCCTCCCTCTGGCCTCAAGTCCTTCTTTTGTCATCCAAGGGGCTACATGGAGGGAAGCCCCACCTGTGCCCACCTCATTTCAGAATGGACTCTGTGAATGTGTTTCAGATCTCATCCTTCTCAATAAAATTTTACAGCTCAGTGCTTTTCAGAGCTGGAAGGAGCCTAAGGATTATCCAGTCCAGTGGTTTTCAAACTGTGTTCCAAAAAGAGTGACCTGGAGGGAGAGAGCTGGGACAGTCTCCAGGGACGCCTCTGACTGAGCAGGCTTGGCTAGGAAACTGAGCCAGCTTTGGGGGGGGAGCTGCAAGCAGCTGCTCCTCATTAGTGTGATGGGGGGTGGTTGTGGGCATGTAGGAAGAAGACTAAGCTCCCCCTAGATCAGCAAGAGCTCCTTCCAGGCCCACATTCTGTTCCCTGCCTGCTCCTCGGGGTGAGGACTGGCCGTGGCAATCCGTGAAGGCTGCCCACATGTGTTCCTTGAAAGAAAGGGCAAAGTTTTTCTAGAACCCGGCTCCCCTTGGTCATCACCTAAACCTCTTTCATTTTAAAGTGCCACTTACTTATTCCTTCAATAAACCTTGGTTGGTTTTCTTTTGGGGACTGGGGACTGTGCTGGGCATGGAACTAGGAGGAGGACCAGGTCCCCTTCTGCCCTCAAGTAGCTCCCATTGTGAGGGGCAGACGTTTCCATGAATGATTGTAATACCTGTGACGTAGGTTTTTGCTCTTGGAGTAAATGAATGGACATCTCTAATATAATATCAAAGTAATTACTGCTGTTATTGGAAGTAAATTGTTTTATTTTAAAAAGTCTTGTTGGGAAGAGGTGGGAGTGGGAAGGGCAGTTGAAGGGGCCTGGAAGCCCAGGGTCTCTGGCCCTGTTCCTGGATGTGCTCATCAAAAAGGTACACTGGGTGGCTCTGGAAGGCAGACTGGAGGGTGAGGTGCGGGTGCCACCTGCTGGCCGTGAGACGAAGGCAGCGACATGCATCCAGGGCAGAAAGCAACACGTTGCGGAGATGACTTCCCATCGTCTCCACCCATCAAACGTTCACCAGTCCTGGGGGGATGTCACTGCCATTCCTTAGACGGTTCAGGCCCAGAGTTAGCTCTCTACCTAGTGCTGCACTCTGACCGTGAGCAAGTAAACTCCTCATCCGTGTGAGGAAGCTGGTGAAAGCAGATGTGACCTCTCCTCTCTGAGCACTGGGGTCCTCGTTTGTGAAATGAGAGGGTTGGGAAAGAACGGCGGCTTACGACTCCTAGGCATCAGTGGTACTCGTCTTCACTTTGCCGAAGCCCAGTGCATAAAACAGTTCTTTGGAGCAGTTTTAAACCCGCGGAGTAGACACCATGGAGCTCCTTTAGGCTCTGAAAAGCACTAAGTTATAGACTTTCAAGGATGATGAGATTGGAAACACTCACAATTCTCTACTGGAACGAGGTGAAAAGTAGTCCGAGTCTTCCCACATGGGTCCTTCAGAGCCACTGGGTCCTGAAGAAAAATCTGAGAGCTCTTAAGCCGACCCCTGTGTCATCGATGCAAACAGGCCCACTCCTTCTAGGAGACAGGGGTCTTGTCTCATCTCTAGACAAACCACAGCACAGGCTTAGTGAAACGGCAGGCGTCCCTCTGTGCAGCGTCTCTCTTGATCCCTGTGCCAACTCTGGAGCAGCACACTGCTCTTCTTGGCATTTCCACTGGAAAGAACCATGCCCGAGGCTCTGGGAGCAGCACGGGCCTCCTTGCAGAGGTGGAGAGGGCTTTATGCACAGCGCAGGGCTGCGTCTGCACGCAGTGTCTTCCGTCTTCCTGGGTCTTTAGCTGCTAGCTCTGGTCTCCCCTGGTTCCCTCCCCCAATGGCCTCTACAAGCCTTCAGCTCCAGTTCCTCCTCTGGATGTCTGGCCCTGCCCCAACTCCCCCAGATATGGATCTTCATGCCCAAGCTCTGCTTAGCAAGTATGACTGGGATCCACCCTTCTTAGACTGCAGGAAAGAGTAGAAATAGCCTGCTGTCTTAAAAAGCTGCTGCGGCCAGAGGAAGGCAAGCGGCTTAGATGCCAAAGGCAAGGTCAATCTTGTTTGGGAAGGGCAGAAGTGACCATAAAGATGAGCCCACTCATATACAAAGAACCCTGGAATTTTCAGGTGATTGCAACAACAAGGAATGTCCCTTTCTCCACGTGAAGCCAGCTTTCAAGACCCGGGACTGTCCTTGGTACGACCAAGGTTTCTGCAAGGACGGTGAGGCCCTGACAGAAAGGGGGCATTGGGGAATATGGGTGATCAGGGTGGGGTGCTCCCGTCAGGCAAGGGATGCAGATTCCTGGTGACGTCCTGTGGGGTCTGCCCCCAGGGCTGAAATCCCCACAGGAGGCCTTTCCATAGCTCTCCCGAGGCTCCCCCAGTGGAAAAACCCCCTGTGACACTATGACACACAGCCTCGTGTAGGGCAGGATGGGCTTCCGGGAGCAGGCTGACTTGGGTTCAAATCCCAGGGGCTTCAGAATGTATCAGCTGCACGACCTTGAACGAATGACTATACTGCTTGTTTCCTCACCTCTCAAAAGGGGAAACGCCTCCCTCATAGGGCTGTTGTGCCAGTCGGATGCATGACTGCACTCTGGGCATAGGGTCTGGCCCACAAGGCACACTCAGTTCACAGACATTCTCGTCTCTATTCCTTTTACCTACCGGGGGGGTGTCCTGAGTGTCACTTAAGCGTGTCCCACCTACCTGGTTACAGCCTCGCTTAGGAGGAGGGTCCCTAGCAGAGTCCCTGCGTCCTGAGCACACATGCCCTTTCTTTTCCTGTGTCTCCAGGTGTGTTCTTACTGAGTTCTTGGCAGTGCTGGTTTAGGGGGCATCAGAGGAGAGGGGAACTGAAGGAGGATTAGTAAGATGTGGGGGTGGACTTTCTTCAGCTGTACCTTCTAAAGCTTAAATAAAGAAAAGGTGGCAAATTACAGTCCACCTGCATCTAAGTCCTCCAAGACAGTGTGTTAGGGACACTTCTGACCCTCCTATGATAGGACCGGCCAGCTGACACCTGCTCTGACACATTCCGAGGTTCCCTTTCCCATCTCAGCCACGGGGCTAGGAAGTAGGTGCTTTGGGGCAGATGGAAAGGACAGGAAGGTTTATACTGTTAAGTGGAGAGCCTGTGACTGTCCACGCCCTGCCTGGTGAGCGCTGTCACATGCCTTTTCCCCCTTGCTAAAGCAGAGCCTCCTGGCCATTTTCTCTTTGCGCAACAGGGCCCCTGTGTAAATACCGCCATGTCCGCAGGACGCTGTGTATTAACTACTTAGCTGGCTTCTGTCCCGAGGGACCCAAGTGCCAATTTGCACAGTAAGTATGATCCCACCAAGTGCTAGGCCCACTCTCAGGCTGCTAGATCTAGATCCTTCCGTACCTTCACTGGCCCAAGGTGAGAAGTGAAGTGTCTGGCAAGCGTCCGCCCACCAAGTTTTCCTAGCCTTGCCCCGCCGCACCCACCCCTCCTTGGTGCTGTCAGCTGCACTGAACTCACCCACGCTGCTAATGTACGTTCATGCTGGGGGTGGGCATGTAGCTCTTCATGAACTGTTCGAGAAATAAGAGCAGAAACATTTAACACCACCCTCCCGACCCCCCGCATCCTCTGCAAATCTCCCTCACTCCCTGGCTAGGATGCGGCTCTTCCCTCTGGGGCTCTTAAACAGGAAATCTGCAGCAGGCTGGTGCCGAGCATGTTAATGAGTTAGAGCCAGGCTGTAATTGTCTCTCTCTCTGTACTTCCTTCAGTCCCAAGATGAATCTTTTATTCAACCCAAGTTACATGAAGGTGAGTCCAGGCAGGAAGGATAAGGTGTGTC
Source organism: Equus quagga (assembly GCF_021613505.1). Lineage (NCBI taxonomy): Eukaryota > Metazoa > Chordata > Mammalia > Perissodactyla > Equidae > Equus > Equus quagga. The sequence goes on along the minus strand of NC_060277.1, from coordinate 108,154,727 downwards.
TCCCTCCCTTTGTGCACACTGTTCCCTGGGGAACTCTGACACCTGGCACTGCACCATTCCCAGCCGCCCTCACTCTCGCACGATCTGCTCTGAGTACCGCCCCTGGGAAAGGCACACACCATCTTTTGTGTGTGGCCCCTATGGTGGTTGGTCCTCCCAGACCCCCTCCAACCTCTATAATCTCTGCTTCACGTAGGGCTTCTCAGCCCAGCCCCTGGGGCTCTCCTTCTTAGCTGGATAACATGTGCTGGTTTTTGTTAAAGAACATGGAGCCCAGCTCAGGACTTGTGGTCCAAAGTTGCCGTCCTGAATCAGGGCCATCCTGTTGTGCCTGTCCCTATGGGAACAGATACTCTTCCTACCGATACCAAGCCCTGATGAGAGCCTGCCCCCAACCTATGGCCTGTGGGCCAAATCCGGCCCGTTGCCTCTTTTTGTACAGCTGGGGAGCTAAGAATGTTTTAAAAGATTGGGGGGGGAACCCCAAAAGAATATTTTGTGACATGTGAGATGATAATTCAGTGCCCATCAATGGTTTTACTGGAACAGGGCCAAGCTCATCATTTCCATATTGTTTCTAGCTGTTCTCAGGCTTACGATGGCAGAGTTGCGCAGTTGCAGTAGAGACCAGCTGTCTTGCAAAGCCGAAAATGTTTACTGTTGGGTCCTCTACAGAAAAGGGTTGCTGCCTCCTGGTCTGGATGACCGAATGCTAGTCTGGCAGAGGCCAAAGGAGGAGCGCAAACCCTGGGGGCAGCTTCTGAGCTCTTGTTAATTAGTGGTCCTACATCCAGTCAATCAGGAAGAGGGAAGCCCAGCACTAAGCTGGCATGGCGATGGTGCGGCAGGAGGGTGACCCCTGCTGGTTCCGAGTGGGACCTTTGATACAAGGAAGCAATCTTCAAGGACTGGGGAATTCACACACCCATTTCTAACTTTCATCAAAAGGTATGATTTCGGCAATTAAAACTGTAAATAAAGGCATTTCAAAACCTGATTTCAGCCTGAACACGTGGCCAGAGCTCCTGCCCTCAGGGTAAAGACACCAGGTCTGCACAGAAGGAATGTCTGTGGTCCATGTCTCTTCATGACTTCCTTTATCTGCAGCTCATCAACTGGCCATGGGGCTCAGCACCTTCTGCAGCTGCCTGGGGACCTTGGAGGCCCCCTCTTCCGATGGAACGCCTGTGTCTCCAGCCGCAGATGAGGCCCCAGGAGCGCCTGGGCTCAGGGCGCTAGAGCAGGGCCCGGGCTACAGGGTGAGTCAAAGAGCTGACTGCCTGGTTAGCGCTGTTCAGGAGGGAGCGCTCAGCTGCAGAACGTGTCAGTCCTTTTCTGCCACAGCTAAGAAAACCGTGCAGGGTTAAGGAGTGTGAATGTGGGGGGCAGGGGGGGAGACGACACTGGTGGACCAAACTTTACCACTGAAAAGGCTCAACCACCTCATCTGATGTGTCTCTTGCCAGACAGGACTGTTTATTTCTTTAAAAGCTAGTAAGTTAAATCTCTTTCATTTCTGATTCTGCTGCCTACCAATTCCGAGTGATTTATACACGTCCTTAAGGCGTCGGGGGCAGAGTTTGGCAAGGAAGGGAATGTGCACCTAGGTTGTCTTTTTTTGGGCTATCTTCTGGCTTATCAGTTAGAAAAACATGATGTTTCCTCACATCTTCATGAGATAACCTCTGACTGTCCCGAGCTGTGACTTCTATTCTGAAGAGGTTAGTCTTGTCAGGATGAGGGCAAGGGAGCAGAGGCCTGCCCTTCTCGTACATTTGATCGACTGGCCCGAGCATCCAGACCCTGTTCTCTGGGGTAGTGATGCTGGGCTAGAAGCTCACGGTCTCTTTCAGGCCTGAAATGCAGCTTCATTTATGAGCAGAATCCGTCACCTTCCTCAGAAAGCCAGCTAACTATCTCCTATGGTTCCCTGGACAATTTAGGATAGTCGTCTTGGGATTTGAATTTACAAATTCGCACCATTAACTTTTTCTCTTTTACTGTTGAAAAATGGGCCATTATGCCGATCAGTGCAGTAAGACTCAACTTACTGGCAGGAGTTATCCAAAAATAAGGCCTGGTCTGTCTGGGGATCTAGAAGACCTTCTGGAGAAGACACCCAATGGCCATTCTGTGGGCTTCGGTTCCCAGCGTTGCAGGGAGCCCACTGTCAGACTAAGCAGGAGATGAGGTGCAGAAGCAGCCTGCTGCATTTAGGTTTATTTGCTCTTATCTTGTAAGTGAATGAACTACGAAAAGTACAACAGCATAGGAGTCGGACTGACTGTGGCAGGACAAGTTACCCATAAAACGGGAGCAATGTATGTAAAAACCAGAAGCTCGAGTGTATGGGAAACAGTCAGTATACCTGGCTCAGCCCCGGTGCTGAGAGTCTGGGGCTGCACGCAGCAGTTCCTGTGCGCATGGCCTCGACTGCTGCTGTAAGCTGGCAATGAAATCCAGTGGTTTCTTTAGGACGACAGCTGCTTCCCTGCATGGCTTCCTTAAACGCAAGACTATATTCTGTGCATGCCTACGTGAGGAATTATGGGACACGAATGGTACAAACAAGGCTTATCCTGGGGAGGTGAGGAGGTGAGATGCAACGCTTAATGCTACACTATCTATGCCATTGTCTCCGTCAAACACCAATGCAATTTAATCCTCTGGGAGAGGAGCAGGGAGGCAAAGCTGAGGCTCTTGGAGAAATGGAGAAAAGATCAACAATAAAAGCATGCAGTGAGATGGGCCCTACCTTGGGCAGATGGAGACAGCTGCCTGACCTGCCTGGGGATGGAGGTACGGCAGTAAAAGAACAGCGGCCAAGGAGAGATTTCGGGGGTCTGAATGCCAGCTCCACTCTGAGATGTATGTGACAAAATGCCACATGGCTATGTACACACATTACTTAAGCTCCGCAAGCCTCAGTTTCCTCATTCTGGAAGATGAGGGGGGGAAACAGCACCTGAGTGGCTGGAAGGATAAAATGAGAGAATGCGCGTAAGGAACTCTGCACAGCACTTGGAACACTGGACACACCAAAATGGTGGCTGGATTTCAGTGTGGCTTGTGGGCCCTCTCTTGCTTGGTTCAAGTTTAGAATCTGAGCCTAGTATGATGCCACAAGAGCTTTCAAAAGAGCGGTTACTCTTTAATTCCTACGGTGTGTCAGATCTTTTTTTTTTTTTGGAGGATTAGCCCTGAACTAACATCTGCCACCAATCCTCCTCTTTTTGCTGAGGAAGACTGGCCCTGAGCTAACATCCGTGCCCATCTTCCTCTACTTTATATGTGGGACGCCTGCCACAGCATGGCTTGCCAAGCAGTGCCATGTCTGCGCTGGGATCCGAACTGGAGAAGCCCGGGCTGCTGAAGCAGAACATGTGCACTTAACCCCTGCGCCACCAGGCCGGCCCGGGTGTGTCAGATCCTGCTCGAAGTAATAGATGCAAGACTCCTGATCTCACCAAATCCCTGCAAAGTAGGTGTAATCGTCCCCACTTTACAGTCCAGACCACAGAGGCTCCATAAATTAGATAACGTGTTCAACCCAACACCCACCATGCCACCGGTGATGGCCTGGGAGAGGCAAACGACCAGAACAGAGGCACTTTTTTTATTTTCAAAAAATATCTTGGTTATTGCGAGTGGTGGTAGTAATATGGAGAAGGAACATGGAGGGGCAGGTATTGAGAGGAATTAGGATCAACTGTAAATCACAAAAACAGGATTGATAAGAACAGTGGCAGGAGATAGGGTTTCCCAAGTGTAAAACAGCCCATTGATAATACAACGAAATCATTTTATTTTTAATAGCTAGATATTTTAATGTGTATGAGAAAAAATGTACTTTCCCCAGTAAACTAAGTATTTCAGATATTACTCAGGTAGGTGGCACCAGGGCTAGTCCACCCTACAGACCACGGGAGTTACAGCCAGGGCGTCCAGGCCTGCCTGCGAACGTCTCCAATCTTCAGTACCAGAACCCCACCGAGTCTTCTCAAGGACGGCGGGGCCCAGGTATGGCCGGAACTCCTCTGTAGGACGGATGGGGAGGTGGATGTGGATTGCCTATACGGATTCTCAGGCTGAATTTCTAGGCACCTTGCCGGAAGACTTGATGAGGAATTCACGGTGCTGCCCTGGAAGCAAAATCTAAGCACTGCTGCTCACCTAGGAAAGCTCCTGCCAATGCCACGGGGACGCAGAGACAGAGGCGGCTGCTTAAAGTGCGCGAACCACGTTAAGGGCATTCTTGACTTCTTTTGCGCTCGGCTTTGTGAAGACATGAGCAGTTCCTCCTGCCATCTGAAGCCCACGGGCTTCGGCAGATACAGCAGTCTCACCTCTCTACAGTTCCAGTTTTGAGAAGAATCTCCAGTGTTTCTGGATGAAGTCTCCAATCTGCTAGACCATATACACAACTGGGGCTAGCTGTGCAAATGAACTTATCCGTAGTACTGGCATATATGAACAATAAGCATATCCTCACAAGGCAAGCTGACAATCAATCTTGCAAACTGGAGCTATGAGGTACATTCCCCGGTCATGCTGAGTTTGTTTCTATCTGAATCTAGGAAAAGAATCAATTAGTTATAACTTACCTTTGGACATTATAAAGATATCTGTAAGGACTTGAGCAAAGGTCTCCGAGTATTTTCTCACCCCAGAAGGCAGCAAGGAGCAGCCAGGGAACCCTGTCCCTCAGTTGCTTTGTGGACATTACCAAATAACTCCAGAATCTGCAGAGACTTCTGATGGCTTCTTGAAAGTCACCTACATCATTTTATCGAAGAATTGATGCTCAGTATCTAACTCAAGAAATCAGTTAAGACTCTTTTTGCTCTTTCCTACTACATGTGAGTCAGAATTCTTGGTACTGACCAATGTCAACCTAAAAATCCTCTCTGATCAATGTAGGATTCCGCCTTTGTCTTAAACTTGGCAATATGAAGCTCATATCCCTTTAGAACTGACGCATCACTAAACTGTTCATTCTTCTCATTAGGGAACTTATTTTCAGAGATATAAAATACTTATTTTGATATAATTAAACAACTTCATCGTCTTATTCTGATTTGATAAGTGACACTAGTTTGTTTACAGTACTGATAAAAATGGTAATGATGAAAATCTTGGAGGGGGCTACAAGCTGCCCCTGGTGCTACCACTGCACTTATGTGTTATGGGTGCTTCAGGGGCAACACCAGGGCACTGAGAAAGTCTTCACCTACTTAAATGTGTTTCCTAGCCCAAAAATATCTTAAAGCAGCGATCCCATCTTGTTCATTGCTCCAACACATGGAGAACGTGAGGTGCCATATTCCTCTAGGGCAGGAGGTGGCACACTTTTTCTGTACAGGGCCAGACAGTATTTTCAGCTTTGCAGGCCATATGGTTTCTGTGGCAGCCACTCAAACCTGCCACTGTCGTGTGAAAGCAGCCACAGACGACACCGAACCAAATAAACTGGACTTTACTGGAACACAGTAAGACTATGGAGGAAAACAGGCAGTGGCTGGATTGGGCCTGCGGGCCTTCAGAGTCTGCTGGGCCCTGCTCGAGGACCAGGGAACTGCGAAAGACGACATCGGTGGGGGGTCACTCTCACCTACCTTCCAACCTCAAGAGTTTCTGATCCAGAGTAAGGAGCGGGGAGGTGCAGGGAATCCCTCCCTAAGGGGGTCTCTTAAGGAGCATCTCCAAAGAAGGGCTCGGAGTTCTTTCAGAAGGAAAGAGACTGTGGAGTTCCAATGAAGTTCTTGGCAACATTAAACTAAAATAATTAAACGTAGTACTCTTTCCCTCAGCCATGAATTCTTCCTCATGGAGAATTCTAGTAGACAGGGATACACTTCTGAAGACCTTTGCCTTAACCATGAGAATTTAACGCAGAATTAAATTACTCCCACTGGGGATAACTAGGGAGAGAGGAATAGGGGATTGAGAAGAGGAAAGGTAGATAAAGCAGAAGATAGAGCCAGAATTCAAGTTTTGAGAAGAGAGAAGGAAGAGATGTGCAAACCAATAAATGCTGGCCTTAGGACACCACAGCTGCTTTTTTGTAGACTTGAAGGAGCTGGGACAAAAGAGGGACTGACCTCATGTATTGTGGTTTGAGAATGTCATAGGCAAAGCTAAGATACAGACGGACAACAGAGGCATATCTATATATGATGTACAATCAACACCCCACGCTGGGAAAGGGGTTGAAGAAACTGTTATCCATCTGTGCTGTCTACAGGAAATTTCCTCAAAGCCTTTCCCATCTCTAAGTATCCAAGTCACTCTCTAGGGGCCAAAGCAGAAGCCATAAAATTAGAAAAACACTGAGGTTTTTTTTTTTTTTTTTGAGGAAGATTAGCCCTGAGCTAACATCTGCTGCCAATCCTCCTCTTTTTGCTGAGGAAGACTGGCCCTGAGCTAACATCCCTGCCCATCCTCCTCTACTTTATATGTGGGACGCCTGCCACGGCATGGCTTGCCAAGCGGTGCCATGTCCGCACCTGGGATCCGAACCAGCGAACCCCAGGCCACTGAATCGGAACGTGTGAACTTAACCGCTGCGCCACCGGGCTGGCCCTTCACACCAAGTATTTTGATGGGGGAAAAACACAGAAAACCTACCTGACAAAACAACCCTAACAAACTGACAGGAATATCTAAATATTTCACTAAAATTCTTGGGAGGAGAGAGTGGTAGGATTCTGAAAGGTTTCCAGGAAGAGAGGAGAAACAGAAACCATTTGCTCACTATTACATGAACTTAAGGTGTATAAAAGGTGATTTAACATTCTGTTTTATTTTAATTAGCTTAAAAAATACTTGTCAAGGACTTTTCACAGGCTCACCTGCAGCTCCGTACCCACCCTCACTTTGCTTTCGTTTCTCTCACCTGCCAGGGTCTGGTCAAGGACCCAAAAGAGCCCGACCATTCCCAAGGGGAAGGGCCTGCTGTATGCGGACTTTCTGCCAATTCAAATACTATTCTATACCAGTACATGGAGCCCAGGGTCTAGCATAGATGACCAGTAAAATGCCAAGGTTTAAGAACAATTTTAGGGAGAAAAATTTCAAATTGAGACATTAGTTTTTACTGAGAATTAGGAGACAGTTATTTAAAAATTTTAACGATAAATGTTGTCATCTTCATGTCTCCTTGAGTAACATCAGCCTTTCTGACTAAACAAACCGAAGTTTTTTCAGTAACCTTCAGTCACTTTTGAGAACAAGCCAAAGAAACATCCAGAAGAACCAGATCTGTCTACGTTAAAACAATTTACTTCCTAGATAATTGTTTTAGATTCCAGTAATTTTATTCTTTTTCCTCCCTCTCCCTGCCCCCAAGACAATTTAAATGGTTAAATGTGGGCTGCAGTTGTCTCCACCGTACTCTCCTTGGAGTTCCAAAGCTTTCGTGAGTAGTGTCCAGGCCAACGTTACTTACGCCAGCGCTGCAGCTCTTTGGATAAACAGAGAGAGGTGTAAGGGTCTGGCAGGCCACTTCTCTCGACTGTTTCTACCTCTTGCCTCTACAGTGCCGTCTTTTTGTTTTATAAATTTAGAAATAAAGTCTTAGGCATAACGAGCAGTTTCTGCTTCACTCTCTTCAGTCTCAATGCACAGACGTGAAAAACCACCTCAGGTATCCCTTTCAGGTAGTAAAGCGGTATGGGCAGAACTTTTCCTGTGAAGGAATGCCGGGAGGTTTTAGGTGTTACCCCCAAAGGCAGGTGGAGAAGGCAAGAGCAGCGGCTGTGCCCACCAGGCAGGAGGCAGTGGTCTGCGGCAGGCCCACTCCTGCGGCTCGACCTGCTTCCTTCTGAGGCACTCGATTAGCCAACAAATCCAGTTAGAGTCCAACCCTGCTGGTTTACAAGCCTGTCAATTCTACTGGCCTTTAGCGTTGATAGTTATCTTATTCTTTTACCCCAGAAGTTTTCATCTGAAAGCATCTGGGCTTTTTCTTGGTTAAACTGTGGAAAAATACTGGGCTTTATTTTTTTCTTCTCCCCAAAGGCGCCCCCAGTATACAGTTGTACATTCTAGTTGTGAGTGCCTATAGTTGTGGCATGTGGGACGCCGCCTCAACATGGCCTGATGAGCGGTGCCATGTCCACGCCCAGGATGTGAACCAGCAAAACCCTGGGCCACTGAAGTGGAGCGCGCGAACTTAACCACTTGGCCATGGGGCCAGGCCCCTGGACTTTTAAAGTATTTTCTTATAAATGTTTTTAAAATTTTTTAACTATAAGGATATTATTTTTATAAAACAATACTTAAAAAAATGAGCAGAAATTATCTTTAAAAGAGACATGAAATTCAGCCACTTTCCTTCTGGTAAGATCTGGTGCAAACTGAAACTCATAACTAAAAGGGTGTTTGTTTTTTAAAAGATAAAAGCAGATTAACCCAGACAGCAATAAGCCCCAGACACACCGATGAGGGACAGCTGTATTCTGTTTCTCCTTCTCTCTTCCGAGGTATAAAGCTGTTTGTTTTCAGTTCTAAAAAGTTCTTAGGGTGGAGTTAAAGAGCCACCAAGGAGAAGAGCGTGTCTTCCAGCAGGCAAATAGCTTCAAGGAGAAACACAGACCACCAGATCTCCAGGGACAACATCAAACAGAGCGCAAGAGCAATTATGGAAATCCTAATCCAATCTTATAAAGGCCATTGTAACCAAAACCTCTAATAAATAACCCTGGAGCCTCAGGCAAGACCTCATTCACCAGGGCAGTCATACTGCGGGAACAGGAAAAAGGACTTGGGAGAATCCCAAGGTCCCTATAATGGGATGTGACTGTACTTTAGGTTAAAAACACAGAAAGGCTTACTCAGATGCCTGAAACTCCAGCTACAACAAAGGACGAAGCAGCCTGTGAAGAGCATCGTGATGCCGCCAACTCCACTCTTCACGGTGGCGCTGCACCTGATCCAGCCTGTTTAAAAAGAGACACGTCTAACCGTCACAGTGAAATGTACCCAGGGGCATATACCTGTGGGTTATTCAAGGTCTCTCAGCTGGGACAATGGAATTGTGATTCAGAGAGGTGACAAATTTTTTTAAACATATGAAAAGGCTAAAATCCCCAGACCTTAATTTTAATAAATTTAAATTAGTTACTCTTGTTTTGGGGAGTTTGGTTAAAATCCTCAGCAGTAAGATGTATACAATTGGTTGACCTGAGGTTTAGTCTTCCTGGTTCTGGGACCACCAATGCGGGACAGGGAGAGATGTAGGGGGAGTATTAAAAAGTGAAAGCTGTGCAATAAATGGCAGCTGCTACTGTGTTAGCTTTGGCGCTTTCCATTATGTCAGACTCTAGGAGGAAAACAGAGTAGGAAGACTACGCACTTGTTCCTTTCTCTTTTCTTTAGCCTTGCTCTAACGGTCATGGCTAAGAAACTCCAAAGGCCTGGAACCAGCAACAGAACCCAGCAGTCAACGACTCCAGCCTCACCTTTCTGTACAGCTCCCAAAAGCCTCATTAGAGAGAAGTTGGAGGTTGTAATCCAGGTCGGGGGTTCCAAACTCCTTACAGCCGTCGAACTTCTTTCCAACAAAGGAACTACGGTTCCAAACAGAAGTCACTGTGATAATTCATCTAAATTCATCCCCTTGCCTAATTCTCAGTGCCCGAGGTTCCCAGGGCCAGGCAACAGGAAAAGTACATTCTAAATGGGTGGATTAATGTCTGTACTGGGCCGCAGAGCACTCTGAGTGCTGAAAGTCAAGGCAATCTACTCCAGGTCAAAAAAGGTTCTTCCAAAGGCCGAGGGAGCCCCAGGGATCAGGACCTAGATACCTTTCTGACCTGATGAACAGATTACCCTGATGATCCATGTGCACACGCTTAATGAAACGAATCGCTCGTATTTTCTATCATCTGCTAAACATTCTAGCAAGAAAGCATGACATTCTACAACGATCCTGTTAACTACTGCTAGTTGTCACTGTATCTACAGTCAACATGTCTATTACCCCATCACGACAACTGACCAGCAAACATTTCTTAGGCTCAATCCAGGAATAACTAACGTAGAACCAGAAAGGAGCGTTTATGCTATTTATTCACATTGTTCCTGCACTTGTGTTTCTGTTTAATGAGAGGCAGGGAATCTCTACTTTGCTGGTTGTCTGGTCTTGGCTTGGTCCAGGATAAGGGCTAAATTAAGCAAATACTTATGACAGGTTTAGCAGGTGTGGTAAAGTTGCTGTGAATGTAAAAATACTATCCAAACTATCATCATTATATTAAGTAACAATGAAAGAACCAGGCTGGATTCTAAGAAATTACACAGAAGATAATTCTCTTCAAGGTGAAGATCAGTCTCTTAAAAAACAAAGCATGACATAACCCATTCATCTTGGAAAGAATCTAAAGCAAAAGATGGGGAGAACCGATGTCACGAAAACTGCAAGTGGACAACCACTTTCTCTGCAGCGTCAGCAACGGTGTGGCTCTTGGCTCAGCTCTTTCTCCAGCCAGGTGAGCCTATTTCCTTCACTACAGGTTTGGTCAGCTTACGTGAATGACATCAGTTGAGCCCCGAGCTGGGATATACAGGTACCCAAGGCCCAGGAGGGAAGCTCAGAAGCCACACAAGTCCTGTTAGAGTTTTCTCAATGCTTCTGGTCTGATGCCCAGGTGCTCTGGGTTCTGAACGACATCCCTTACGGCCTGGCTGTGGGCCTGGGACTGCCATCACCCGCTGCCATGCCTCTGCCGCCTCATCTCCTAGACACCCTCCTTCACCTGCCCGTGTGGACACCCTCACATTTCACGCCCAGTGACAATGCCCCACTCTGAGACAAACACTGAAGACCCTCATCTGCCCTCTCTGCCTCTCACACGTCCTATCGGCCGTCTGGCCATCAGAATCCCAGACGTAGGATCTCACTTACGCCTGACGTCTCTGGCTGCTGATTACTCACATGCTTTTTTCTAAAACACCCCCTTTCATGGACTCCTCTGGCTGACGCAGGACCCAATCCCGGCTTGTCACATCCCTGCTCATGTTCTGATCCTGACTATTCTGAGCCCCTTCCCCACGTAGGCCCCATCTCGAACATCTCACATGGATACCAGACTGATGGAAATCCTGTCTGAAGGCTAGAGAACAGCCTGTAGTTAGTTGTTTCTTGGCCTTTAAAAACCCGTCATCCCGTAAGGTTTCCTCATTTTACCTCCTGGTAGCCTTCTCAGCCAGGTTTTGCTTTCTGTGGTTATTTGAATCACGTTTGTTTCAAACGGCCCTCCCCCTCTGCCACCAGGTTTGGGAACATACCCTCTTGGGTCTGAGGCACCTGCTCCATCACCAGCACCTCTAGCAACAGTTCTCAAACTTGGCTGCTCTTCAGAAACACTTAGAAAACGTTTGAAAATACGATTCTTAGACCTTTCTTCAGAATTAATCCGAGGATGATGCCTAGGAATCTTTAACCTAAAAAAATGCCCACGTGAAACTGCTGATTGTCCAGACTTGGAACCCTGGACCTCGAGCTCATCAACTTTGAGTCCTCAAAGACAAGGCCCTGAATTCCGCGAAGGCTCAGCCACGTGCTCCCAGCTGCACGCTCTCCTTTGAACAATGTGAACCATTTTCTATTGCTGAGGACTCTCAGACAATTGTACTTGAGGCTCAAGATTTAAATCTTGAACTTCTAAAACCTATTTTCTCTAAGGCCAGGAAAACTCCTCCTTTTGGTATTAAGTCCATGAAAATCTTTCTCCCTGAAGCTCAAAAGACGGCTCCTAGTGCTGCTGATTCCATAAGCTGAATTCTCTTAATCCTGATTTGCTGTGACTCAGTGCTGTCCTCAGAGATATCAGTCTGCCTTGGGATTCCCAGCCTAGGCAACCCAAAATCTATCCATTTCTCCTCAGGCACCAGAGCTTTTGGTTCTACTTTGTTTCATCAAAATGACAAGATAGTCTTTGATGCCTCTCAAGGCCATGGGTACCTTTCCATCGGGTGGAATCACTTCATGGAAGTTTACTCAGGTTACCCTGATGTATGAGGACTGGCTGCTGTCACAGGTTTCTCTACACAGAAAAGCACATCTGACATCATCTTGAAGTCTGAAAGTCCTACGGAAGGAACAGCGCCTGGAAGAGCCCAGCAAAGACCATCAGGCAACGTTAGATGTCAACCATCAACTGATAACTCGATTTGGGCAAGAGTGGCCCTCAGCTAACACCTGTTGCCAATCTTCCTCATTCTGTTTGAGCTTGATAAGCAGGGTGTAGGTCCATGCCCAGGATCTGAACTTGCGAACCCCAGGCCGCCAAAGCAGAGCACGCGAACTTAACCACTATGCCACGGGGCTGGCCCCTATTGTTTTTGAGATTTTAACAGAACTAGAGGCCCTCTGATAGCCACATTATTGTCTGATGTAGAAATCCAAACTAATCACATATTATAGACCATAACCAATAAAAGAGAACAAAACTGTTTCTAACCACTATTTTCGAGGAACTTACTGATGAAGGAAAGACGATATTTTTCTTCCATATTCAATCTCACAAGCCTACTGATTTAATGGCATAAATTACTGTATCCCGTACCTTATTATTACTGTATTCTTGGGATCCATTAAAGTGTGTCACCTAATAACTTAAATCAACCATGACCTCGATCACTGACTGCCCCAAAGAGTAGGCCTGAGGCAGAGCTTAAAGACCACAGATGTATAAGTCCGACGGACATGGATTTGAATCCTGACTGCCACTTACTGCATGAACATGGGCAAGTCACTTAAGATGTGTGAAGTTCAGATTCTTCACCTATAAAAAGGGCAGGACAGTAGCATCACCTCAGAGTTGTTCTGAGGGTTAAATGAAAGGATAACGTGAGTACCTAGTACAGTGACTGAAACCTCATCACTTGATAAACATTAGTTCCCTCCCTAAAATTGAAAGTGGAGGTATCGAGAACACTCCCTGCCACTATAAAAGACAGCACAGAAAATACAGACCTTCTACTTGCTAGAGAGATTTGCTGTGGGTGTCTGTGCAACTGAAAACACAGAGAACTAGAGAGATCTAACACACACGCGTGCTTCTAGTTATGGCGTATTTTCTACAACATGGTTTAGTGGGAAGGATGAGACTAGGTCCCAGGAGACCAGGTTCCACTTGCAACCCTCCCATTTCTTGGCAACACAACCTCAGAAATCACTTAGTCTCTCTGGGCCTGTTTCGTTATCTGCAGGACAGAGAGAAGATCACCTGCCCACCTCTCAGTGTGGTGAGGCCAAAATAAGAAAACAGACGGAAGCACTCTGAACGCTACAGAGCAAGACGAAGGCTCATATTAATTCTGTTTCATATGGAGAAGAGGCTCAACGCTACAACTCTGACCTGAGGACTAGAACTTTGTAAAGACAGCCTAGACGTTAGACCTACTGGTAGAAAAACTGGCAACTACTGAGGCAGCTGAAGAAAATGTACCTTTACCTAGCAATGCTCTTGCCTTAATACATTTTCTTTGAAACCACTGGAGAAGGATAATTAAAATACAAAAGAAAATGCTTTGAGACCAAACAAATTGGAGTTTGGTGAGTGTTTACAAATCTTAAACAGAGGGAAAAAATATATCCCTTCAGGAAGAGATTATACAAGTTTTTCAGGTACAAACCTAGCATGAGTTGCTACAGGTCTCCTGTCAAACCTAAAAGAGTCAGTGAACACTACATACACACAAGAGATGGATGCCTCATTAAACTAACGATGCCCCTAGAGAACCTAAAAAAAAGAAGAAAAATTCAAATTTTCTGGGGAGGAAAATGAAGAAACTTTATGTTTTGTGGCTAGAGAGGTAGTCCAGTAACTAAAGGAGGAAGTCAGCAGAAGAAAGTGAGGGTGCCTCAAACGACCATCGGGAACTTCCTAGCCACCGGTCAACCTCTTCTCGGCAATAGCGAGGAGCATCGACAAGTTTCTGAAGAGACTGATTCACAGTCCGGATCAGTTTCCACGTCCAGTCCCCTCCCCCCAGTCCTTCAAACCTAATCTCTCATGTTCTGAGGCTCAATCTCTGCTTCCATTCTTGGGTCCTATTCTCTGTGGACTAATTTTTCCCGGGCGTAGACTGCGAGACCTTCTTTGCCACCCTCTCTATTCCTGGTCCTCATCTCCTGAACCTCCACCTTCACCTGTCTGCCTTGACTGCCAGGCCTCCTTGGACAGTTTTAATCCCATCCTGCCCCTAAATCCAAAAACAGCGTCTGCTTGTACCTTGGCTACCCAAAATTCCTCAACGTTGCATTTAACCATAAACCTGGAACTATTTCATGTACAACCTGGGCCTGATTGAAATCTGAACACAGTGCTGGTTCTATTTAGGCGGACCATTATGTCTTCACACTTTTCCTGAGTCTGTTCAGCTTGAATACCCACCCAATTTCTACCGGCCGGCCATGCCTCTTCCCAATGTAGAAATTCCACTGTCATCAAATCACCCGCCAGCCTGTCCTAGTGCAGCCTTCAACTCTTGATGGAGGAGAAGGGAGAGTGATCAACCACTGTTACTGACCCCTGGAGCAAAAAGTAATGTTTTCAGAACAATTCTAACTCCAGCGCACTGGAATGCATACCTAGGCATAATAAGCTAAATGAACAAAAATATTAGTATTCTGAACCTTATTAATTCAAAAGACACAGAACTGTTTGGATGGGCTGGATGGCCCTTGGAAATGAACATGTTTACCTTGTGAGAGTCTTTCCCCCTGGGGACTGAGGAGCTGGGGTTTCTGGGCCATTGCATTCCAATACCGAGGCTGCCCTGGGAACACCCCTAGGCCAAGATAACCTGGATAGAGCTCTGGAAACCACTCCAGCCCCAGGGAGCTAGGAAGACTCTTCCTGTCAGCGACGACCGTGATCTGACTGGTGAAGGGGCTTTTAGAAGCGTGATGCTGGGTTGAATGTAAAGACTGCTGGCAACCGGGGTGTAAGGTTTGGGGGCGACAGCCAGGTTCGGGCTGCAGAGGCTGGTCCCCACTCTCCATCAATGCCTTCACATCAGGGACTCGATTATGATGACAGGCTTCTGCTTTCTCTTCTTGAAGAAACTTTAGAGCCAGAGAGGTAAGACTTTGATTACATGACTGTGATACAGAAAGTAAGTCATTGCAAGCTGTCTCCCTTGGCATGAATACATTTAAATTGGAATCTTCACCTTGAGATTTCTTCTTTGTGGCTGAATCATCGGTACTGAAGTCCGTCTTAGAGTCATCGCTCACGGAAGTCATTTCTGTCACAGATACACTTTTTTCTGCATTTCCTTTGCTCCCACATGCTTCTACTTCGAGCTTAAGTCCTCTTTCCTCATTCTCCCTGACTTTAAAACCTAAAACCTGCGATTCTGGGTTCTTTTCCTGAGACTCAGAGTCTCTAACATTACTAGAGATGTCTGCGAAGTGACCCCTGGCCTTGGAATCTCTCTCATTGCTTGACAACGATGTTCTTACTCTTTTAACCCCATACTTGAGATTCATGGGAGAATTATGATAATCATCAGAAGGCATATCTAGTAATTTTGCTAGAAGCTTCTGTCTTGGGGGATCAATTCTGTCCAATCTTAAATTAGCAGAAGTGGTCTGTACGTCATTACGTAAGGCTGAAGAGTATTTTCTACCTTGATTTGATGAAGAAGGGAACAGTGGGCCTTGAGGTAAAGATGCTTCAGTTTCTGAAGGAGTACTTCTACTTTTCCCTGATTTAGGCAAATCTTTCTCAAGTTCTTTCTCAGGAGTGGTGTTTTCTGATGCAAAAAACTGAGCCTTAGTTTCTCCCTGGAAAGTAATCTTTGGTTCAGTATTTTCTAACATTTTGAGGGAAAGCTGACTTTGATTCTTGATGTCTTTGTCTGTCTTTGCATTACTGGCTGTTTGCAAACCAACAGCTAGTAGTGGAAAGGACTTAACTGTCCGTTCTGGTGCGTCCTTTTTCAACTTAGGATTTCTTCTCTCACTCTCTGTCCCTAACGCCCTCTCTTTAGCTTCTTTGGTTGCCCCTTTCGCTTTTTTAGCACGTGGGAGTGTAGCTGGTGTGGACTGACAAACTTTCTGATCAGCAGGTACAGGTGATCCTATCATCTTACAGTGTGGCAAGTGGGATTTTAATCGCTTAAATGGCCTTTTACAATACGGACACACTTCCATTCTGGGTGGAATATCACTCTTCTATTCCTGAAAAAGATAAACGTGAGATTATTAGGAGCAAACAGTTTGTAGAGTAAATACCAATATTTTATTTGTGTCGTACTTTTTAAATTCATTTGGAAGAATTTAGGTTGAAGGAAATTTTTAAAAATTTGTTTTGATCCATTCTTTTTCTTATGGAGGCAGAAAATAGAAGACACAGTTTGATTTTTAGATAACTATTCCTGGCTCCATTTCTGCTTGGCATTTTAGATTTCTTAGTCTTCTAGGAATCAATCATTACAAAAGACAATCAAAGAGGTTTCTCAACATCCCTAAGTAGGAGGTGAGCAAGACCAAAAGAGTTAAGTCTACTGAATTAATTAGTGGAAGGAAAAGATGTCCAAGACACCAGGCAGAATCAAATGTTTGCTATTTAAGATTGTAGCAAATCAAGTGGATATCACATGAGTAGAAAGAAATTGTTAAAAACCCTTAAACATAGGGGCTGGCCCCATGGCGGAGTGGTTAAGTTCAGGTGCTTTGCTTCAGAGGCACAGGGTTTTGCCGGTTTGGATCCTGCGTGCGGACCTAGCACCGCTCATCAAGCCATGCTGAGGTGGCATCTTACATGTGCCAACTAGAAGAACCCACAACTAAAATATACAACTATGAACTGGGGGGCTTTGGGGAGAAGAAGGAAGAATAAATAAATAAGTAAAATCTTAAAACCAACAAAAAACCCTTAAACACATCATTCAAGGGAGGAATGGTGAAGAATAAAAAACTCAGGCCAGGATTCGAAAGTTGTTGATTAGAGCAGTGGTTTCCAAAGTGACATATGGAACATCCATTGGGATGCAAGGAAAAAACATTAGAACGGCCATTATCTAAGTACCAGAAATGAAGCTCTACTTTTAACACGAGTAACACACATAGTCAAGCGTCACTTAATGACGAGGACACGTTCTGAGAAATGTGTCATTAGGCATTTCTGTCGATGTGCGACCATCATAGAGTGTACTTACACAAACCTAGATGGTATAGCTTACTACACACCTAGGCTACATGGTACTAATCGAGTGGGACCACTACCATACATGCAGTCTGTCATTGACCGGGACATCATTATGTGGTGCATGACTGCAGATACGTACATACACATATATAAAAGTATGTATAACGTACAAATAATATATACATGGAGGGGACATGCTCCCAAATATTTTACTTATAGTTTGTAGTACAATGAATTATTGGCAAGTTTGTTTAGTTCGACATCTTTTGTGAAATTTATACCACCTAAAAACATTTAAAAAAAATTTATACCCTTTCATTTGTACCTCTTTGTTATTTTCTCGATTCAGGAAAAAGAACTATTTAATTCCAAAGCCCAGTTGAAAATTACTTCCTTTTTTTTTTTTTTCACATTTTTGATTCATTCCATAAAGTTCCAAAGGGCAGGGAACATGTCTAACCTGTACACAGCTGTATTCTCAACACCTAGCCTGAGCCTGGCATGTGATATGGACGAATGAAAGCTTTCTCTGGACATGTGTCATTATAGAGTACTGTGACTGCGAATATTTTCTGACCACTAAATAGGTCAAAAGGTGAGACCTTGAAACCACTTACAAAACAGAAACATATAATCCTGGCCAATCTATCAAAGCAACCAACTCACCTTATCCTACACGAAGTCAGGCAAAACAAAACTGTTTTCTGCCAACAGGCTTTACAGTAATGATTCTTATTTTGGAGGTACCCCTTTGATAACATAATGAAAGTTATGGCCCGTTTATTTACAAAAATACACACACTGAAGCCAGTCCATGGGCTTAGGCGGGTAACTCTAGAAGGGGCTCCAGAACTCTGTTAGACGTGTTTGCCTCTACAGTACTCCATCCTCACAGTTCATCCTCCTAGAAAGCGTAGTGGAATCTGTACCCTCACATAACAACGTCTTAACATCGGTGCCTAACTGCTTTCCTACCCGAGCTTCTCTAGGAGGATGCTAATTCCGCGGTGGTTTCTCCTGGATCTCCACGCTTCACGATCGCCATTCCGAGCTTGGCAAAAGGAAACTCAATTCTAACGTCAGTCTCTGGAAGACACAACCAGAGAGGTAAGTCGACAGCACACGCAGTGAATGAACGTGGCACAGTACTGTCAACTGCAAATAACTGGGTTATCAGCAGGGCGGGTTCCGGAGAGCGGAGAGTTACAGCTTCACGAGCCGCCGGGCACGGGGCCGATCGGTTGTGCGCCCGCCCCCGTCTCCGCCCCCGGCCGCAGCACCTGGCCTGCCCTCCTCCTGGCTCCTGGACTTTTTCTGAGCGCTTCCCGCGTCCTCCAGCGGAGTGGGCGGGGCCCGCCGGGCAGCCCCAGAGTCCGGGCCGCCTTCCCCGCAACCCCAGCCCGAGGCACCGGCGCCGCCGGGACCCTGAAGGGGGCTCCTTCTGCGGCTCCCGGAAGCCCCCCACCTGGCCCACCCCTCGATCGACTGCCCTCTCGCCTCAGGACTGTCGCCCCCAGACCTAAGGCGTGGGCTGTAGGAAACAGCAAGGCCCCTCAGACGCCCCCGGAGCCGCGACCTCACCTCGCAAGACAGAGCACTCCAGGAAGCCCCCGCGCCAAGCCCCCCAGCACAGCCCACGAGCAGCTTCCCAACTCCCAGCGCCGGGACCCGCGGCAGGCCGTCTGGCACAACTGCCTGATGCTTCTCGGCCATTTTTTAAAAAACTGTTACCTCACAGGGGTTTCACTCAAATACTCGTATCATATTATTATGTCTTAATTTAATTTAATTTAAAGCTGACTTGACTTTTACCCTATCCCCGCTTGGCTGCGAACAGGCGAAAACTGGGGCCACCTCTAAGGAGGTCCTCTGTCCCAGAAGCTCCTAGTGGCTCCTCCCTCTCCGCGCCCGCCTCTTCCCGTGGGCGGGGTTACTGGTCGGCGCGGCCGGGGTCGCGCCACTGCGCAGCCGCGAGAGGGCGGTACCACGGCGCCTGTGACATGGGGGGGCGCGGAGCAGACGCCGGAAGTAGCGGTGGTACGGGTCCCACCGAGGGGTACTCACCGCCGGCAGCGTCCACCAGAGCCGCGGCGAGAGCTAAGGCCCGAGGGGGTGGGCGTGGCGGCCGCCGAAACACAACACCCTCTGTTCCCTCTTCTCGCGGAGCGGCGCTGCGTCGTTCCTCTCCACCGGCTGCCATGAGCGAGCGCCTCCGCCCCAGGTGAGACCGCGGGGACCCCTTTCCTCTCCTGCCCCGCTCCGATGCTCTGTCTTGGGGGATGGAGCCGAGGGGACGCGCGAAGCGGGGTGCGAGCAAGCGTGGGCCCTGCGGGTCTCCATCTGGGTGCTCTGCGGTCCGGGGGAGGAGGGGAGAGGGATGCGCGAGTGACCGGGTACCTGGTCCCCGAGGGTGCTGGAGGAGTGACCCTCCAGGGTCCCGGTCTCCCCCCCACCCCATCTTTTTTCCCTCTATGTTTCCCTATTTGGAATGAAGTCTGGTCGGTCCCGGGAGGGAGACGGTGGCCCTACAGCGTCCCTGTCCTAAATTTAGGAGGGTGGGGGGATGGGAGGAATGTCTGATCTTCGAGAGGGAGCCCCTAGGGCGTCTGTGAGGGGACAGGGCTGGGAGCTGCCGGCTCCCCAAGGTCAGGAAGAAGGATGGCGCTTAACCCTGCAGCAGGGAAGGATTCGGTTAGACTGAAGAACTTGTGCCCTGGACGTTTGTGAACACAGAAGGGCAAGTGACCACAGCGGCTTGTGGATTCTCCCTCGGCGGTGGCGTCAAGAGCAGGCAGGATTCTAAACTGTTTGTGCGGGGAGCCGTTTGACTCCGAGGGCGGGCGGTAGGATCATATCGCGATGCGCTGCCTTCCCAGGAGCGTGGCCTCGGACGCGTGGGGCTTTTAGGCTTGCTTGACATGGGCTGAGTGGAGGCCGGCCCAAGCTCCGATGTCGTTCTTTTCTTTTTTCTCCTTCTCATTTCCTCCTATAAGAAGGTGGGGAGGAGAAAGTTGGGATTGGATACCCCAGAATGAAGAGGATCAGCATTATTTCAAATTCGAAAAGTCCCTCGTTGTGAAGTTTGGAGTGAACACCTATAGATTACCAAGTCCAACACTTTCATTTTTTTAATGAGGAAACATTTAGAGAGCTCAGTTGATTTACCTGGGTCTTTCCAGCTTCGCTGCTCTTTCCTTTATTCCGTAATAGTCTGAGTGAGATTTTAGTGAATAAAATAGGATTACCGTGGTAGATTATGCTGGATCTTTTATTCTTTTTCCATGTTTTCATTAGCTCTAAATGTAATTGATAGTCTTTCCACAAGTGCCCTGCTCTGGAGCATAGTTAATTCATGGGATTAAGATTCTGGAAAGCATCCTGAGGTTATTTGGTTTAATAGTGAAAATCTAGGATTCTGCAAACTCCTGCGTAGGATTATTGCTGTGACTCATGTAGTGGGGCATAAAACCTCTACTTGTACGGAAAGAAGAGTAGACTAAATTTGAAATTAGGGGCCCAGTTATGGACATAATACCGGAGTTAGTTACAAGATCCTTAGGTCTAGTAAGCTTGATCTGGCCGCAATCTTTTTCCTTCGTAAACCTAGTTTATACTTCTGATGGTCTCTTGGGATGTCTCACATATCTGAAAAAGTCTAAATATTTCCTACAAAAATATTCTATTTCTCCAGAGCTGTACACAAATAATCTGAGTGTGTTTATATTGATACAGAAGATTCCTCTTATCTAGGACACAGATAACCTCGATGTGTTTATACTGGTAACTTCCTTACCATAAAAGAAGTCATTTGAGTTTCTTACCTACTTTTCTCTTCACCCCATGTTTCATGGAGTGTGATGGACCAGCTCTGCCAGCTCCTGCTATCTCCAAGTCAGTTCACTTCTCTGGTTCCGTTTCCTCAATTTTAAGATGGTGGTTTTTCAAACTCTTCCACAGTGTAGTCTTGCGTCGCTTAATGATAGGGACACATTCTGAAAAATGCGTCATTAGGTGACTTTGTCATTGTGCGAACATCATAGAGTGCACTCACACAAACCTAGATGGTATAGCCTCCTGCACACCTAGGCTACATGGTACGAATCTTATGGGACCGCTGCTGTATATGCGGTCCACCGTTGACCCAAACATCATTCTGTGACGCATGACTGTTTACTGGGATGGCCATAAAGAAGTAGATGTGTGGCAAGGAAGCCCCTACTCTAACCAACACAGATCCTTTATCTCTTATATATATTGAGGGATATTTTTTCGGTAGGAAGAAATAATTCTGTTACTTCTGAAAAGTTTGAAAACCACTAGTGTCTATCCTTCAAGATTTCTTCTATGCCCAGTCTCTAGGAGATGACAGCAAGATTGGAGAGAAATGAAATGATGAAAAGTGGCGTAATCAGCCATCCTTCGAAATAACATGCTAAACAATCATCTGTAGCTAGATGGCAAGGGAGAATATAATCAGTTATAGAGTGGCCCCTACACTTATGACCTGGTCTATGGCATTAATGTTAAAAGTTATAGTCTGTGCGGATAGAGTTGACCATGAACCTGTAACTTTGCCATTTATTATGATATTGTTGAAAGAAGAATGTTTCAAGGATGGAATCTGCAAAGAGCTTAGAAAAAGGAGAATAAAGAACAGGTAGGGCTCATTCTTAATCTAGTACAGTCCGAAGCAGAGGGCCCCCCACAGGCCAAAGAGGTGATTGTGGTATTTCGAGAAATCACCTGATTGTGAGGCAGGGACATTTCATGTGACTTGCCCACAGTTTAGTTGAAATCTGCAAAACCAGCCCATCCTCTTTGTTCTTACGCTCTTTTTGCCTTGCAGCCTCCTTGACATTCATATTGTTGTCGCTGGAAGGATAAATCCCCCATCATAGATGAGGAAATTGGAAAGTTTTGGTCAGGCTCATAAGTTTGGTGAGAGTGACTCAGCAGCTCAGAGCACAATCAGCTGTCGGCACACTGATAAAAGAAGAGTTTGGGGACCAGCATACTGCCTCTCGATGAGCTTCTCTTCGAGTGTCAACTAGCCTTCCATCAGACATTGCTCTGTAATTGCATCACGTTCCCACAAACATTCTCTGGTCATGTTAGGATGAAAGTAGCAATTTCTTGGTTCAAATCTATGATAACAGCACAACCATTGAATGGTATTCATCTAGTTTTTAACCTCTAAGTACTTCAAAATAATGTGTAGATAAGATCTAATCTCCTGGGAGAAAGGTAAGGGACAGAAATGATGATGATCTTTTACAAACGGGTGAGCCTTAGAATGAGATAAATGGTGTAGCCCTCTACAGGTTGGTTAATGCTTTATCAGGACCACACACCCACTGTTTATCGTTCCAAGCCTAAACTGGATCCATACTCATTAATAAAGTTAGGTGTGTTCAGAATGTTGCAGAGTACAGGGAATTGAGCTCAGGGTGATAACTTAAATTTTCGTCAGTATCCAGACTTCAACTCAAAACCTTCCGATGAAGGGCCTGCCACAGTAGGCCACCCTACTCATATAGAAAGTATAAAACTATATGGAAGATACTGTGTGCTCAAATTCAATACTTTCCAACAAGCTGTTTTCCCTCTAGCTGTAGAAATTTGAACATTTAAGAGTTTTCGTTATAGTAGATTATGCTGCTTTGTGTAAAGTGGCGGCACTTTGCAGTGGAGTTTTCTGCAGCCATGGGAACGTCCTGTCTGTGCTGTCCCACACAGTTGCCATTAGCTCCTCGTGGCCATGGAGCACTGAAAGGGTGGCGAGTGTGACTAAGGATGGATTTTTTATTTTATTTAATTTTAATTAATTTAAATTTAAATAACCACCATGTGCTGGTGGTTGCCATATTGGACAGAACAGTTCCAGGCAAGTTGACTTAAAATTATACCTCCTTTAATTTATTTCTGTTTTTTAACTGGGGTTTAGAAGTCCTTCTGACAGCACTTGATTCTTGCATAGAACACGTACAAATTTTGTCTCTACTGCACATCTGAGAACACTTAACAGAAAGATGTGTGATTTTTCTTAAACCTGGAAATTTTAAGCAGCTCATGCTACAATCTCAAAGTAACAATCTGGTGAAGTAATTTATATCATAATACTAGGTAGTGAAGCCAGAATAATCACGTTAATGTGTCCAAGAGCAGCCTTTCCAGTGATTGTCCAGAAAAGTAATTTAATACTTTTAGAAGGCATAGAGCTTTTTTTGTTTTTGAGGAAGATTGGCCCTGAGCTAACATCTGCTGCCAATCCTCCTCTTTTTGCTGAGGAAGACTGGCCCTGAGCTAACATCCATGCCCATCCTCCTCTACTTTATTTGTGGGACGCCTGCCACAGCATGGCTTGCCAAGCAGTGCCATGTCCACACCCAGGATCCGAACCGACGAACCCCCGGCCACTGAAGCAGAACATGCGCATTTAACTGCTGCGCCACTGCACAGGCCCCATGGCATAGAGCTTTTGTTGAATGTGATAATTGGGGGAAAATCAGTGAAGAAAGAAAACTAAAGATTAGAGGCTACCATGAACCTCTAATGAGATTCATGTGTAGCACCCATTTTTATATCGATTTTAAGAGTAAATAGGCAAAGGCAGCCACTCCTGTCTTAGATGTTGTCATATGGAAGGGAGTAAAATGAGGTAACTTGCAATTGTAATTTCAGAAAATATAGAAAGACAATAACCTTAATTAGTGGAGTTTGAAAGCGTAGTCCTTAACGTCTCCCTGCTCTTATTTATCCCAATAGGCATTTAAAATTGTCAAGCTTCTTTTTAGAAATTAGTCGTTGTAATTTGAGCTTGACCTTATTGCTGCTATTTTATATTTTTGCTCTTCCTGCCCAATGATAGTGTCCTTCCAACTTTTTACCTATTGGGGTATCACATGACGAATGATATTTTCTCACATGAACAGGCAGATTTATATGTTGTCCTGGCTTACAATTTTAACTGTCCAAAAGGTCAATTGTTGAATTTCTTTTTTCCTCCTTGTGGTTTAATTTCAGGAAGAGGAGAAGGAATGGCAATGAAGAAGACCACCATATTCCCCCCCAGACCAAAAGGAGTAGTAGAAACCCCGTCTTTCATGATTCCTGGGACACAGAGGTAGGAAGTGCGGTCAGAGTCTGTGCTGCTTTCATTGCGTGAGCTAAGTAACCCAGTTTTTTCCATGTAATTAAGATTATTCTTTAAATAAATAAGAGTGATCTTACTTGATTGCAGTGGTTTCAACCTTTTTCTGAGTCGTGGCCCCCTTAGGGAGCTGTGTGCCCTCTCCCCGGCAACATGGTATATGTCTGCACATATTCATACGTACACACACTCCACAATTGTAGTTATTGGAAGTTTCATGGACCTTTGAAAGCCCATCTTTGAACCCCCCTATTTGATATTTCAGAAACCGACTTTTCTAATAGTTTGTAAACCATTAATTGTTCTAAGACAAGTATATTTTGTTGCTTCCATTCATGTCTTTAAGAGAAACTGTATAAACATTCAGAATAATGTATGTGTATCCAAAATCCTATTTTTAAGTGTTTTTACTTTTTTCATTATGTTGTTCTAAAAAGAGCTCCTTTGGGAGGCAGAGAGGAGGGCGGAGAGACAGGGGTGGGGGAAAGAGCCTCCGAAGTTTTGGTTCTCTGAGAGAGGGCTTCAGGAGGCATCCTGGGGAGAAATGTTCTGTGCAGTCGAAAGGCTGGTCTGCAGTGGGGAAAGGAAGCTGACATCGAAGTGATGCTGCTATTAAATTATGTCCCACACACCTCACCCTCCACAGCTGTCACCTCAGCAGCGAAGGCTCCTAAGCCCTGGCCTCAGGACTTACAGAAGTCTGTATACCCCAGTTCCCGCACAGCCAAAATCATTTGTACTTTAATTAGTTCTTGATAATGGGATCTGACCTATATCCAGTCTTTACCAGAAATGCAAAGTAACTCTCCCAAGGGGGAAAGTCAGTAACTCTCCCGTAGGTAATACTCAGTCAGGAACAATTAACAAACAGTGCAGAGGAGATGCTTCTATGTGGAGTTTCTGTAGCTTTTATCCCCCTTTTAAAAATCTTTATCACTTTTTTTCTTTTCCTTTTTTCTTAAGATTAACAGAATTGAGCTTTTGTTTAATGTGATAATTGGAGAATCTCACAGATGAAAGAAAACCAAAGATTAGAGGCGCCCATGAACATCTGATGATAAAACTGTAACAGCACTTGAGTTTCCCTGGTTCTTTTGAGTTGTGAGCCTATGCAGTACAAGAGTGTGCAGTGGTTACTTGCACGGTGTCGGCATGAATATTTCTTTACCTGTGTCTGTGTAAATCCCGCCGTATGATGTTCACATTAGTTCAAAGGTATAGTCTAATTCTTTGTAGTGATCTTTTTTCCCTATATCTACAGTTTTTGTGCCTGAGAACAGGAATATAAATGTCATTTTTAAAAAAGTAAATATTTCTGATCTCTTATGTTAAGTAAGACTCCTTAGTATTAGTTTGTTTTGTTTTAATTGCTGTTTGTAGGAAATAACCGTCGCTCCTGTGCACTGGTATCACAGAAGAACACAGTGTGTAGTCATTCAGCCTCTTGGTTCATATGTTTTGTTCTTACCTGTCCAGAGAAATTCAGCGGTTAAACCACTGTGTAGTCGTTAGTCTGAAGGCCGGACTAGACTGCCCTTGTTAATTAACAGTCGGTCCAGATAATTTTTATCTGTCCTGGGGATGCGTACTCACTGGCAGACCCCTCGTGGCAGGTTAGGACGGTCCCTCTCAGCCTTGCAGACTGAACACTTACTGCCTCTGAATGAGGGGGCTGCTGTGTTGTGCTTCCCCGGCCGTGGCATTAACAAGGAGGGAGGCCGGGTGAGCCAGGCAGAGCCAGAGAAGCGAAAGGCAGGGGAGGCCTTCAACATGGCGAGCCAAGCCCTGAATAATTAGATGGTCACCCCTGGAATAGAGCATCATTGTTTATAGCCCCAAAATATCAAGTTTAGGAGCATTTGGCTGCTTTTTGACAATTGTGTATAAAAGGGAAAATAATAAAACAATTCATTACTAGGGGATTATTAATTTTATTAATTTATATAATAAAATATATTATTAATGAAAATGTTACCTTTTAATTTTAAGGTAGGGCCAATGAGGTAAGTTTCTTTAAGACTAACTATTTCTTGTGTCTTTTCTGAAATACTTAAATAATTTCTGAATTCTGTTTCCTATAACTTGAAGAACTTTCTTTTGGAAGGAATTTGTTTTAATTCTAAGAGAGATTTAAAATTGTTATTTATAATTAATTTCCTAAAGTTACTTTTTCTCCTAAATGTAGTAATATTGACAAGTAGTGGGAAATAAGATGTGAGATGTTTGAATTATGTTAAACTATTAAATGATGCCATAAGTAATTCATAATTACCTGTAAAATGGAGATAGTATATGCCTCTTTTTTCATAGATACTATGAAGCTGGAGAATGTGAACTGACTTGCCAGATTAGTTCTGTAAAGACAAACTTACAATCTACTTGGCATTTTCTTCTTGTCATTTTAGTGGATACTGTTATTCCTGCTTTTCAGGTGGCAAACCTGGGGCACAGGAAAATAAAGTCACTTGCCAAAGATACACAGCTAGTAGGAGGCGGGGTGGGGAGCCCCGGAGCTCGACTCCGTTGCTTGCTGCTGCCCACAGCAGGTGCTGTCTCACAGGAGACAGGATGCAAGTGCTGAGCGGCTGGGCTAAATATGTCCCGGGCCGGCTAGTGCTAGACTTCCCCTGAATCATAGGGACAGAGAAGAGTAAGTTTCCTCCCCCTATCTTTAAGCTGGAAAATATTTTCCCAAGTAAATGCTATGATATGGTATTAGCTAGAAAGCACTTTTAGATTTCCAGCTAGAAGAAATTGGGATCTGGTGATTTTTTTCAAAACTCTAATTGGTCTTTGCATTGGAGATCTTGAATTTGAATTCCAGGGACTTAAATTTGATGACTTGTGAACCTTAGGGTACTATTTTTTAACTTGAGATGTAATTTATAGGTATAGGAATGAAAAACATGATTCTAGATGAATCGTGTTAGTTAATGTCTGAGTCAGGTTCGTTTTCTCCCTGGTGAGCAAGACATGAAATGATTTATCAATTTGTGTTCCTTTTGGGTCCTGTACAAAGGTAGTGACATTCCCTGATTTTGAACAGTTATTTGGATGGATAAAAACTAGCTAGATTGAACATATTTAAATTTGTTCTCTTAGGGGCTGGCCTTTTTGGTTTGAATTGTATCTTGTAGTAGGGCATAAGGCTCTTTGCTTTCAGCTTTAATATCTTTATCTACAAATTACACTAGATGTTTCCAGGTAAATCTGGCTTCTAGTAGGTAGGTATATGCCTTATAAAAAGTGCTGCTACTTGGATAAATAAAAGCAGTACCTTTTTAAAATATGAAGACTTCATTGTTTTTATACCTTTAACTTACTGAGACCATTTGGATTTTTCACATCACTATGAAGTAAAAACAAGTAGAGAGTGAGAAATTGGGGAGATGAAACAGAAGTGGCTTACCCGGAACAGCCTCTGCCTTTTGCTTGTCTCTTCTAGAAGGGGAAAATTTTTGATGTCATAGTCCCCAAATCCCAAGGGTATTCTTAGTGGGAGTATAGAGGTATGACCAAAAAAATAACAGAACCAAGGGAATCTATGTATCATTAAAATTAAGATTCTATAAATCCACTTGTTTTAACTGATAAGAATTGGCTGAATTTTAGGTGATTTTTTTCTTCTTCTTCTCCCCAAAGCTCCCTGGTACATAGTTGTATATTCCAGTTGTAGGTCCTTTTGGTTGTGCTGCGTGGGATGCCACCTCAGCATGGCCTGATGAGTGGTGCCATGTCCACGCCTGGAATCCAAACTGGCAAAACCCTGGGCCGCCAAAGTGGAGCACGTGAACTTAACCTTGGCCACAGGGCCGGCCCCATGATTTTTTTTTAATAGTGTGAATTTGGATGACAATGGGAGACTATTTAGTGTAATTTTTTTTAAAGGTATCTTAAGGCTCTTAGTTTTTGCCCATCTCATCTTTAGTCTGTTGTAGGGTGGTAGGTACATCCTAAGAGCTGGAGCTGTTTTGGCGGACTCTGGGGTAAAACTGTTAGGGTTGTGTGTTTAAAACCCTGTAGCAAATTAACTCTGAAAGTAACTTCTAAAAAGGTCCATTCAAAATAGAGGAACAGCTTTTTCAAAAGTTAGTCTACCTTGTAATGTATGTCTGAAGAAACTTTGCCACAGTCGAAGTCCTTGAACGGTCTGTAAGACGTCACGTCAACTCGCAGCCCACCGCGCTGCCCCAAGCAGTTTCACACTGAAACTGAATGTTGTTTGTTAAGTAATGAGGATTCAAACATGTTTTTCTCCAGGTGAGGATTATTTTTTGGCCTGTTGAAATTTCAATGAAATGAAGTGATAGATAATAGAATATTTTAGTTAGGAAAAAACTTAAAACACACTATGTGGTCCAACTTCATCGTATAAAGATTGACAGAAAAGTGACCCCCTGCATTTTCTTTCCTTGCATATTTAGAAAGTGATTTAAATTAACCCCCGGAATTCATGTGGAGTCTTATGGCCTCAGTGGTATTAGCAGACCTGAAGCCCTCTGAAATTGTTGGCACTGTGCAAGCAGACTCTTACATTAGATGCTCGGATGGACTTGGCGAGGGTGGCCTCTTGCATGGAATCCGGACGCTGCAGCGGCCTTAGGGTGATGTGCGCTATGACTCCAGGGCTGGAGTGCGCACAGCGAGTGAGAGCTCCTTTCTCTTGTGAGGCTAACCTAAATTAAAAGCACCAGTGACTGAGGAGACGGAGGTGAGGGGAAGCTGGGGCGTGAAAGAAAATAAAACACGCTGTTGATCTGCTTTTCTAATGAAGAAGAGAAAGCATTTAGCTCTAGGTAATAAATATACACATTTATTCTGGTTCTAATTTTATGAAGCAGAGAGACTCAGTAATTAATATTCCTGCCTGGGGGGCTTTCTAAAGGTGATTAGCAGAAATAGTCTTTGGAGTCATTTCCTTTCTACCATGGGTATAATGGGTTCTCTCTTCAACTGACTCTCCGCTCTGGGAGAATAAAGTTAAGGGTAGGCCTAGCTGAGGGACGGGGTGTTCTCTACCTTGCGTGTATAATTTGAGCCCTGCAGACTAAGAAAATGAACTTCAACTTCCCTGTCCTCTGCTTCACGATTTATAGAGATCGTTCCTTTCTGCCAAAGAGAAAGAAGTGTCTGTCTGCCTTTCTTTATCTGCTGTACCTTCTGTCAAGTCTCCTGGAAGCTCTTTCTAGTATTTCTCCCTTCTCTTAATCTCTTCCGATTCTTCTTACCCACTGCTTCTTTCCCGACCAACATGCTCTTGTCCCTTCCTAGCTCATCTTCTCTCTGCCTTCTTTTCCCCTTCACCCCTAGCCGTCTTCATGGCTGGTGCTTGCCCACCTGCCTTCCCTCCTCTCCGGATCCTGGCCTCCTCCTCGACTCAGTAGACTTCTCAAGGTGCATAACTGCTCTTTCCATTCAGCAGACGTCTCCTGAGCACCTTGTGTTTGCCAAGCATTGTCGTAGGTGCCCAGAGTCAACTTGGATGTCTCCTCCTTTCCTTCCTGAACTCTCCCATCTCCCTCTGGGGTGGGACACACACACCCCTTCATTTACACTGCCACGATCCTCCCGCGGGCCGGCTCTCCTGCTTGATGTATTAGAAAACTTGCTAGCTGGGCCTCTACTCAGGCTCGCCTCCCTGCTCCGTCTCCCACAGATCCCTGGAATCCTCCCTCCTAAGTCCGGATCCGAGCACGTCTTACATGCTCACAGCCTGTTCCTGCAGACTTAGGGCACTTGATAATCCAGCCGGAACTTCTCGTGTATATTTTGTCTCACTAACTCTTCCGGGAGTGGGCCCAGCCACACCACACTATTAGCTTTTCCTCCCCTAAACGCTCCTTTCTTCTGATTTTGGTGGTGGTATTCTCCCAGTTGTCACCCCCTGCTTGTGAAAACTCTTCCTCATCCTTCGAGGCCCAGTTCAGACACCTTTCATTTTAAGGAGCCTCTCCTAGTTCTCTCCATCAGCACCCAGCGCAGGATTCCTCACTGCAGTAGCTGTGTACGACCGCATCGATGGCTGTATTGCCACCATGTTCTTCTTGATTAAACTCGGTAAATTCTCATTGAATGATCGGTAGCCCTGGTGATACCACCTTGTACACAGCAGGCGCAGAAACATTTGGAGAGTGGTTGGACGTCAGAACAATCTGTGCCTACTTAAGCCAGGTTTTCCAGAGGTGGAGCCCTGGCATGAACACTTCCTTAAAAGCCTCCAGGTGATTCCAAAATAGACTGTATCGTGACAATTCTCTTTTGAGTCCTACCGGGGCGCCTGCAGCTAAAGGGTTGTACTGCTAGCTTTTATTATTGCCTAAGCTAACCTGGAACTCTCCCTTTTCACACACATCTGCACCACAGGATTCCTAGGAGTTGCCTTTGTATATTTAGGGAAATACTCTGGGTCAGAATCTTCCTAAATTTAACTTTATTGTGCTTGGATACATGGATTTGCAAGGGGCTTTTAGTTCACAGATCATGGCCTTTTTCTCTTTTGATTTGTAATATAAATGTGTCATGAAAATACCCTGGTGAGATGTTAGCACTGATCCTAAATGGAAATTCAGAGAAAATAAAATGAGCTTTGTAACTGTCGATTTGGATGAATTTTCTGGTGCGCGGTCTCTGTATGGAGTCAGGGCCGAGGAGATAAGATTCCTATTTGATGAGTCTTCTCAGTCCCAGAGTCTGTGGACGCTCGTTTCTCGTTCTGTAAAATAATTTGCCGTCTTTTTAAGAACAGGTGGAACAAGGTAAACACTTCTGTACTAGTTCAGCAGCTGTAATTTTCAAACCATGCACTGTCAAGTAGTGGTCCCTGCCCACCAAGCAATCTACTAAAAAGCTCTACTAAGTAGGGGAAATACGATTTTTTTCCTATCTTAAGTTCTTTGGTTTTATAAGACAAAATGATTTCCTTGTGTGTGTAACTTAAGGCACCGACAGAGACTTACAATTCGATTTTCTGCGTTCAGGGTCAAAAGGGAATAACGGTCTTTCCTTCATTCCATGAAGCAGACCACTTTGATGGCTAACAGTGTTAAAGCTGACATAGGAACTTGCAAACTTTTTTGGCCCTTTCCCATAGAAATGTTTTATTTTGTGACCCAGTGCATACCAAATATATCTGTGCATAATTGAAAAAAGGTTTCACAGAACAATTACCCTTACCAGGTTGCACTCTGTTTGCTTTTATTATGCTGGTTGCTACCCACCAGTGGGTTCACCCTCAGTTTGAAAAACACTGGTCCATGCAGAGATTGTGAGAGGTTCCCTAAAGCCTCCTCCTTAGTGAGAAGACTGGTCTGTCGGCAGGAAATAGGAACCAAAGCATCTCTGAAAGAGATGTATTGTTCTCACCTTTGAGGAATATATATGGAACGTTTTATCTGTATTAAAATAACACATCAAGTGCATTCACCAGCTTCCTGGGTTCCACGCAGGCTCTCTTCTATTGATTTAAAAGTGTCATTGGGCTGCTCAATGCAAGTGAGCAGAACTGAAGCAGTTTGAGTGCTTCTTAAGTAGTTAAGGGAGGCAAAACGGTCTTTCTGAAATCTTATATAAGTGAAATCTTCTATCACTGTATATACTTTTTTTTTTTTAAACATTTTATTTTTTTCCTTTTTCTCCCCAAAGCCCCCCGGTACATAGTTGTGTATTCTTCATTGTGGGTCCTTCTAGTTGTGGCATGTGGGACGCTGCCTCAGCGTGGTTTGATGAGCAGTGCCATGTCCGCGCCCAGGATTCAAACCAACGAAACACTGGGCCGCCTGCAGCGGAGCGCGCGGACTTAACCACTCGGCCACGGGGCCAGCCCCTATATATACTTTTAAGGCTCGGTCTTGAAGTTAGAAGTAACTAAAGATCTTACTCTATTTTATAGTAACATTTTTTAGTTCTCTGACTCATGATCAAGTTATTTTTTCCTCAAATGAAATTTGTTTCTGTAGAAACTATAGAAAATAAAGATATTAAAAATACTAGAAGGTCCAAATTCTAAATAATTTGGCATATATATCCTTCCAGACTATTTTTGGTGTACATATATGTATACATCAAAGAAAAACATTTTAAAAACCAGCTGACATACTATACATAGTGTTTTGTAACTTGCAAAGAAGATGTTAAAGACATCTTTCAATATTGGTATATATACATCTCTTGTCATCATTGTTAACAGCTGAATAGAATTTCATTGTTATGAATTATACTCCATGTATAATACTTTATACACATGTATTATAATTTAACCAGTTTCTCTACTGTTAGACATTTAGGTTGTTTCCAGTTTTTAGCTGTTATAAACAAGGCCACACTAAACTTTTTTTTTTTTTTTTTGAGGAAGATTAGCCCTGAGCTAACATCTGCTGCCAATCCTCCTCTTTTTGCTGAGGAAGACTGGCCCTGAGCTCACATCCATGCCCATCTTCCTCTACTTTATACATGGGACGCCTGCCACAACATGGCTTGCCAAGCAGTGCTATGTCCGCACCCGGGATCCGAACCGGCGAACCCTGGGTGGCTGAAGTGGAAAGTGCACACTTAACCGCTGTGCCACTGGGCCGGCCCCACACTAAACATTTTTATATGTGTCTTTATGAAGTCGAGTTACAAGGTGGTTAAAATGCGCTAGACATTGCAGGTATACGTGTCATCCTCCCTTTTTTTTAAAACAGGTATTGTAGAGAAGTCTTTTCTAACCTGTTTATTTTAAAAGAACTTTTACCTTTTCTCAGAATAGTGTCACCCTTACTACTATAGTGTGAAATAAATATAATTTGAGATGGAAACTTGACTTACTAGGCACTGATTCTAGTTCTTGCCTTCATTTTCAGATAGTACCTGTAACGAAAAACAGTAAAGACAGCAGACTAAGAGGAAACACAGTGCTGTGTGCGGTGGGTCCTTACCTAGCGGAGTAGCCTGCTCGTAAATACTCACCGCCTCCTGGTGCCAGCGGCAGATGTAGGGTGTTCTCTGCAGGTTGGGAGAGGCTTTGATGGAAAACGATTTTTGTGTTTGAATTGGCTTTGACTTCTTAAGTCTTTGAGTAAATGGAATGGCTGCTGCTGCTAACCCTGCCATCTGACTCCAGTGAGCCCGTTATAATGCTTTCAGGAACTTTTTTTTTTTTACTGTAGAAAGATAGGTTGTCTCCTACTGCCTATGGGCAGTGGGACATGTGACCTGTGCTAAGTGGCTCCAAATGAGCCATGGCCCAGGATGAGTCTTGGTTTAGTCTTAATTATGGATACCCTTCATGAACATTGCTTTATGCACATATTTTCAGGTATAACTTTTGATCAAAAAATGGGTAGAACTAGCATTATAAAAATTACTTTTAAAGTATCTATCGGGAAACATTTTATGTATTTATTTTTATAATGAAAATACATAACCACCACATTGCAAAACAGAGTGGAGTGTAGAAAAAATAAGCAACTATAATCCCTCTATTCTAACATAACTACTACGGTCTGTTGCTTTCCTGTCTTTTTTCTTATATGTAGATTTTACATGGTTGTAAGCAGACATTTCAAAACCAATGTCTTTCTCTAAGGGAATATAAATTTAGATGTATCAGACGGCTAAGTTAAAAAAAATTATACACCAGATCATTAATTACTAGAATTCTCACTTTTTCATACATTGATTCCTTTTAGCACAATATTGTGTTGAGGTGTAAATAGAGAAGGGTATGGCTCATTAAGTTGTTGGGGTTGTCTTTATTAGAAATACAATGTTAAAGTAGTAAAATGCCTTAATTCTGAAATGGTTCCTTACCATTGCCTTCCCTTTTGAGAACCTAGCATGAGAAGGAAGATTTCTGAGAGTGACTCTTACTAGGGCTCTCTGCATAGCTTTTTCAAGAAGACTAAGACACCAAGTCATGTTAATTACATTAAAAGAATCAGGCATGCTTGTGCACACATGCACATACTGAATCACAAAAATAATATAAAAAATAGTATAGCTCTATAAGAAGTGTATTAAAATCTTTCAGGATATGTGTTCTGAATTCAGAGAATATAACTTCATTTCCATGAGATGATGGCCACAAAATTGTCACAAGTTTTTATTTTTTAACCTGTGCCCAGAAGCCATCTTGTTATGAGGACCCCTTTTTTATACCCTGGACCGATGGTTGATCCTTTGCCTTGGAGGCTGAGAACTTCTTCCTTTGATTACTGGAAATTATTGGAATGAATGATGAAAGCGGCTAGAGGATGCGTGAAGGAATGAAGGTGTAGTGGGAGGGATTTGCCCTCGGAAGGCCTGTGCTTGAATCTGGACCCTGCCACTTCCTAGGGATGTGTAAGGGGGTCGTAATGCCACTTGACCTCACAGCATAGTTATGAAGAGTTAGAATGAAGTATCTTAGGTGGACGTACTTTGTAAACTGTAAAGCCCAGGATACTTTTTGAGGCTAGTACTCCTCAAACTGAATAGGAAAAATATTCTTAAACAGGGTATTGTAAATTTAACTATAGTAAAGCTCTTAAAAAACAAAATAGCCTCATTGTGACCCTGTTTCTTCTTCCTTCCAGTCTTCAAGCAGTGACAGTGGCGGGAGCAGCAGCAGCAGCAGCAGCAGCAGCATCAACAGCCCGGACAGGGCCAGTGGGCCAGAAAGCAGCTTAAACCACGTGGGCGCCGTGTCCAGCCCTAACACCCCTCAGCCTGTGCCCGAGCAGTCCGCCCTGTGCCAAGGCCCGTACTTCCACATCAACCAGACCCTGAAGGAGGCCCACTTTCACAGCCTGCAGCACCGAGGACGGCCTCCGACATGATGTGCCGCCAGCTTCTTGCCTTCTGTGAAGGGACAGCTGTGCAGATTTGATAGTTCAACTTACGATGTTTTAAAAAATTGCACAAAAAATGCCTGTTGGCTTTTCAGTCTATATTTGAAATAACAGGCTAACAGGCAGTTGTTTACTTGTGGTTTTGCTGCACTATTGCAATTTCAAAGGGGCTTTGAAGCAATTTTTTATAGGATTCTTTTAAGGGTGGGTATCAAATCCATGTCAAGGTAGTGGTATGAGGAAATCTCATCTGCGTGTTGATTCCATAGTCTGTCCAGTTCAGATGGATATCCAAATCTGTCAATTAGAAATTCTACTTTATGTAAAAAGGCCTTTTAAAAATGCGGGATCTTCAATTTTTTAAATTCAATAAACTAGAAAAGAGTATCTAGTTTCCATGAAAAAACATAAGTTTTTTTCCAAAATATAGAAAGCTTGATTCAGTCTTGCACTGAAATTAATTGCCATTCTACCTCTTAGTGTGTAGCTGTCCTGTTGAAAGTGCTCTCCTTGGTAACAGGACCGTCAGACCCCAGCTGAGAGCGCGTACGTCAGGCGCCCTCCCTGATAGCTGTCTTCTCTGTTATATATTTGTATTTCCGGAGAGAATGTCTTTCAGACTCTCACACACACAGATCACTTCTGTTACCCTGATCCCTCCAGAGCCTCCGTGTCAGTTAGTGGAAAACATCGCACCGTTCTGAGAGTCACGAAATGCGTGACGACTGTTTGTCTTACAAACTTGTCATAGCAGCAGCGTATGTGATCTCACTGATAATTCTGCCTTGTCTGTTGAGAATTAAGGCGTTGATTGATGCTGACAAAGTATGGCCGTCTGAACTGATGTCTGAAGTCACAGGTGTTGCAAAACTATTGGCTAAAGATTCACTTTATGCTTAACATAACCCCTAACAGCAGGGGCCACATTCCACCATTGAAACTGGAAGGACTGGTGTGGCTTAGAAACAAATGAGCAGAGGCACCTTTAGAAGAAATAATGCAGTAGTATTTATTTAGCAAGAGATAGATATGTTCCCATGTTATTTAGTCATACTAGAGAGCCAGCCAAGTTTGAATAATGAAGGTGTAGACGAGTCTTCTTCCTCACTGACAAGCTGTCTGAACAAGGAGCCAGGCTGCATCGGGTCATCTGCTCGGGAGAGTGCCGGGGGGACCGCCTGCCATTGCATGTAGAGGAAAGTGCCTTAGAGTCCACCCGAACCCTCCTGCCTGCTCACACCCCCCACCCCAGCCCACCCCACCCCACTCGGAGTCCACACAGCACACACAAGCAGATCCGAGAAGCATGGCTAGCTCTAGAAAGGCGACTTTGCTCCTTGTCGAGATTTGAAAAGGACATAGGGGACAGAATGAGATTTTATTATATGACAGAAGTAAAATTTGAAGATGAGGACTATCATAGGAAAAGGGTAAATGTGTACCTCTTTTCCATGGTTTGTTCCACCAAGATGGATAGAATTTAAAGGTCAGTTACTTGAAGTAGAAATTCAGAGTGGGGGGCGAAGTTACAGCACAGGCCCATGCTTACAGAGTGGATGGTTTGTGCCCGAACCACTGGTTTTCACTACCATCTCCCAAGTTTTAAAACCAGATGTTTGCCGAGGATTTTGGATCTTAATGGGTTTGATGGCAGGGAATATGGAAAAGATGCGTTGCTAATATTTTGTCTAACAATAAAGCAAACGACAACTAAATGCTGTAGGAAGACAAGCTGTTTGAGCTCTCAAACACTGTACACAACACAATTCAGAAATACCCAGGAGGACTCCTGCAGGCTTATGGATGGCAGCCTACTGAAACAAAACGTGTATTAACAAGAAAATGTAAAACTTGAGAAAGCAAATTTCCTTTTACTTCCCACCCAGCTAAAAGAAATGGAAGACGAAACCATTACCAAAACAAAAGTTTTTTCCCAAGTAAGTACAATCATAGTGCTGGGTTGGCAGTTAGCTCTTTTACCCTATTAAAAACCAGAAATAACTCCATCCTGTCCTGCGTATTTTCTACAGCCTTGGCAGCCTGAGACACATTTCTATTATGCGGCTACTTGATAGTGTAAATGGGCATCTTTTAAAACTTCTATTAGCTCAAGCTAGTAAAACCTTGTACTTCTATACTGCGCTGCCATTAAAAGCATTAGTGCACTGTGTCATTCGGTTCTTCATCACTTATTCAAAGGGCTGCTGACCGGGCGGTTTGGTGGGAGATGGGGACAAGATCAACGGGGACGAACCTCTTGCTCTCTGCACTAACCTGGGCTTTGGTTTCGATGCTTCTGCTGGTTGATTTGGTCTTTCGGGTGCTTGTCATGCTCAGTGGAAGAAGTCCGAACCTACAAAACAAGATGAAGGAATTTCGGTTGCACGCACAGGAAGATTTGGGGCCCAGCAGACGCGTCCTGGCATTGTTACCTGATCTGACTCGATGCCAGTGGCAGGATGTTATGGGGTTCTTGGGAGTTGAATGTACTGCTCCTAGGGGTGAACTGATTCTCTGGGCCAGTAACCAGTCCAAACAGAACCTGTCAGGCAGAAAGGGAGCACGTGACATGCTGGGTTTTTATCGTCCAGTTAGAAAATCACTTCTCTGTTGGGACTCAGTCGCACTGTTGCTAACCATCCTTTTGGGGAATGTTCTTTTGAGTGCGTTAATGCTTCAAAACTGCTGTTAACCACTGCCCACGGGTCAGAAGCTCAGAGTCAAATAGCTCTTGTTTTCACTCCTCTTTCTCAGGCCTTGATAAAACCCTAACGCTCCTTATCTGCAACGAAAGGGGCAGGTGGTGGTGACCTCCTCTAATCCTCTTCCACCCCTTAAACTAAACTCGGCTATTTGCGTCCTGCCCCCTCCCAACATTGCCTCCTGGAGGAGTGAGTGCTGGAGCGGGTTTATTTTTTCATTTGAGCCTGTGGCACTTCATTCACAGTGAGCATGGCTTCCAACTGACTTACAGAAGTTCGTTGCACCAGGCGATTAAGGTTGCTATTGAGATGTGGTGTGAAAACATCCAGGTCAAACGGGTCAATGAGGCCTTCCAGGTAGTCAGCCACTTTCTCAAATCTGAAAAAAGGATTAGGATGATGATTCTCCACATTTTTAGGACAAAAACCAATGTTATGGTATTTTAATGCCATAGAAATCCTAGAAACTGGATTTCTTCTTCATGCCGACCACATGTCACTGATTATCGTGATTATCAGGAGTTGTGACCTGGTGTGATGTCTAAGTCCATTCCCTCCTGCTGTTTCCAGGGAGGGCACTAAAGGCTCAAAGTAAACCCAACAGTTGGCAGGCTGAGTGAGAAGAGGGAGGAATGAGATTCCACCTACCACACTTGACCATGGCATTTATCCAGCAGGTGGCCGTTATTTATCTTGCTGGTAATACAGGCACTTGCTGCTGAAAACAAACACCACTGATGTGCAGTGAGAAGCCAACTCCTAGCTGGCTTCCCAGAAGGGCTGTGTGCACTTGGAAGAGGCCAGCGGAAGAGCCGGCGCAGGGCAGCTACCTGGAGTCCTGCTTGCTGCGGCCGCTCTTCACCTCTTCGCCCTTGGCGGTCAGAACGATGTTGAGATAACGCAGATCATAAAGCAGCTGCAGTGCCCGATTCTGGGTCATTGGAAACGCACCTTCCTTCTGCAAATGAATTTCCCGTCCCCGCCCATTAGGGGTGACGGCTTGTTATGTCAGCATAACAAACGGCTTCGTGTTTTAGTTGAGTTACACCTTGTTATTTCAGAAGCAGAAGGTTTTCATACTCTCATGGCCAGCTGACTCTCACAACAACAACAAAAATAAGTTACGTTACAAACTGGGTCTTAAACAAAACTAAAAACCTAACAGGTGGGAAGAGACCCTGCCCGTAAAAAAGAAAGGCCTCAGGTACTGTAGATGGTTTTTGTTTTTTGGGGTTTTTTTGGGGGGTGGGTCTCGCCCTGAGCTAACATCTGTGCCAATCTTCCTCTATTTTGTATGTGGGTCACCACCATAGCATGGCTGCCCCTGAGTGGTGTAGGTCCACGCCCAGGACCCAAACCAAGGCCGCTAAAGCGGCACGTGCCAAACTTGACCACTAGGCATGGGGCCAGCCCCAAATAGATGGTTATTTTAAAGAAAAAAACTTCTGGCATGAAGAAGAGGCATTTTGAGGTAGCTCAGGAGAGATGACCTATCTGAATTCTTTCCAAAATCAGGAGTCGGGCCTGTCTTAAAAATATTACTGGGGGCCAGCCCGGTGGTGTAGTGGTTAAGTTTGCAGGCTCTACTTTGGTGGCCCGGGGTTCGCAGGTTCGCATCCCGGGTGCAGATGAATAACGAGTACACACCACTCATCAAGCCATGCTGTGGCGGCATCCCACATACAAAATAGAGGAAGACTGGCACAGATGTTAGTTCAGCGACAATCTTCCTCACCAAAAAATTAAAATAAAAAAAAAAAGTTATTGATGAAATGGAATATACACCAAGGGCAGAATGCCTCACAGCAGGGGAGAGGAGTGGAGGGCTGGGGGCCAGTCCTCCCGTAACAGTCCCTCGTGTCCATGCGCTGGGCTCTGCCACTGCCCCAGCTTCCGCACAGCCCCCTGAGCAGTTTATCTACGTGAGCACATGGGGTCCTGAGGACACAGATCAGCGGTCTGCCAGCCCTGCCCTGAGCGTGTGGCCGTGCTGGAGTTGGAAACCAGGCCTCTAACCCCAGCGTTCAGCCTTTCCACCTGGACGGGACTGCATTCTCATGAAGACCCGCTTGACCCTTGCGAAGAGCTGGAAGCCACTACTAACTAGCCAGGCAGGCGGAGTGAGCCTTAACACCTGGAATCCTTGACGTGAACTGCCCAGACCCAAGAAAAAGTTAAGGTTTTTATTTCTGTTTTTAATGGAAAAAAATTCAAACGCCTACCTTCATCTGTTTTTCTTCTGGAAGTTTCTCATAGGCAGCTACTATTTGAAGCATACAGCTTTTCAGCATCTCCTGCAGTGTCACCTTTGGCAAGGCATGGCCTCCAACCCGATTAATTTCCTGGCATAAGCTAAACAGGAAGGACTGTACGTACCAGGATGGCTGGAAAAACAAAGGAATGTCAAGTCGCCAACTTACGCCATTGAATGAGACGTGGTGAGAGTGGGTCCATTTATCCTTATCAGGCAAACACACCGGACCCTGACCTCTCCAGTCAGCCCCTGTTACAGCACACAGTTACAGACAAGTGACATTTGCTGTCCTTCCCTCGGTGGCCTTGGCCTGACCTGGCAGGTGGCACTGTGTCTTACTGCTGTTGCTGTTTTCCCTTTGGGGTAAGTGGTTCTCTAATCAGCACAGAGCCCGTGGTACAACAGGAAAGAATCATTGACTGACTTCTCGAACAGTCAGTCATTTACTTGGCCCTACATCCACTTTGCCCCCACAAGAGAGTTACACATATTACCTGCAGCTCTTCCTCAGAAGCTGCATGCTGCGGCATTTTCTAGTCTTTTTCCTTCCCACAGAGCAGGTGCCCATTTCAGCCACGGGCTCGCTAACGGTGGCACTTGCCTACCTGGACAGGGAGTCGGATCTTGGATGTGATGCTGTTGCCAGACTCTGCTTCCTCCTGAATTTCTAGTTCATCCCAGCTGGTGGCCGTAGCCAGCACTGAGCCAGCATCATCTAAAAGTAATGACTGGGCAAATCCATGAGCCAAAACCTGGTAACAAAAGGCAAATATCCAGAGAGGCCACTCAGATCCCTTGTGTAGAGTTTATTTCAAACTCCTAGAGTAGTCCTGAGACCAGCTTCTGCTGCCTAGAGCGTGTGTGGGATGGTGCATGGTAAGCGTCACTCTTCTTTGGGCTAATTACTGATATCAGCAATAGGAATTTTTTTGCTAACTCTACATATCTCAGGGGCTATCTCTTGGGGCCAGCCGGTGGCGTAGTGGTTAAATTCATGTGCTCCACTTCAGCAGCCCAGAGTTTGCATGTTTGGATCCTGGGCGCAGACCTACACACCACTCATCAAGCCATGCTATGGCGGCATTCTCTATGTACAAAATAGAGGAAGACCGGCACAGATGTTAGCTCAGCAACAATCTTCCTCAAGCAAAAAGAGGAAGACTGGCAACAGATGTTAGCTCAGAGCCAATCTTCCTCACCGCCCCCCCCCCCAAAAAAGGCAGGGACTATCTGTTAAGACACTAGTGGAGATTAGAAAGAATATGATATTGAGGTTGACGGGCAGGAAATATAGACCCTTGTCCAGGGAGAAGGTCTTTCATTCTCATCAGATGGAAGGAAAAAAAAAAATCAGGTTTTCTGTCTATAAAATCCAGGCTAAAAATGAATGGAAAAGTTTTTACATTTGAGCTCTCTGGCAGAGATAAGTCAGAATAACTGTATGAAATAATTTTTATTCCCTTACTATTAGAAGACTTTATTGAGGTTGGCCAGCTTGGAATATGATAAAGGGAGACAAAGCCGGCACTCCCTGGTGAGCAGGGAGAGAGAACGTTTCCACGCCCCTCACCTTCACAACCGCTGAGCTCCAGATCCGGTAGCCTACCACACTCTGCTGGAGGAGGAGTTCCTTTACTTCCTGCCACTTGGCCTGTGTAGGAATTATTTCCTGAGTTTTCCCCTTTCCCTGTTTTTTCAGAGCCCTAGAATCCCTTGCTGGTTTCTCGGAGCTCCCCGATTTTCCCAAGATGCACTCCTTCAGATGGGGACACAGTTCTCCCAGGGACTGGCAGAGTCTGGCCATGAACAGGACTGCGTGCAGCTTGACACCACTGAGGACGTCCTGCTGCCCTTGCACAATGTCTTCAATGCTCTGCAGCTCCACCCGGATGCAGTCCGTGATGTGCTGGATGCACGCCACCGAGTGGGTCTGCAGCATGTCCTGCACGGTCCCAGCATCCGCGTACCTGTCAAAGGCACAGCTCCTCGCTTGCGAGGGGGAGACATCCTTAGAAAGTGACGAGTCACCAGAGGGAAGGTAAGCCATGAGGTCCTCCAATTTAACCTTCAGGTTAGAATCAAGGGCAGAACAGAAGTTCTGGACACATGGGCTCACAGCCTGAGCCTTCATGGAGAGCCCACTACCAGCCAGCTGACCCCGGTTTGCCACGTTGACCCAGGCGGCGTCAGGAGGCAGGTCACTGGGGCTCTCGGACCAGAGGAAGAGAGCCATGTTATGCTCAAAGTGGATGTGCTTATTTGGGGTGGCGTTGCTGGTGCTGCTTTCCAGTTCCTGCAGAGCTGAAACGAGGAGCTCTCTGGAACTAGCGGAGATGGAGTCGAAGCCTTCTTTCGTCAGAGTCTAAAAGAGAATAAGAAAACAGCTCCCGTCACAATGCCTTTCAGGACATCTCGAAACAAGAGCACCAAGTGGCAGTCTATCCTAGCATTCCGAATGTCCTCCACCACGCTCAGAAAGACGACACGGTGTTGGCAGAGAACAAAGTCATCGCTGGTGGACACGCACACGTTCCTGACCAACGGACAGAGGCCTGGTCTCCTTTTCAGCACTAGAGTCTGCATCTCTGTTCACTGCTATGATTCGTTCATCCAGAAGAGCCACCCCAGGAGGAAGTCAGCAGGGAAAGAACACACTTAGGAGATGACAGGAGTCTCCCCAGACAGTCAAAGAGGACACGAGGACTGGCCACGAGAGCTGGACTGTGTGACTCCCAGCTCACCTGCAATCGGTCAAGGAAGAGCCGCTGCATCAGGTCCTCCCAGAACAGGAGGGGCTTCTCCAGGAGCCGCCGGCACACCACGGTCCAGCTGTGGGCGGTGGACTCCATGTTAAGAAGCTCCCACATGGTGTCCCGGATGCCTGCGAGAGCCTTCATGCTCTTCACGTACTTAAGCAGGTTGGTGATCCCGTTTTTAATGTCTTCATTA
Source organism: Equus quagga (assembly GCF_021613505.1). Lineage (NCBI taxonomy): Eukaryota > Metazoa > Chordata > Mammalia > Perissodactyla > Equidae > Equus > Equus quagga. Next base: position 108,111,699 of record NC_060277.1, on the reverse strand, counting down.
CACCTGCAACAAAATCGATCTCCCTGGGCCCCATGAGATGCGTGGTTTTTTCACACCTTTATTAAGAAAAGCAGCAGCACTCCATTTGAAAACCTCTTACCTGGGTCCCAAGATATAAATATATTTATCTGAGAGCATTTATAAACATATATAAACACAGCATTTCCAGCTGGATTGGCAGGTGGGGCCTGTAGCCCTTTCCCCAGGCCCACCCTTGCTTCCCTGAGACATCTAGAAGGAAGTCCAGAGCCCCAGAGAACGGCTTCAAAAACCAATGCCATAAGAAAAGTTGAGGAGTGGCAGAAGTCTTACACAGAGAGAATTTAGAATCCTTTACATAATATTTTGACAGACAAATTCCTCCCTGGTTCTCCCAGAGCAGGGGCTAACCCGCCACGAAGGCAGTGACAGGTGTCTGAGTGAGTGGCCTGCACGACCCCGTGGGAAGCAGGCTGAGCCTCATCTGGAACACCACGCTCCCCCTCATCCCTCACTGGCCCTTGCACGGCCATACTGGTGCGTGGACGGGTCCCCAGCCTCGGGAAGGCCTGGCCACCTACACATGGATCCACTTCTGCAGCGTGTCCCGCAGGTACTCCTGGCTGATGGGGTGTGCGAGGGTGCGGAGCGCCGGCTGGAACTCCACCACGGACGCTGGCAGGTGTTTGAACCAGCCGCAGAGCTTCATCTCCTCTTGCAGAACACTGATGCCCTTTCCTAAAGAGAAGGCCAGTTGAGGAATCATCAGGCTGTCCTTCGAACAGCATAGTAAAGAAGGGACCCAGAAGGAATTCCCAAAGATCACTTAGCCTGCCTCTGGGCACGCCAGACTGGACCTCTGAAATAGGGGGAAAAAGAAAGTACAGAATATTTTTCCCAGGGCCTCCCTCAGCAGAGAGTGTGGCAGCTTCCCTCCAGCTCTGGTCATCTTATTGGTTGAGAAGAAAGCAAAGGACAGGGAGGAAAGGAATGGGGGGAAAAAAGAGAGAGACAGAGAATGGAGTCTGTGCAGTCCTTGACATTTGACACGTAGCACGTCAGTTGTCAGAAAACAAAAGGTGATGGTTTCCCGGCCTCCCCATTCTCCTACCGCCCCTGGGGATCCCAGGAGAGAACCAATGACCAGGCATCCTGACCATGAGCTGTGGTGGCTCCTCGGAGGCGACCTCTCGAGAAGGGCACGGGCCCCGCCGTGCGACTCTGGGAGGCCCATTCCTTGTATTCTGTGCACGAGCACCCTCTGGACTTTGAAGCCCAGGGGTCCTTCTGAGGGCCCTTGAACTTGTTTTCCATGACAAAGTCACCAACACTCACCTCTCATGAGAGGCAAAGAGCATTAAATGGAAGCACTGAGAGGGAAACCAGGCACAAGGAAGTGGCCACCTCGCTGAAAGATAAAGCAAGGCAGAGACGAGACTAGTTAACGCACGTCTCTCTGAAAATGACCACGTGGCCCGAGCACATTCCTCTCCTTCCCTCTGCCTGTGGCTGTGTCCCTCCGCCTGACCTTTGCGTCCTGGAGCATCCTGAGGCACAGTCCCCTGTCCTCCTCCCTTCTTAGTGAACATGTCATCCATGCCCACAGCTGCAAACAACGGCCGCGTGCAGAGGCCTGTGTCTCCGCCACACCCGTCCTGCGTGCCAGACCCACTGGCGCCTGCCCGCTCCACATTTCCACTCCAAGGTCTCAGTCGTCTCCACTGGAATTTTCACAAGTGAACTCATCATCAGCCCTTTCAAACTAGCTCCTTTTCTCGGAAACTTCAACACTTCCCTGCCACTCTCTCCACAGCCAGCCCAGCGCCAAATCTCCTCCTCCTAAACACATGTCCAAGTTGTCCACTCAGCTCCATCTCTACTGCCCCCTGGTCTGTCACCTGGGTCACGGCGACAGCCTCCTAAGTGAGCTGTCAGCGTCCACTCCAGCCCCATGGGGAGCCACTGCCACACAAAAGCCAATTGCACTTAATTCCACCTGGGATAAATGCTACTAAGTAAAAGTATGGGATGTGTGGGAACGGATAACAGAAGGACCACCAGGGCTAGAATGTTCTAGAAGGCTATCCATTGTTCTCTGGATAAAGTTAAAACTCTCCAGCCTGGTCCACATGGCTGCATCATTTGGTCACATCTGACAGACCGGCCACGTCTCTTCTCATGCTGCTCTTCCCCTCACCCAATACCCCTCAGCCTCATCTGCTTTCTTTCAGTTTCTCAAATACACTAATATCTTCCTTGCCTCAGGACATTTGCACATCCTCCTCCCTTTCCTGGAGCTCTCTCATCCTTGCCTTCTTTGCCCGACTAACTCCTACTCAACCTTCAGGTTTCAGTTCAAATGTCCCTTCTCCAGGGAAGTCTTTTCTGATCTTGGTGAGGTCCCTCCATTCAATGCTCCCAAGTCAACTTGTATTTTGCCTTTGTAGCAATGACCAACATTGATATTAAGCAGATATTTGTGTATCTGTGAGTTCAATATCTGCCTCTACCACTAGCCTATGACCCTCGAAGTTGGGGTCCATACTTGTCCAGTTCACAGCTGTATCCCCAGAGCCTGGCACAGAAGCTGGCAGATGGTAGATGCTCAGTAAATATTACCTGAATGAACCAGAAAATAAAAAGGGTGGCTAAGAGCTCACCGGTAGGATGCTGGCCTGTGATGGTCTCCAGAGTCGAGAAGAGCAGGCCACATGGCAGGGATGGATCTGGCAGCAGGCCTTCCGGCAAAGTGTAGAAAAGGGCATGAGCTTGGTTCAAAGTAGTGGCCAGTAACTCCACTAGTGAGCAAATCTGAGCCTTGATACCAGCACCTAAGAGAAGAAACCAGCCTCTTTTAAACAATTTACTAAAGTCAAAAACAGAGAACGCTTTGGATGCTTGTCTCCCTCAGCTCATCTTTCTCTATTCACATGTTTAAGGACCAAATTTTGGGAAAAAGCCACACCCACCATGGTGTGGCTGGCTGAGAAGTTTCTGAATAGCTGCCTTTCTGGCCAACAGGAAGTCGGCGAGGGCCTGGCGAGGAGAACTCTCTTCTAAGAGCATCACAGAGCACAGGGCCTCAGCGACAGCTTGGTCAGACACGGCTTGGCACTTGAGCAGCATCTTGCTTTCATGCAGAATGGTTGACCTAGAGAGATGATGACAGAGGTCAGCAGGGAATTTTCCACATCCTGGGAGAAGAAACTTGGTATAACAGGGAAGAAGACATTCCATAACATTGTGGTGAAGTGTGGCCATCACCAGGGAAGGTCTTTGTGCTGGATCCACTTACCGGAAGTGGCTGGCAGCTGCCACCTGCCGGATGAGTATGGGGAATCGGGAGAGGACGGGGCTGCATTGGGAACCAGAAGAATCCAGCTGGAGCAGATTGTGAAGGTGACAGCAGAGCAGGTAGAGCTGTGTGGCGTGGAGATACTGCGAGGCCTCCATCGAGCTCCAGATCTTCTCAGGAATTTCTAAGAGGAGCTTGATCTGGGCAGCCATGCTGTAGAACTTCTCCTGGGATGGCTGCTGCGGCTGCAGGGAAAGGCACAGAACTAAGTCAGAACAAACAAAGGCAAGGTCAGCATTTGGCAGGCTTGGGAGAAACCTGGCGTTATTCTAGGGCACAAAGCTTTCCTTAAGCCTGATTCACTGCCACTCAGCCAGGCATCAAAGTTCAGTGTAGTCAAATTGCTTGAGTCAGGAGTGCTGTACAACCCCATTGGTTTTTCCTATCAGTTGCGTGCGCCCTTGCTCAGCCCCATGGAGAGGCAAACTTCATCTGGTCACCTCACAGTCTGGTTACCCGTGACCCTCGTAAGGTCCCAAGGGCACAGAGCCCTAGGGACCACCACTCAGGCTAGCTTTCTCCTTCCCTTTTCTCATGAGCAGCCGTCCTACATCTTCTCCTGCTTCTTGGAGCGCATCACGGACTTCTTTGCTGGCTGTTTCTCTTCAGCAACCGTCCACCAAATCTTTATCCGGTTCAGCCCTCATGCCTCTACTCATCTCAGTCTGTCCTCTTACTTCAGGATGCTCTTCGCTCAGATATTACCTCTCAGCAGAACACTACTATCACATCATTATTTTTAGTCCTCACCATTCCCTGAATCTCATTTGAGCCTTTTCTGCTGCTACCTGGCAAGTTTGACTGCCATTCCATAATCAGTATACGTAACATTAAATTCATCTCCCTATCAAAAATTTTAGATCTCTTATCTCTCTCTGTATCTCGGCATATACCACCACCATGCTCCCAAATTCCCAGGAAATTCATGTCCTTCCGATGGTTCTGTGACTTTCTCACTACCTAGCTACCATCTGCTATCACTTCCATGAACCTAACGCAGGTCATCATCTCACACTTAGATTAATCCCAAAACATCTCATCTGTGCTGTGTTCATTCTCTACCCACCCATCTATCCTTTTCCTTTGCTGTCACATTAACCTTCTTCAAAGGCCATTTAGGTCACATCTTTGCTCAGTTCTTAAAGGCTCCTCACTGCTTGTATCTAAGCCTAGTGGTCGAGGACTTCCTGTTCTTCCCCCACTTTCTTCCAGGGCCCTCGAATCCCTTGGTTCTTGTGTGTGTCGGGGCAGGGTTGGGGGGGTGGGGGTGCAGGTGTGATTGCATCCTCCAGGAAACATCTGGCAATATCTGGAGACATTTTTATTATCACAACAGGGGCGGAGGGCACTACTGGCTTCTAGTGGGCAGAGGCCAGGGATTCTTGTAAACATCCTACAATGCGCAGGACAACAAAGAACAAACCAGCCCCAAATGTCAACAGCACCAAGGTTGAGGATCTCTGCTTTAATCAAACTGATACCTGGTTTTAAGTGTCTTTACATATCCCAGACCCACAGTCCAATCTCCCCTGTCCAAAAGGCCCCTCTTTACTGAGAAGAGCCCGAGCAGAACGTGACTTCCTTCAGAATTCTTATGGGACGTATACACAATTATTTTGGGAATCAACCGTCCGTTACCCTAAAACGGTTTTCCCTGCTATCTAAATTATTGATATTTTTCTTATCAACTTTCCATGGATTTAATTCCTCGCCTAGATGGTAAGATCCTTCAGAACCAGAATTGGGGGACTTCTGTTTCTTTGTGCCTTGGACACAGAAGGCACTCAAAGTTTTGTGAGTTTGACTGAAAATAAATCAGATATAACAACTATAAAAATAAACACATTTCTAATGTCAGGCACAGTACAAGTTAGCTTTTTAATAAACCTTGAAGCATGACTCAGTTATAGCAACGGCTGGCCACCTACCGTGGGATGCATGCTAAATGCACAGCTTACAGATGGACCAGGTCTGTCATTTTAAAAGTTAGCGAAGTATTTCCAACCTTCTACAGTTCCACTGTGAGAGCCCAGCCTACTGACCTGGATTCTTCTAAAACCCAGGTTGTTTTAAAAAGTTCCAAACTGGAGCTAAATTGTACTTTTGCAATTCCTTCTTCCATGTCGCTGTAAGGTTCTTCTCTCAGGTTTATAAGCACAAATTCCTTGTTCAGCTTTCTCACCCTCCAGGACCTTACACTCTGTCATCCCCAAGTCAACACTCCTTAGGAACACAAAATGCTGCTCCAGTCTAAGGACGTGTTTAGGGCCGCATCCTTCCACATCAGGTCTAACATTAGTTTGGAGGGAAGGGCATTTAGGATATAACCTGATTAGAATAACCTTAGTTCCCTAGAATGAAATGTTCCGCTATTAAAAGACGATCGCTTGATGGCCGGTACTATCCTCTAGCAAAGGGTAGAAAAGTTTTTTGGGATTGCAGGAGTTATTCTTGCAAGTGGGGTGAGGGTGGGGCGAAGGCTGGGATGAGAAATAAACGAGCTGGGGGGAAGGTGTCAACATAAGGGAGAAGAAATCCGTTCTAAGACCATGTCAGGGAATGAGCTGAACTGTGGAGCGAGAGAGATCCCGGTGTTTTCACCGAAAGCAGGAAGGGAGAGCCCAGCGCACCTGCCAATGAGGTGAGGGCATCAGGGCCTGGGAGTCAGGGACGCTCCTGAAGATACGTACGCTGAAGGGCTTTTTGAATGGGGTCAGCAGCCTGTGGGACGGACCCGCCGGAGTGGGAGAGCGGAGGGCACAGGGCGGAGGGCGGGGATCCCGGGTCCGGGACCGCCCCGCGGGTGGGAGAGCTGGGGTCGGGGATCCGGGTTCCCGGACTGAGCCGCCGGAGTGGGAGGGCGAGGGGCAGGGATCCCGGGTCCCGGACTGACCTGCGGGTCCCGCGGCGGCCGGGGCGCGGCCGAGCCGGCCTGGCGGAGACGCGCGCAGTACAGGTCGGTGGCCTTCACGGCGTCCACCAGCCCCTCGGCGCAGCGGCGCATCTGGCCGATGGTGTCGGCCGCCTCGATCAGGTCGCGGTACCGCTCGCCCACCATCTGCCGCAGCTCCTCCTTCTTGTGCTCGATCTCGGCCCGAACCTGGCGCTCCAGCCCGCGGATCTCCTCCGCTCCATGTGTCTCGAAAAGCGCCGCGGGGTCGCGCAGATCCAGCCGCTTCAGCGCGGGGGAGGCGGCCGCGGCCGCCATGGTGGCCCGGTCGGCCGTCGGACAGGTCACTTCCGCCCGGGGCCCCGGGCCGCGGCCATCGTGATTGGGGACGGAAGCGCTTCCGCCCCGCTGGGCGCCATGCTCGTGCCGGGCGGGCGATGGGCGGTGCCGGCCCAGCGCGGCGGCTTTTTAAGGGGACGCTGGGTGACTTAGATCGCAAGGCTGGCCGCCCGTGTGCGGGCCCGGCCTCACGGGGAGCTGAAGGCCCTGCCAGCGCAGGCGGAGCCTCTCCTCGCGGAGTTAATTATCGTGATCAAGCACCGGCCTTGTGATTGTAACGCCGCACCAGGACGCTCGTGTCCCTTACTGGGCCCCTGCCACGACGCGATTGCCCTCTCGGCCGGCCCCCTTCCCTGGACAGCCGCAGCCACCCGGCGTCCTGGGCCGGCTCGGGGCCGGGTGGACGCAGAGCTGCCCGTGGGTGCTGAGTTTGAGTCCGTTTTTTTCACTGGAAAGAGTAACTGCACGGTTGCTCTGAACCGGGACGGAGCGCGGGCGCGGGCTGCCCCTTAAGGGAGTGTGCGCTCGCTGCACTTCTGTTTTTCTTTTGTGGTTGATTCTTTGGGGTTTTCGTCTTTGTTTCAAACTAGTGTTTAACCTCTAACGGCGTTTCCCAGGTATAGCCTTACATTGGCACCAGCCCGGAGAGGAGGGTCGTGGGCAGAGAGAAAAAGAAGGCAATACCTGGGAAAATATAATGCCGGGGGCGGGGGCGGGGGCAGGGGGGGCGTGGCTAACGCTCACTCAGTGGTAAAACTTGGAGAGTGTGGCCTGTTTCTTCTCTGTATTTCCAAGACCCTTCATTTTAAAAGACATTTATTATGGAAGATATACCCATCCTATTTTGGAGAGAATGGTATAATGTGCCCACCCACCAGGTGTTACACTTACCAACTCATGGTTAGTTTTATCTCCTCTATGTCCCTACCCACTTCCTGTCCCACCCACCACCTCCCAGACATGGAAGAATTTCAATCTGTAAGTAAACCATTCGTTTATAATACTCTAGCTTACTTCACAATAGCCTTACAATGTGGGGAATGTTCTCATTTTGCAAATGGGTCACCTGGGACCCTGAGAGGCAAACGGATTTACTCAGTAATAGTATAACTTTCCAAGTCCACAACATTATGTATCTGATATACACATCAGCCCTGCAAGGTAGGTAGGAAAATTATTCCATTCATGACAAAAATCCAGAGAAGCTTATTTATACCTGCCCAAGTCACACAGCTAATATGTGACAGTATCAGCGCTCGGACCTAGAATTTTGAATTGCTGGCTCTTGCCTTTTCTACTTTACCATACAACTGCTCCCATACTCAAAACACTCCCTGGTGGCAGGTCTGCAATTTGCTGTCACTGCAGTCCCGTTCTGTAGGGGACGCTTGTTGGTATTTGGCTGCCCAGCATCTGCAGAATCTCTTTTCTGTATTTGGGGAAGTCACCTCCGTACGGCAAGATCTTTTCCCCTTACAGCTGTCCTGGGGCTGGCCAATAAGACACAACCACCCAGGACTTTCAATGGAGAGCTGGTAATGTCCAGAAGCAGGGACAGTGGAGAGTTCATCTTGCTGGTGGTGGTGGTATCACCCACAACATCCACTGTGCAGGGGAAGCGCCCAGCCAGTGCTGGCAGTGGTGCTGGTGGCAGCTATGGGCGACCACAGTGATGTCCTCACCAGAATCACCCTGCGACATGCTCGCCTGGGTTCTGAGTGTTTAGCTTCCCTTTGTTCCTGTTTGTCCCCTGAGCCTGCTTCCTCAGCTTTCCCAGAGATTCTAGGGGCTGTCCAATATCTTACTGATGAATTTCGTTTCTTTGAAAATCAAAATCCATTTCGCTTGCTTGCCCTGGAGACCCTCACTGACACACACACCTCTGAGTTTCCAGTTCTGTGAGAGTGGGGCTGACGTCTTTCTAACAGCAAGAGGGAGGGATGTCAACGTGTCAGTCAGGCTCTGGGGACCTGGGGCTTGTGTGAGGTGCCTTGAACTTGAGGACACACCTGTCCTTTCAGGTAGAGAAAAAGCAAGCTTGTCAGCTGAGATCTCCACTGCGGAGTGTGTTCTGAAAGCAGTGCTTTCCCGTCCCTTCCTCTCTGCTTCCCCGGCCAAGTTCATCTGGCTGCCCTGAAGATGCCACTGTTGTTCTTCTGCCTGCAGAACCGAGCGCCTAACAGCAGCTGTTACCAAACCTTCTCCTTGCCCGGGCACTGGAAACGCTCTGGGGGCTGGAGGAAATGTATCTTTGACTCTTTCCTCTCCTGTCTCCTTTCCCATTCCCCCACAGTGAGGGAGCAGCCCCCTCTTCTTCGCCTTTCTCTACTTTCTCACCCGATCAAAACCAGGATATGGGCGAAGAGCCGGGCTTCTGCAGCTGGACAAGGCACTGTGCTGGGGACAGGGGGACAGAGATGAGAACTAGAATCTTCTCTCCTAAGGAGTATACGAGTAAAGGGCACCTCCTAGTTTTATTGCCACTGTTTAGTTTTGGTTTAGGGATGAATGTGTGTGTGTGTATTGCATGGTGACTCCTGGTGTCAAGTTTTCTTCCCTTCACCTTGAAACTTTAGCAGTAGAATTTTAAACATCCAATGTTGAAGTTCAAGAGATTATGTTTAGATCATCCTGGGCCATTCAAATCAAACCCAGGCATTCTGCCAATTGTAATAGCTGTAATTCTGAGCACCATCTAGGCACTTTGCATTATTATCTTTAATTCTAACAATAATCCTGGAGCGTAGGTGGTCTCACACTCACTTGATGGGTAAAACAAGCTTCAGCTGGACCAAGTGAGCTGCCTGAAATTACACAGATAGTCAGTGGCCAAGCTTGTCTTCAGATCCTGGTCAGTCTGACTTTAAAGTCCTTGATCTTTCTACTTTGTCACATTATCAGCTTCAAAGAAAATTTCAGAACATCAAGAGACAGATGAGCCAAACAATTCTGAGCAACATTCAGAAAGTACCCGCACTGCTTCCTACCCTTTTCCTGAAGGTGGGTCTCTGCAATTGTACAGGGGGTTTGGGGGACCCAAGCTGGAACAGCTCTCCAGTGATTTGTGGGCAGGTGGCACATGGGGTGGCCATTCCTAGTAGCCAAGTGTCCACATGCTGGAGGGCTATCTTTCAAAACTGGGACATGTTCTGGCGTTTTTTACTTTCTCTGGGCCCGTTGGCACGCTTACCTCATTCAGAACATTGAGGGGGCAAGTTTCTCCTTAGTTTTTAATAGAAATATAGAAAGCAAGCCAGCATAATGCCTAAAATAGAAGGGTTTTTAACAGATTTTTGCAGACACCACATGTTCTTCTTTTATGCAATATGTGGTCTACCACATGGGAAAGGGTCCTACAGACCTTGACTCTCAGATTAAACGATTCAATAAGTATTTGTAAATGAGTAAATGGTGTCATGCATATATGTCACATAATCACAAAGTATCTATTCAAAGGATGCATTGGAAAAGGCAAGAGGGTCTTTTACCATCAATTGCCTAATAGTTGAAGTACGCAAAGCAGTAAGACAGTTTGTACCCATATCGCACTTCACTGCCTTGTTTCAATAAGTCCCCTTTCATGCAGGGTGGCTGTGTTTTTGGCATGGCAACGTTCAAGCTGAAGGGTGAATCTGCTGAACCTTCTATCCGCACCCTGATGATGTTGGAGGGAGGGCTCTTCTCTCATAGAGTTAGGATGGATGGGGGGCTGGGCACACCCAGAGAAGAGAGAATAAGGGGCAGAAACAAAATTACCTAGGAAAATTAAGATAAGAAAGTTAACTCCAGTTAAGCTAGAAGGGACAGAAAGGGAGAAGGCAAGAAAGAAGGAAAAGGAGAAGAATCTGACAGCAAATTAACAGAAAGCAAAGAAGAGAAAGGGAAATTTGATCTGGTAAAGGACAGACCATGTCAATAAAAGGAGTGTCAGGGCCTGGACAGAGGCTGAATTCCACACTGCTGTGCAGTGGGATTCAGACACTTGCTGTTTGCTCTTGGCTGAGATGCCAAAGGGGTAAAGAGAGCCTAATGCAGTCATCTTGACATTTTATCTTTAGGGCAGGTTTATCAGCCTGTGTCTACTGGAGGTGACGTTTGTAGTAGAAAGGGTGGGTATTGACTTAGCTGTTTGCAGATACCTGAGACTCTGCCTTCAACAAACAGCCAGGCAGGCATCACAGCTGATGAAGAGAGCCTGGACGGCTGGGCTACACACATTCTCAACACCTTGACTACAAAAGGTGATAGCCAAGTTCACACCCCAAACTTTCTGTCCTTGACTAGTGTGTAACTGAGTACTTACTATGTTAACCAGCTCTGTGCAGGATGCTATGGAGAATACAAAACATACTGATTGGAAGTCAGTGATTCTTTGACAAAGAAGCCCTCTCTTCTTTTCAGGTCTCCTACGTTGTCTCTTTCCCTTCCCCATCATTCCACCCAGGTTGATGGGCTTTCTCATATGTGGGGAGAAAATAGAAGTAATCAGACAGGAATGTCCTCAGATTACATCTGCTTTAGCTACCAACCTGCTTGCATGGACTCCCACCTTCCGCCGTCTCTCTTGTTACAAAGAACATAGTATTCCTTTGGCCTCTCCACTTGACCTTTGGATCTCACCGTTCCCACCAGTAAAAGACCTCACTTCCTTTTCTCTCCTACTTAGTTTTCTCTCTCTCAGTTGATCATTCCCATTATCTTAAAACTATTCACTCGTGTCTCCCATCTTTGTCTACATGTCTCCTTCCAGCCGCTGCCCATTTCTCCTCTCCTCATCACAATGAAATGTCTTGGTCTTTGGTAATTGCTCTCTCCACAAGGCACCTCCCATCCTCTTCCTCAACGCCACCCATTAGGGCTCCTGCATCACCACTCCATCCACTCAAAGGCCTCACTTTCCATCTTGTCGACTTCGTTCTCAGTTTCTGGACCTTTCAGTAGCATTTGGCTTGGCTGACCTGCCCCTCGTTGACAGTTTTGTCCTCGCTTCTGTGGCATGCTCCAGGGACTTCTCTCCTACCTCACTAGGCACTTCTTCTCTATCATTTTTGCTGGCTCTTCTTCCTTGTTTGACCTCTCAATGTTGGATGGTCCCAGCCTCAAGCTTTGGCACTCGTCTCCTCTGGATCTGCTTTCCCTGTCTAGGTGACCCTATCCTGCCCCATGGCCTTAAGAATTAGAGGGTCATTACAGTGGTTCAGGTGGAAATTGTGATGGCAGTGGAAGCAGAGAGAACAGATGTTTGCAAATGACTCCGATGTTTGTTACTCCCGCCATGAGCTCCTGCATTGTACCTCTAGCTGCCTCCTTAGAATCTCTACTTGGATGTCTAAGAGACATCTCAAACTTTACACATCCAAAATAATAATTCTCTTCCCGAGACCCATCCTGTACCCTCCTGCAAGTCATCCCTGTCACGGGAAATAGAACCACCCAGTTATTCATGGCTAAAACCCAGGAATAATCCTCGATGCCTCTCTCTCTCACTATCCTCACCCACTCCATTTACAAGTCCTATAGACTCTTCCTCTGAAACAGGGATTGTCGAACTTTTGCTATAAAGAGCCAGACAGTCAATGGGCTTTGCAGGCCCTGGGGTCTCTATCACAGCTATTCCACAAGGCCTTTGTAGCACGAAATCAGCAATAGACGGTAGTAAATGAATGCGCGTGGCTGGATTCCAGTAACACTTCAATTACAAAAACAGGCAGAGGGCCCGTTTTGGTCCATGGGCCATGGTTTACTGACCCCTGATCCAAAATATATCCCTGTCCTTTTCTATCTCCACTGTCACCACCCCAGTCCACGTCATCAGCTTCTCATCTGAACCACTCAAGTTACCTCCTCATTCCCCGTTTCTACTCTTGTCCCCTTAGTCTCTCTTCTCACCATCAAAGCAAGCTGGATCCTCAAAAGTGTAAATCAGGTCTTGTGCATCCCCTGCTTCAAACCTCCAGTGGCTTCCCCTCCCTTGGGGGCAGGTACGGACTCCTATCGAAGACTCTCAAGTCCCTGCATGACCTGGCCCATCCATCCCACTCTTCTTTCTCCTCCCTCTACTCCAGCCTCACTGGTCTGCTTCCTGTTTTATAAACGAGGCTTGGCTCACTCCTTTGTAAGGCCTTCACTCTTGGCTATTTCTTTTTTTTTTTTTTTTAAAGATTTTGTTTTTCCTTTTTCTCCACAAAGTCCCTCCAGTACATAGTTGTGTATTTTTAGTTGTGGGTCCTTCTAGTTGTGGCATGGGGGACGCCGCCCCAGCATGGCTTGACGAATGGTGCCATGTCTGTGCCCAGGATTCGAACCAGCGAAACCCCGGGCTGCAGAAGCAGAAGCGGAGCACACGAACTTAACCACTAGGCCACGGGGCCAGCCCCTGGCTATTTCTTTTACCAGATCTTCACATGGCAGTTGCCTCCTCTGAGAAGACTGCTTGGGCCACCCTAGTCTAAAGTAGGAAAATCAAATATTTATCAGGGGCTCACTCTATGTCAAGCACTGTTATAAACTCTGAATAGGAACTGCTTTATTCGATTTGCACAAACAACTCTCTGAACTAGATCCTGTTGTTAGCTCCACTTCATCGAGGAGGAAATTGGGGCCGAGGGAGATTATACAATTTGCCCCAACTCATCAAGGAAGTAGCAGAGCTGAGCTATAAACCAGGCTGTCTGGCTCTGCAGCCTGTGACCTCAGCCACCACTCTTTACTGTCTGTGTATTTCCATCATAGCTTCTGTCACTAGGTTGCAATTACACGCTCGCTTATTTGTGTACTTGTATGAGTGTCTCGCCTACAACAAGGAGCAGAGATCCGGTCTGTCTTTTATTTCACCAAATTCCCAGCTTCTAGAACAGTGTCTGGCACACAGTGGACATAATCTTTGTTGACTGTATGAATAATAATTTAATGTTGTAATAAAGTAATTTATGAGTATGCTAACAAATATGTAAATATTCAAAGTGCACCTTACCTTAGAATTCCTATGCAAGAAAGAAAATCATCAGATTTATTCTAATTTCAGAAATGTTGAATTAATTCATATTCTGATCAGTCCTCCCCCCTCCCCCAAATTATGTGAGTTCTTTGGACTTCCGAATGTTACTTACAGAATTAGAAAAGACTCCTGTCCATTTTAACCTTCTTATTCCCTTATCTTGATGCTTCTGTGTATATTCACACACGTTGATATTCCAGGACAGCAAAACTGAGGCTGAGCATAAGTTCAAGGGGAGGTGGTTGCTGCCAAACTCATTGAATGTCTTCGACTTGAGGACAGAGATCTATAAGAGAAACTATTTTATTACCGTAATGCTACCCTCGTCTTACCTAGAGCAGGGCAATGGCCTCCCAGGCACCTGTAGCTGCCATCTGAGACTGTTCAGCTGTAGTGAATGGTAAAGGTGTGGTGGGATATTTTTCTCTTGGATACAGCATAACTGGGGAACTAGCTTTGGAGGAAAAAGTTTTCAAGTCCGCCTTTCTTAGGGATGAGCCATCGACAGGATCACGCCCCATCCTGGGGTTCACACACTCAAATTGTCAGTATCAGTTAAAGACGGCTTAGAAGATGCAGAGTTCAGATCTGGGACATCAGATATCTGAGGCAGCTGCAGAGTTTTAGGAGAAGGTGTGCTTGCAGAAAGCTCTACTAAGCTCTGCTTCTACTGGATTGTGAAGTTTGTTGTTTGGTTTTTGTTGTGTTTTGTTTACGTTCTATCAGGTAAATCAGAAGCATCGACCCTGCTTGGCCCAAGGCTGGAGGATGAAAGTCTCTGAATCCTTAGCCACAAGAAAATGTGCACTTTGGGTCTTTTGGAAATACAGTTTGGGGGGAAATGCAACCAATTTGACTCAAATGAATTGAATAACCAGGTCAGTTTTTTGATATGCTTCTCGTATAGGTGGGGTTAGTGCAAGAGTATATTACTTGATCTTTGAATTTGAAAAGTTGTGCAGATGAGTTCTTGCAAGGGGAGACCATAAGCTGCATTCCGCACCATCAATGCCCAAAGCATGGTTCAATCTTTGGGTGTTGACCACCTAGAATACTATTGGAGTGGGTGGAACTCCAACCCTCCATCCTTTTGCGGCTCCCAATCCAACCAATGGCTATTTTCTGAAAATCTAGTTGATCCTTAGGATTTAGAGAGTACTTCTAACATTGGAAGTCCCCAAGGGCCCCTCATTTCTGCCTGTACCTTGGCAGTAGTCTTAATGAACTCACTCCAGCTATTCCAACATGGGCAGCTTTAAGTGCACTGGGCTTCTGAGCTGGGGGGATAGCTCATGCATGGGAATGCTAGTAATTCTCCGCGTGCCTCCTCCCGCCAAACAGTCCACTCTGTGCCCCTCCCTGGAGGCTGATGTCTGTGGACTGTCTCAATTGGCTCTCTTGCCCTCTGGCTCTGGTTGAGTTCAGCCATGGGAAGAGATCATAAACAGATCCGCTGTGATTCTGGCTGTGGCTTAGTTGCTTTATGACCACTGCTCCTAATGAGTCTTACCTTCCTTGTGGTTTCAGCTCTCACCGGGTTCTCACAACATCATCCCCACCCTGTCCCCTTCAGCTCTAGGGCCAGGAAGGGCTTCCACCTTTAGCTAGTCTCCTCATCCATCTCTTGCTGATTCCCTTACGCCTCCCCACACCTCTGTGCGCAGCTCCTTCATTACGTTCATTTCAGTTAAATCCCTCTGAGTGTGCCATCTGTTTCCAGCTGGACTTGAGAGCAATACAGATGGTTATAGACCCAGGATTAGCAGCATGATCCTCTCCCTCTGGTTATCACCAGGCCCCACGCCAACCACGGTCTCACAATGGAGGAAGAACAAAGAGCTAACTCAGCAATTTGTAACATGCTGTGAACTGCTAAGTTGCTAGAATGCTTTGGCGATATGAGGCTCTTCAGGGAGGTGAGAAGTTATACCCCCTGGTCCACTCTGGTGGAGACCCCAGTTTAGTTAAGCTTAGCAGAGTGGGAAGAAAGTCCTTTGTCCAGAAAGGAACACTCTGTGTAGACAGAAAGTGCGTAGCACCTTATCAGGCAGACACACAATGCACTTACTTTTCTGCACCGGCCTTGCTTTCATCTTGCGTCACAAGGCTGGTTTTGTCAGTGCCAGCCAACCTTTCCTAATGGCATAGAAACCACGGTTTAATATTAGCCATTTGGAAAATGGTCAGTTGTTTAATGACCAAAAAGTTTCTGATCTCCTTTTGCTGTGATTAAAGGTGAAGGGAAGCTAATACTTACTGGGCTCCTCTATGTGCCCAGTAATAAGGAGATCAATTATTTAAAATATTTTCTTTCATCCAGTCTTTACACAGTTCTGGAAGGTACAAGGTGTTCTCCCTATTTTGCAGACAAGGAACAGTGGGCTTGGGGATGTCGGGCACTTGCTCCAGGTCACACAACCTATAGGTAGAGGTGCGTTAAGAGGTTAAGAGAGCGGGTTCAGGGCAAGTGAAACGAGTATGCCATGCCTCAGTTTCCTCATCTGTAGAATGGGGGTAAGAGCATCACGTCCTTCCCAGAACTCTCGTGGGGACTGAATGAGACGATCCGTATCAAGTGCTTAGAGCAGGGCTTGGTGCATCATGAGCTCTCAAGAAATCAGCTAATTTTCTTCTGATTTTAGCAGTCTCATTTGTAGTTAAAACTCTGTTTTAAGCAGCTGGAAATTTTTGTGATGTTTGGATTTTGAGTGAAAGGAACATGAGAAGATGATAAAAAGTTGTGTTCTTTGACTTAATTTTAAAACTCTTGACGTTTCTCTGTAATTGGTTTTGCTGTCAGCGAGACCTGGCATGTCTCGTGGCATTTTTAGAGCACTCCTTCCATCATCGGCTTTACAGTACTTAGCCGTGCTATTTAAACTAGGCTACAAGATCTGGAAGGAATCAGAGAGGGCCGTTACAAATCAGCCTGTGGACAAAATGGGACTCACCCATGGCTGTCTATTTTTAAACTTTTCTTTTCTTTTGCTTCCAGACAAATGATTGTTAAGACATCTAGGAAACATTTTGTAGGCTTTTCATTTGGCTTAGAGTTTAAAACAAATTGTAAAATTCTAAAGTTACCAGTTCAGTGTTCTGGGAAATCTGGACGGTGCGGATTATATGATCTAGGCCTCAGGCCCACTTTCCAGAACATGCGCAGTCTTTTTTGGAGGTAGGTGGGGACAGGGGTGAGCTCACGTAGCTGGCCTAATGAACGCACTTCAGCGTGAGTCCCTTCAGTTGAGAATATGATTTCACGTGAAGGTAATTTATAAAAGAGTACACTTGCAAACAAAAAAAAAGATAAAGTCACTAAAAAGAAATGTTTGCTTCTTGCTTTCTAGCATATACAATCAATTATAACAGCAAAGATAGAGGTAAATTTATCTGACAGAGAAACACACACAATTACAAAGGCAGTTGCAGCTTATTTGAAAGCAACAGCAAATTTAGCTATTTCACTGAAATACTAGACATGCGGGAATGACATGTTAGCAAGAATAACCACATTCAAAATACCATAAGAATAATAAAAATATCTAGCTTATGTGCACACCTCTTCGTGACGTATTGAAACCATCAATCACATCATGTAGCTGAAACTGTTTTTGCAGTGAGGGCTGCTGAAAGCGTTTTTGGATGTCCCAGGTTTCCTCCTATCCATGGAGCATGGAAGGCGAAAGAAAACTCCATTAAGTCCTCAAAGACAGGGGTGGAAAGGAGCCCAAAGACTCGCATTTCATTATCTCCAGCACCTTCAGAAAGGGGGGGGGGGGCAACAACAGTGTCAGCATCACCCAAAAGAGCGGAAGAGGGGGTGACATGCAGTATGAGAGCCTGGGTGTGAAGAGTTTTCAGTCTCCTTCGATAGTGATTGATCTGCTGTTTGTGAAAACCCACTGCAGTTTACTGGTGAGTGACAGCGGTGGGTGATGGATAGATTAACTACAAAATAAGGGGTATGGAGACTTTAGGAAAAATGTGCCCTCCACGTTCAGCTATCTTTAAACATGTTCTGAAAGTCAACTCCATACCCTCTGCACTCTCTTCTTTCCTATTGAGATGCTTCTCAGGCTGCTGGAAACGCGAATGGAGACTTTTCTTGGGGAAAAGGCTTTCAAATAATTCTAGGTAGTCGAACTGTCTGCTCGTACTTTTGCTCGCGATCAAATAGGGTGAGCTTGGCGGCTGCCCGTGGCACTTCATTGTGTGGCTGGCCAATTTCCTCCTCCAAACAGATGGGAAACCAGTTGTCATTAGCTGGTTGTTCTAGCGAGGAACCTTTTTTCTCCTGTTCAACTCCCTATTAATCTGCTTCTGTCTGAGGCCGTGCAGTGACCAAAAGGAGGGAGAGATGGAAAAACAGAAGGAGCCTGGTCTGGCTCATCCACCCAGGGGATTAAATGCCTCTGCTGACTGTTTCCTTCCGAATCAGTGCCCAACCTCATTTTATGAAAACTGCGTGTCCCTTTCTAGTTGCTTAAAGGTGGGCCTTGTGGAATTCTAAAAAAGAGAAGGCATTTTTAAAATTTCAAATTTTAAATCTAAATATTAGAGAACACTGTTTTGAAAGATAGGTGGAGGATATAGTTAAAGGAAATGAACTTTTACAGGATAAATTTCAAAATGTGACACTCTCTGCTCAATGGCAGCCTGTCCCCTGCCTTGACTCTACCCAGAGTACCTGGACCTCCGGTGACCTTAGCACCCTTTAAGGTGAAGTTGGCCTCCAATGACACGCTTTACCTTTGAAGCGACCTGCCACTCCAGTGCCTCGATTTGGTTCTTCTCTAGCAATTAGGATTTACTTTATCAGTCCCGGAAGCAGTAAGGAAGCCCTGGAAATCCCAAACCCTCTTAATAGCCATTTTCACATCAACCCAACAGCCCAGAACCGTGTCGCTGATGGCCAACTAGATTTTGTGTCTGCTCAGTTGGACCAGAAACATTTCGTTTAAGGTCGAGGAGGAACGGGTTTCCTTGGCTGCAAAGACAGCCCCCAGCAGAGGCCAGGTTCTGGGGCCACATGCAGCGTGGCTGAGGATGCGATTCTGCCGCCTTCCAGTCGACAAGCCCTTGGAGCTGGGAGGAGGCGAAAGGTGGTCGTGTGAAGGAGCAGGGGAGAAGTGAGACATCCATGGTCTGTTGCCTCCTAGAGCGCGCCTGCGACAAATAAGACAGCGCTCATCCACCTGGGAGTTTGGAAGAGATATTTAGGAGACGATTTTAATCTGCCAAAAAGTGTTTCAGCTGAAGCCAAACAAAGTGAGTCTTCACGCAGTCTGAGCCTTTGCTCTGCAAGCGTCTAGCCTGCAAGTTGGCGGTGCAGCTGGGACTAAGCTAACTTTAATTAATCTTAGGAATGAACCCTGGAAATCAGACTTCTGTTCATCCAAGAAGAATATAACAATGCTCTCTTCTTCATCACATACTGGCAGGTACTTAGAAAGCAAACACGATGAGCTGATGTAGGTGTCATGAGCCATGGCAGTGGACTGGAGCAGAATGGTGGACAAAGGGAAGACTTCTTTTATGCTTAAGAGACTCTTGTGGAGGGGCACTCATGGCTGAGGAGGAGAACAGCACTTCATTTTCTTGGCGGCTGAGCATCTCACCTTCCCCAAAGCGTTCAACTTCAGATCCGTATGAAGAAGCGTCGGGGGAAGAAACGTCTGTTAGAACTCTGTTCTTGAAGAGAATCGATTTAGAATTATTTTGAGTGGATTTTATGCAGAGGAATTGTATTGTTTTTGTCACGCGGAAGTATTGCTGTTAGCAGAACATGTCCTTTATACGGGTTGATTCGTGGGGGTGATTGTAGTAAACCATTTACACCTTTTTGCAAACTCTGTTTTTGAAAAAATTTGAGATGGCCTCTTACTGCAGGGACAGCTGGCTGGGGCTAGGCGTACAGTCTGTGAGCTGGCACAGAATCCTCTCGGTGAAAAATTAGCTCGTGCACAATGTCCCCCTCCCCCATCTGGAAAAAAATGACCTAATATCCCTAGATTTCAAGTGCATTAGTCAAATTATAGTTATCTCCCTCTGCGGAAAGCCTTGGAGAATCTCTGCATTGGAGGTCTTGCCCTAAAGATATAGAAGGTGTATTGTGTGTGTGTGTCACATGTGTGCCTTACATGCATGTGCACGCATATCATATGCACACACTTGAACATGCTCTTTATATGCATGTACGCTGCATGTGTGTTGTGTCACCTGTGTGCATTGCATTAAGTGTGGGTGTGTGTCTGGGAGCAGAAAATGTAGCAAAAGTACAAGTCGAGGTGAACTTGAGAGCCTTAGAAGATGGTGCACGTCCCCTGAGAAGGGGGATGCTGGTTAATGTTGAGAAAACAACTAAGCTTTGGTTATGTTATGTGAGAACCATTTGTGTGCCTTGTTAGAAAATAATACCCAGGAGAAAAAACATCACTCTGTAGTGACCCTATTCTCTCACCTGGGCATGGGAACCCTCCCAGGAACTGATGCCCCAGCCATCTGCCAGGTGGGGGAAGCACTGTCCAGGGGCAGCATTGCCGCTCCTTCACGGGGCCTGGAGGGTGCACTCTCCTGTACACGTCCTGTAGAGCCGATCATGGAGCTTCCACTTTTGAGATGAGCAGTTTTCCCGCAGGGTCGCTGTACTGGCCACTTCGTAATCTCTTCTTTGTAGGGACCTGGGACCACTGTGTCTCCTTCTGTGTCCAGGGCTAAAACAGTTGTATTGGGTAGACCATAGCACGCCGTTCTTCCCCTCTTCAGTGACTGCCACTGCAAAGGGACCTTCTCTATTGCTTAAGCAATTGGAGGTCCCAGTCGCTGAATAATTGGAGTGGCCGAGGCTGTGGGAAGCCATTTTAGATTTCTTTTTAAGTGGGCCTTGCATCGCGTTCCTCAACCAGCTTTTCTAAAAGCGTAGAGCAATTTTATCTCTAAATGGTATCTTCCTTTTCTGCCTCTAGTCCCAGCAGGATCAGGATCAGAAGTGAGCCAGTCACCTCTCCCAACCAGACACCATTATCCTCGCGAAGAGGTGCTTTTCTCTCCCTGCTCTGTGCCTTCAACAAATGCCAGGAAGGAGAGAGAGATGAAAAGAAAGCCTCTCCCCTTCTCCATATGAACTCCCTCTCCACCCACGTGAAGCTGAGTCTGTGTCATCAGCTCTCTCAGGCTTGAAATCTTTGTCCAACAGGAGGCAGACGTCCATCGAGCCCAGCGATAAAGCCACAGCATTTCATTTAAGGACATTATACTCACTTTTAATCTTAGGAGAATGAATAACGTTTTGTATTCAGCTTGGCTAAGTCTTGGTTAATGTTTAGCTCTGTTTTCCAGCACAGTCCGGATACATACAACCTGACACGTCTGGAGGAGAAAATCAGATCAGCAGTCTGTGTTGGGTCACTGCTGATTTAAAGGAAGGGGTGGGCAGTCATTGAAGGTGGCAGCGGGGGTGGAAGGTGTAAAATCTTGTCCTTGAGCTGTTATTCTCAACCCTGCAGACTCAGGTACCAGAGCCGCAGAAGTTTTTCAGCTGTGAGTAGAATATAGTCCCTGGTGTCTACTTTCTAGATGAGCTGCTAGAAAAAAATGAGAGAGACTCTGCCTATGAGAATGTTCCCAGAAATTCACATATCAGAAGCAAACCACCTCTTAGGTGAAAGTTTGCTCTGATAGAACATTTGGTAGGAAATTCCATGTTTTTGAATTTGCAAAAATGTGGATTAGACATGTGACTGATTGTAAGTTATTACTTATAAGCTCCAATGCTAGGATTGCCAACTGTTGTGATTTTTATGATGACACATTTTGGAGACACTAATTGGCCCTTCCCAACCATATATGGAGCCTTCGATGGTTTTCTTGCCACCTCTCTTCAAAAAGGGCAAAGTTCATTTCCGCCTTCCACTGTAACTTTACTGTCTTTATTGAGCACTCACTCTTAGAGCTGATTAGGACATGTACCTGGGCAGCCGTTCACTTCCTACTCTCTCAGTGCCCGACTGGACACTTTCCCAGCACGGCGCTCCTATCTATGGCAACTGGGCTGAAAGCTCCAGCAATCAACACTTGTGTTCCGTCATGGAGAGGAGGTTAAATCTGTGTAAGCAAATAGACTCCAGGTCACTGCTGGCTCTGGAAGTCCCATCCGCCGGCCCACATTTTCTTCTTGGCATACTGTTTATGACAGATAAATAAATCCATGCAAAAATAAAAAGAGGTACAATTATAAGATGAGGCTATAAGGAAAGCTCTTATACAAAAACGTGTACAGTAAAATCCCACACCATTACTAAAGGGAAGGTCAGCTCAAGGTCAGCTCAGGACTTCCTAGCAGCCACAACTAATGGAGAGTGACTCCTTATTCTCCTCCTCCTCTTCCTTCTTTTTCAAAGAAGCAATCAAAGGAAGGAAATGCAGTGTCCTTCCATCATCCAGTGTCCTCCTTGTGTTTTCTTAGACTGTCCCAAGCTATGGCATGAACCCCACCAAAGTTCCAACTCCATGTCCAATATTACTCAACTCTGTGTTACTGAAACACAAGCTAACATCGTTCAACACAGGCCACAATGTCATATTATCTCTCTTGATACCTTTCTCACTAAATCCACTTAAGTTTAATCAGTTCTTAACTACCCATGCGAACGGATGGTAAGCAGTTGCTTGCATAGTCCATATGATCAGATATCCTAAAGTCAATGGAGTGCATTAATTTTTTTTCTCCCCCAGCAACCAGCAGGGTTATCTTCATAATTAAATGTTGAGTTGAGGCTAAGATTAAATTTTGGAATTAAAATCATGTTAACATTTAAATTAAAATGTTTATTCCCTCTTGGATACAAGAAACAACCAGAGACTAAGTCATCCCAGGAAGAGATCTTTCAAAGAGAGGAGAATACCTTTCATACAGTAGAAACCTGACTGCTTCTTTGGACAGAATTGTAGCATCAATCTTAAAGGCCTCAGCTTTTAGCCTCAGAATGCTCATCCTGCTGCTGAGTACCCACCATGTACCTGGGTATGCATTTCATTTCAAGACTTCCGGTGGCTGCTTTGGACCCCAGCCTCCTTGGAGGCAGTTTCTCTGATCACAGGGGCATGAGTGCTATAGAATTAGTCTCTCTGCCTTGAAATTATTTCCACCAATTCTCAGACCCTTGAAATTACTCCCTAAGTGAAAATCAGCGTTTATTCAAAGACCCTGGAACACCTCGTATTGTAATAATGGTAAAGTTGGGTTTAAAGCAGTTTCTTCCAAATCTTTCATGATTTTATGAAGGAGGAGGAAGAGGAGGAGGAGTCCCTCTCCATTAGTTGTGGCTGCCAGGAAGTCCTGAGCTGGCCTTGAGCTGACCTTCCCTTGGCAATGGTGTGGGATTTTGCTGCGTGCCTTTTTGTGTAACAATATTCCCTATAGTCTCTTCTATAATTGCACCACTTTTTATTTTTGCGTGGATTTATTTATCTGTCATAAATCTTATTGAGCACATTTTTTCTAGGCCACGGTAAGTACTTTTGGGAATGAGGTGGCATGAATTATATAGGCAGATAGAATAAAGGCGGCACATTAACACAAGCACAGGTGGAGTTCTTAGTCATTCTCACTGTCAAACAGCTCTTGCTTAGCGAGCCGGAAGAGGAAAGCTCATTTTTAAATATGGTAAAATCTATACGTGAGACACGAAGAGTGAGGCTTTCATCTACACCCAGAGATGATGACATCCTTACAAACACCCGAGCGTATATTTTTCATGTCCTGGAAATTGTAATCAGTCAGTGAAATGGGTTTCATTTCCCATTGCTTGTATACGAGCCCATCTACAATTTCAGCGACAGACAGAAAAACGTCACTGATGGTGTGAAGTGCTTGTCTATGACAACTCTTGAGGAATCATAGCTCAGAGTCTGTGGCATTAAAGGTCAGTGTTTAATGTGTATGCGATGGGTGAGGAAGGTGGCGGGCATACCTGTGAGGGATGGGACTCTTGCCAACGCTCACACCCACGCACCCTCGACATGCTACATATTTATTGGCTGGTGCTTATGTTTAAGAACAATGTCCTCAGGTCTTTAGCATGCACTGTGATTTTCTTAGTGCCTAGTTTTGCATCAAGTCCTTAAAAAACCCCTTTGAGGAGCTGTTGAATTACATTTCCATTTTCTTTCATTAGGAAGCCATGTCTGGCATTAAAAAAAAAACCTAATTTCATGGTTTCTCATAAAAGTGTAACTTTGCTTCGTTCTTATTCATTCTCACGGTGGGGAGAAGAAAATAGTTTCCCCACAAGAATTGCCGTCCATCTTTTTGCCTTTCAGGTTAGTGATTTCCATCCCCTCTCCCCTTCCGTGGCTCCTGAAGAAAAATTAAAGCAATTTGAGCAGAAAAAAATGCAACCTTATAACAAAAGCAGACCTGTCTTCATAAATACAATGATCAATGACCACAACCATTTAAGTCCTTTTGGGTAAATGAATAATTCTTTGATTATATCTAAGATGAGAAAACACATGAATTTATGTTCTGGGTCCTCACCTGTCATCTCCCTCTCCCTTCTTACTTTCATCTAACCTGCCTGAAATTAATGAAGCAAATACCCAGGGGCAGAGGCAGGCTTTGTGAGGCTGGAAGCTGATACAATTTAAGGAGACCTCTCTAAAAAAAAGAATACAAAAATATCTTACTTTTACAATTTTTTACAAAAACGTATGGCCGTGTGAACACACTGCCCAAGCAAGAGAGAGCCCTGAAGCTTAAGCTTTATTGGCTTCATGGTAAGTCCATTTCTGTGGGTACCATATTGAAATAAATTTCCACCTATGCTATGCACACTTGAACTTGCTACTTGTGTACTTGAGCACAGAAAACATAGGTTACGTCTGTACAGAAAGGAATATACAAGTATAAGTGTAAGACCACAACATTACATACTGGGCTTTAAACACACAAACACACAGATATAGTTTTCTATTTTTCTTGAGCTTCAACATTTCTAAAGGTCGTATCCAGGCATGATCTCCATTCCTCCAGACTTTGAATTGTCTGCCTGCC
Source organism: Equus quagga (assembly GCF_021613505.1). NCBI lineage: Eukaryota > Metazoa > Chordata > Mammalia > Perissodactyla > Equidae > Equus > Equus quagga. The sequence continues at coordinate 108,087,086 of NC_060277.1, read as the reverse complement.
TTTAAATGTTCACTTTAAGGGAGAGGTAATCAATTTAATACATTATCATTCACTCAGACAAGCCGACTCAAACAGTGTTCTTTGAATTGGACTCATGCTGAGCAATTCCCTATTCTAGAAGCCAGGTGTGATGCGTGGGAGGAAGGAAGGGAGTGGGGGTAGGGAGCACGTTGCCAGTTAGCAGAGCTTGGTGTTTTATTTATTTATTTTTCAGGCAATTCAGATACTGGTCTGGAGGTCTCCATTGAGGAGGGTCCTCTGGGTCTCTGTGGTCTCATTCAGCCGGGACTTGTCCTGCTTACTGTCACTCCGTTCCCCGTCATCTGTGCCGCTCACCTTGACCAAGCAGAGGACATTCTGGAAGCTCTTCTTGAAGTTGTCAGACAAGAAGGCATACAGGATAGGGTTGGCACAACTATTAGCGTAGGTGAGGACCACCACAAAGTCAAACATGCCTTTAAGGGCTGGAGTGGGACTGATGGCCACAGAGACCGAAGAGACATTGAATATGTAGAAGGGAAGCCAGCAGAAAATGAAGACAGCCACCACTATGGACACCATCCGGGTCACCTTCTTCTCAGACTTTTTCCTTTTAGAGGAACCCACTCGGATTCCAGAAGACTTCACTTTGATGATAATGAACAGGTAGCAAAGACAAATGATGGTGAGGGGTACCAGGAACCCCAAGATGAAGGCATAGATGATGAACCCTGTGTACCACGCTCCAGATTCACCTGGCCAGTTGATGGTACAGCTGCTTCTCCCCCACTGGTTGCTCCGAAGCCCAGCATATATCATGATAGGCAAGATGACCAGCAGAGAAACTCCCCACACAGCCACATTGATCATCTTGGCTGTCCGGGGTCTCCTCCACTTGGCCGACTTGATGGGGTGGACCACAGCCAGGTATCGGTCAATGCTCATGACTGTCAAGCAGAAAATGCTGGTGAACTGATTGATGCCATCCACAGTCATGACCACCCGGCAAATGGCCTTGCCAAAGGGCCAGTGGACCAGAGCCACCTGCATGGCCAGGAAGGGCAGACCCAGCATGAAAAGCTCATCTGCGATGGCCAGGTTGAGAATGTAAATGTTGGTGATGGTCTTCATCTTGGCATAGCGGAGGATGACATAAATGACAAGCGTGTTGCCACACAACCCAATGATACAGACCACAAAATATATGAACGTGAGGACTGCATTGCTGGTCAGATCATAGTATGGCTCTGTCTGGTTTGAGCTGTTAGCAGCTGCCACAGTGCCATTGAGGTCAAATGAAGAGGAAAGCCATGCTTGGCTCCCATTGAGTAGTTCGTATGCCATATCCATGGCTGCCTTACAGTCTTGGGCTAGTTTCAACCAGCCAAAGAGCTTATTCTCACCTTAATGGGTCCTGGAGGCAAAGGATCCACTGTGACATCTGCAAGGAAAAAAGGAAGAGGCTCATCAGCCAGAGGCTACTTAAGCTCTCACCAGCTTTCCATGTTTCTAGTTTACCCTCTCAGACATGCTCTCCAATTGAAAAGTGTATCTTTCCACATCAGTGTTAGAGCTACAAGCCCATTCTCATCAGTGTGCAGACTTTTGGAGTTGTTTTTTTCCAATAGTGGGAAAAGTTTTGGGTTAAGTCGTCAGTTTGTCTTGTCTTCTTGGTGATGCACGTGTAGGAGATGGCTGTGGCTACAAAAAATACGCTTTGATTTGTAAGAAGTTGACTGGTCCAAAGTGTAAAAAGGCAGAGCTTGGAGAAGCCCAGCCCCTGACCTCAGAGGGCTCTGATGCTGGCCTTCTCGGCCTTTTCCCTCTGAGGAAATCTACGCTGACTCATTGACTGCTTTGGAGTCTTTCCATTCTGAAAACTCCATGGTGGAAAAGTCCTGGACTTTAGAGGTAAAACAAACCAGGGATCCCCCCCGGAGCCCACGTGACCTCGTGCCCGGCACTTCGCCGCTGACTCTCATTTGTCAAAATGGGGGTGTCATGAATGTTAAGTGATGAAATGTATGTGAAAACGTTTAGCACTGTGCTGAGTTCATAATCGGAACTCAAAAAATGTTATCTTTTCCTCTTTTTCCCCCGCCATCTCGTTTATCTCTAATCTGTTGAAATCTGCCGACACAATGGACCAATTTATAGTCTTAAATGTTAAAAATAAAAATCTGACTTGCTTTTCTTTTTAGAATGCACACTTTAGTTTATTTTTGTTTCTTCTGTTTTCCTTTCTCCAATACCCAGTGCTTAATACCCTCATGCCTAACTAAGAAAAGAGGAGAGTCCTTTCCTAAAGTCCCTGGTTGAATGCGCATCTTCTAACACCGCTGAGGATTTGCTTGATCCCCTGATAAAGGACAAAAACAGGAGCCAGGCATGAGGGAGCCAGACTCATTCACAGAAGTGAATTCCAAACCCTGATGTGGCTCATTCACATTCACTGTCCACTTCATCTTCCCAACCATCTTGTAAGTGGGGATAGTTATCCCCATTTTATAGATGAGCAAACCGAGGCTTCGAGAGTTCAAGTAACTTGCTCCCATTTCCTTGTACACAACTGATGGAGCTGGGATTTGAACACAGGACACCCAAGTCTTCTGAGCTCTGCACAGCATCACATCTGCTGCTCGGTGGACTGGAAAACTAGTGGCTGATAATTGGGCTTTAGTTTGAAGGAGCTGCCTCCTGTTTTACGTCCATGCTGAGAAGATAATTGTAACATTATTGGCTTGGCCTAAGATATAAAACAATAGCTCATCACATAATTAAATGATTTATCTACAGTCATGCAAAAAAATCACTGGGGGACTTCTTTGCTCTGGACACCAAGGACATGGGAATAAACAAAAGACATGGCTGGTGTCCTCTAGGAGGTGACAATTCAGGAGGAGAGACATGCAAGGAAGCCAACTTATAGAGGGTGGGAATTGCATGGAGATATGAACAGAGGACTTAGGAGTGCCTTCCTCTCCTGGGGGTTTCAGAGGAGGCTTGGCAGGAGGAATGCTTGAGCTGGGTCTTGAACACATGAAGAAGGAGGCAAGGAAGAGGTCATTCCAGGAAAGAGGAAGATGGTAAGGGGGGGTGTGTTCAGCACATAGTGGGAATAATTCACTTGGTGCACACGTTTCCCCTGAGCAGGGCACTTTTCCCGGTGCTTAAGTGAAGACTGGAGGAACTGGTGATGAGTTAAAGGGAACTTAGCCAGCAACAAGTACTTGAGGATCCTTGCCCGCCCCTGTCTCTGATTCATTTCGCACCGCCAGGCGCGCTGCTTATTATTTCTGTGCTGATTTCCCCACCACGCAACTCTCTGCAAAGCGGGGTCTGGGCTTTGCGGCTGACCTTTTCGGCAAAGTACTTTGGAGACCCAGGATTTAATGTCTGCCTTGGGTAAAAAGCATAAACTGGCAGCTACTAAAAACAGAAGCTGCAAAGAAACTGTTTTTGGTATCCCTGGATTAACACGGCTTGTTTCCACTATCATTTCTAACCGTCTTGTCAGTTACTTTAATTCTATAGACCCGGAATTCTATTTAAGCCACCTGCAGAAAAGTGTGCATGAATCAGTAGCAACTCCAGGGTCCTATCCATGTAACAGGCAAGGTCACACGCCAGTGTCTGGGTAAGACTGAAGACCCCTGGGTTGCAGACGCCCTGTCTAGAGCTTCTGGGGTAGAGATGAGGATGATGCAGGCGTGCGAGGGAGGGTGGAAAGCTGATCTCCAGCCCTACCTCTGACTTTTGGGCTGAAGTCTCACTCAGTGGGATGGAATTGCAACGGGGTCAATTTTTTTTTTTCTGAAATAGGCTGAGAAGCAGCATTCTCCACTTTTGAGAGAGGCAGCAATAGACAGGGTTCAGAATTTGGAGAAGGTGGCAGAGGTGGTAAGCCGGGAGCCAGTCCAGAGTGGGAAGGCTCCTCAGAGGAAGAAATGAGTTTAAATCACAGTGAATCTTATTTCATCGACAATGAAGTCAGCTGCCTAAGGTCTCTGAGGGACTTCTGCTTTATTTGAGCCCCATTGAAAGTGGAGTCCAATGCTGGGCAGGCAATACTTGCTGAATTGTGGTCCAATTAAACACACAAGGAAGTTTAGTTTTCTGCTTTCTTTATTTTTCCAGCCCAAGAATGGTTAGATACAAGAAATGGCTGGTGGTTTCCTCTGAGACTGAGTCCTGGCCCTGTTGGAGAGGAGGCTTAGAAGGGTCTGGGCATCCCCTGACCCTCCCAGAGGAGCTGTGGTTACCAGCTTAAGAAATGGAGCGTTGGGATGGGAACCGGGCATCAGGGGTGCTCCCCAATGCTATTCAGCTTCAGTTTTTTCCTTCTCCCCAGCATCTTTCCCCCATTCAGCCTCCACCCTCAGTTCCCTTAGGGCCTGCTCAACCCCAGCGCATCTCCCGGTGGCTGAAGCGTGAGCCCCACTGGCGGTGAGAGACAATAGCCAGGTGTCCCCGGCGTTGGAGAGCCTAGGAGAAGCCCGAGGCGGCGCTGGGCTAAGGGCATGGAGGAGAGGTGAGACTCCGGACTGCCCAGATGGCTCCCTGGCTGGCACGCAAAATCCTCCACTTTGCCATCCAACTCGCTGACCCTCAGACCCAAGGGTTTCCTAAAAGATTCTTTGCTATTTCCAGGTAGAGGAAGGGGAGATTAAAGATTGTGGTGCCAGCACCCTCGTCTCTAAATGCAGAGGCGGGGCCGAGGCATCATGGATGGCTGGGAGAGGGCGACAGCCGCTCAGAGACTTGCCCGGCGGCTCCGGGGCGCGGGCCACTCAGCGGTTCGGTCTCTCCAAACCCGGGCAAACTGTCCTCTCCGCCCAGGCGCCAGGGGAGCCGACTCTGGACCGTTCCGGACCCGTCTGCCAGGCCGGGTGAGCAAGAAGAGCGGAGAAGCGCGTCTTTTCTCTGCTCCGCTGCCTGCCCCTCACAGACTCGGATGTCGGGGTGCGCGCCCTCGGGAGCCGCGGCGGCGTCCCCTCCTCCTGCCCCCGCCAGCCTCGCTCTCCGCGCGTCAGGGGTCTTTTGCAGGCGGCTGGGAGAGAAGTTATCCCGGTTGCAGCTGCCACCTGGACACTCGGGTGCGGGATGAGGACTGGACGAGGGCGCACGCCACGCACACCGGCATGCAGCTATGCCCACACGGCCGTTCCGGCACACACGACCCACGGCCCCCCGTTCACGCTAGGACACCTGCTGTCGTTCATTCCCACAAAAATTACCCCCAAAAGGCACAAGGGCGGAGAACCACGCAGCGCGGGACCTGCACTCAGGCACACTGAGGCGCGCACCACCATGCAGCGCAGATGCACCCAGGTGCTCAAGTGCGTCTCTCTCTCTCTCTCTCTCTCTCTCTCTCTCTCTCTCTCACACACACACACACACACTCACACCCAGGCACTCCTACACACCACCTCACCTTTGCTTTTCGCTGCACTCCGCTAGCTCGGTTCGCCGGCACCCAGCGGCTGTCCCCGACCGAGCGAGGCGCCAGGGCTCGCAGCCGCTTGGCCGGGCCCCTGCGCTCGGCGTCCCGAGTTGCCGGCTCAGGCTCGGCCCTCGCGCCGCGGAGAACTCGCCAGCCCGCAGACCCCGGGCGCCGAGCCGCGAACTGAGGCTCCGGGCGCCGGTGGCTGCGCCGCTTGGACTGGCCCAGCGAAGCTCGGGCCCCTCGGCACATTTCCCCCCGCCCCGGTTACGTCACGGCAGCTTTGCTCCGCCCGCCCGGTCCCGTGGGAGGACAGGGGTGAGCCAGGTGGAGGATCCCGCCTGTGGCTGCGGGCAGAGCTCGCAGGCAGGGTGGGGGTTAGTGGGAGGACCCGCATCCGGAGGCGTGAAGGGTCAAGCGATTTTGGCCTCTCCACGACTTGTGGTAGGGACACACGCTGCTTTCCCAGAATCGGCTCTGTTTCACCCAACATATTCTAGGCAGCTGGAGTGGCAGCTGGGGTGACCCAGACTCGCCCTGGGACCTCTGCCATCTCCTCAGTCAGACAAGTTTGCAAAGTTGCGTCTACCGTGGGTCATCCTTGGGGGCAGGGAGCAGGCCAAGGGAAGGCAGGGAGAAAATGGGTCGGGGGAACGCACTTCTCCGTGCAGCGGCCAACGCCCCTGCACACAGTGTGCCAGCCCGCACTTGGGTTCCAAAATTCAGTTCAAGAAGCAGGCAGAGGCTCCGCAGGCGAGCGACGCATCCCGGCTCTCCCAGCTTTCCAGAGCTTGGAGGCGCAGCGGCCATCACCATGTCAGTCGGCACCTGCTGGTCTGACCCAGCACGGCCTTCCTCCCACGCGCTGTGAAGGAAGAAAGGGGAACATGCAAGAAGTGGGAGTTGTGTCGCATCAAGTTGCAGCTATTTATTTTTTGACTGTGATGATTCAGCCTCTGTTCCAATAGTTTAATAAGTCATAATCAATCCTGCAGCCTCTGCTTCCTCACCGTCCTCCAAGTACGCACACATGCATACACATGAACACAGGGCCTGCGAGTACAGTTTGAGAGGATGGGAAAACAGACAGCGAGCATCAACCGCAGTTTTCTCTGTGGGCTGTGCTGCCTTGGTCCATCCTATTACGTGATTTCCAATTTGCCAGGGGAAAGTTAAAGTCAGAGGCTGTTTAACAGGTAGGGTGAGCCCTAGAGATGGGTGAGTGGCCTGGGAAGGGAACCACAGGATGAGTTTACAGCTGGCTGCTAGTATCTATCTGCATCTTGGGGTACTCACTGTAAGGGTGGAAATCAGGGGTTTCCACTGGATTTGTCTATTTCAGAGCTGTTGGTGATGATGGGGCTCAATCCATCAGCCTGGCGCTTGGGGGCTCAACAGAGGTTGAGCTGGTGACTGCCTCATGTCCCAGCCGGTCTGGGAGGCAGCTTCTGGGAGGTGCAGGGTAGAGGGGCTGGGGCAGGTAGCTCACTAGAAGAGCCATTGGCTGGAAGAGGGAGGGGTGGCAGTAATACCAGGAGGGCAGGGTGGAAGTGAGCTCAGGAGAACCACGCACGCTCTGGGGACACAGCTGCAACAGGAGCACCTGTTGCCACGTCTAGTTGAAAACCAATGACCCAACTGGTTTCCAGGAAAAGAGGAGGGAAAGGAAGATCCAGGAAATGCCCACTCCACTCTCAAATTCCTTTCCCGGGGACTGTGTTATCTTTTCAAAGGTCTACAACTGTTGATGCCAAACTCATGTATTGTTATTATTTTTTTTTAAATCGGTTTTCTAACCTATACAGGAAATGAACCACTGGCTCTCAAAGCCCCCTCCCCCCACAGGTGGCCCTGATGGGACCATGCCTGGTTCTTTTTTTAGTTTTACTGTGAGTACCGTCATCCTGCAGGATCAGCTGAATAACCGTCTCCGTCGAAGCTGCTCGGGTGTTTGGTGGCCCCCTCTGTGTGCTGGTTGGTTTGCAAGGTCAGTAGTTCCCCAGGTGAAATTAGAAACCGCCCCCACCCCGGAGAGCAAGGAAAGACCACAGAAAGAGGCAGGCCACTCCAGATTGGTAGGTGGCGGTTTTAAGAAGCAAAGGAACTTACAAGGCTTGTCTTGGGTGGCTTCAAGATGAGTAGGTGTCTGCACCCACCTGCCAGAATCTTAAAAAGTTTATGTAGAGGCCTTAGCAGGGTTCAGCCACATATTCAGTCCAGGCGGTCTCAAGAGCACATTGCTTTCTCAAGGCTGTGTCCTTGAAGTGGCTCCTAGTACGGGAACAGTGGGCAGAATGTACATTCCAGGGAAAGGGAGATGGGTAAGGAGCCTCTGATTGCTTAGGTCCAGCTTGCGTGTTAACAGGCGGTCACATCTTCTCGATGGCCTCCTCCAATAATGCCCTTTACCTCGGATGACCTGAGACAGTGAAATCCCCCTCTGTGTTCTTTCTTTGTGAAGTCTTCTCTCTCCCCCTATATGTTGGGTTGGGTGGGCCCAGCCTGGAAAAAGTACTGGCCCATCCGCCTCAGGCACACCTGTCTCTGCTGCAAGGCTGGGTGAGTGGGGTCTGAACAGCATTCACCTTGATGGCAGAAAATGGGTAATCTGGAACAGTTGTGGATCTTGTCCAGATAATGTGGGCCACCCCCTCCTCCCTTTGAATGCCTTGAAAGAGCTGTGTGACGTTGCTGCCACCTGCACTCAGCAGCCACCTTCGGGTTCCAGTTCCCTATCTGACTCCTAATGGCTCTTCTCTTAACTTTCCCCTCCATCTGCTGAATGAAGCCGATGCTGTTCCTCTGGGGCTGCCCCTTCTCCCTCTGCAGCTGGGTTAGTAACTAAGTAACACAACCTTGAGCCAGAAAAATCCAGGGGCTGGGGAGGAGATAACCTCCGCACTGGCTTGTTTGATATCTTTAAAGCAATTAAATAATACCCTTTCCTCTTTCAGCACTTATCAGAGAGACAATAGACAGCAGGAAATTAAGAACAGGAGCAGGACAAAGGGCCAGGCTGGTGCTCAAGCCTGTAACATGGGGAGATGCTGCTCAGCTCACCTTCCGTGAGAAGGTCACAGCCTAGGAGCACTGACGTGGATCACAAGCCCCAAATAGGTCATTGTGTCTCTTAGAGGCTTAATAAATTAAACGGGGGAAACTGTTCCTCTGCAATCAGGTTAGTCAAAGGAAGTCTGGCAGTTAAGTCTAGAGGAAAGCAGGAGGGCCCTGGGAGGAGGGTTGGACCTGGTTGGGAGTGGTGGATGCCTATCCAAGTATCTGGTGTGGTTTTTACTGTCTCCACAGGAATGCCAAGGATGAGGCTCGTCATTTCTATTGACGTGCAAAGAACAGTGCTCCTGTTGTGGAGAACATACAGATGGACAGAGGAAGAGAAGGTCCCCTGCATGGTGATCGTATTACCTGAACTTCCGGGGACACCCCTGTTTTCAGCCCTTCTGTCCCTTGTCACACACCAACCATCTGCATTTTACCAAAATAGAGATATCAGCTTCCACTTTCTATCTCTGAGACTGCATCTTGTACCTGGTGGCAAGAAAATTCCTTTCTGACATCATCGGTCCTGATGTTTAGTTTGGAAAATACAGAATATGGTCATCAGAACTTTTTAGAAAATTTGGTCATTTGGCATAGTGAGTTTAGGGTCTCTTCAGATACAAAAAGGGTTAACGTGAGGACCTTTCTTCGTTTCCCCCACCCCTCGACAGGTATGAGTCTGACTTGACACATCACCGTTTTTCGCTATTAGCATCCCCGATCCACAGGGGACACAGTGGCTAAGAGAGTGAGCGGGCATTAGAACCTCTCTGGAAACCACCCCAAAGAAGTCTGGAATCAGGGATCGTGCTTAGAAGACACACGGTTAAGATATTATTCCTTTTTCTCTTTTGCCCTCCTCCTCTGGTAACCACTACTCTGTTCTTCTTATCCATGTGTTTGTTTATTTATCTTCCACATATGAGTGAACTCATATGGTATCTGTCTTTCTCTGTCTGACTTATTTTGCGTAGCATAATACCCTCAAAGTCCATCTATGTTGTCGCAAATGGCACGATTTTGCTTATTTTATGGCTGAGTAGTATTCCATTGTGTATATATACACCACATCTTCTGCGTTCATTCATCCGTTGATGGGCACTTGGGTTGCTTCCACATCTTGGCTATTGTGAATAATGCTGCAATCAATGTAGGGGTGCATAAATCTTCTTGAATTGTTGGTTTCATGTTAGCCTTAATCGTTTTAAGCCCTTTTTCCTTCAGTTTGTCTCCCATCCCAGAGTGTCTTTGTTGATGAGTTCTGGATTGTTTCCAAGTTCTCTGAGGCCTGGACAACCATCCGGTGTTTTCTAGGACCCCTTTTCCTCCCCTTCCAAACTGAGCCAAGTAACAACCAGTGTCTGGGGCTCTCCTGTTGTCCGACCTGCCCCCGGTTCTGACTTGCCTCATTAGCCTGCTCCCTGGGCAGGCCTCTTCCTGGGAAAGGCGGGCTCCCTTTAGGGTCAAATTTATAGACTCGCAAAAGCCAAATGGCCCTCAGAGAGCACCTGGTTCAGGGCTTCACAGCCAGGCTGCCCATCAGAACCACCTGGGGAGTGATTTCAAAAACTAAAGATGCCCTGGCGCCATCCTTAGTGATTCTGATGTAACGGATCTGGGATGGGGCCCAGATAACTTTTTAAAGCTCCCCGGATGACTTTATTGTCAGCTAGAGCTGAGAACCACCCAGAGTTTAACCTTCTCCTTTTAGAGGTGCAAGAACTCTGGATCAGGGAAGTGAAAATCTCTCTCCGGGGCCAGACAACAAGCAACTCAGTCTCTGCTCCAGGGCCACTGTGGGATCACCATGCATCCTGTAATTCCAGGAATCCCATTACGCGGGTCAAGAGAGCACTGGGCAGGGTTTGTGCAGGTGTGGGGCCTGGGGGCTTCCTCTCTACTGGCAGCTGGAACCAGAGTTTTCCTTCCCATAAGGATAAGCCCCACTGAGTAGCAAGCACCTTTGCACGTGCTGGGATATCATGGTGAGGTGGGGGGGCAGCACCTCAGTGCCCCTTTCCAAGTGCCCATTGCAGACACACTGTCACTTGTAGGAATGGGTGTTTAACAGCTTGAGAGCTGGGTCGCAATTTCACAAATGGGCCAGAACCAGTACATGGGCCTGGCTCAGTGGTTTCATTTGTATTTAGAGCAGGGAAGATCAGAGCCAGATTTTATCCTGTCCAAACTCCTAGAACCACCACACTGGGTCGCCCTCCTATTTCTGATATGTTCCTTCCCAGGGTCTGTGTGCCTGTGTGCTACCAGCAGCCAAGGACCTTGGCAAGGAGCCTCACCACATCCTTTCTCCATGGATAACTCCTTCTGGCTGTGGAAATTCTCCTTGTCCTTTTCTTCCTGCTCTAATAGCCAAAATGATACTTCATCCTTAATGGAACAGAGACTATTTACACCTTAAAGGGACTTTGGGGAGGCACAAGCCCACAGGAGAGGATCTCCAAGTGGAGATGCTGGCCTGATGTTGGTGGAGGGGTATTCACTCTGAGAGGTGTCTGTCTCAGATGGCAGAGTATGTAGCTCTCTCTCTTAGAGTCAGGAATCTCTGCTGCTGAAAGGCCTTTGTCCCCTGGGAAGCGAAAGCCAGGAGTTAATCCAGTAACGACCGTTGATAGATTTAAATGCTCTGTTTTCCAAGAGGCTGCAGTTCCTTTGCTGGCCCCAGGGTGGGGTGAGCGCCCAGAACTCACCACCCCATTAGGCCTCTGCCAGCTTGGGCACCACACCTTGCAGGATGGGGCCCCAAAGCCCATCCCTAGGCCTTTCTTTTCTCCTTTTCTCTCCTCCCCACCCCTCTTGCCAATCCGGGGATGGAATCAAAATGATTGCAGTGCCTGGCACTTAGTGGTTTGCAGCAGATTCTAAGTCTGGAATAAGCAGCCTCTCCCTGTCTCCCTCTCCTGGGGCACCTGTGTCCCCTCTGGATCACTGACGAGGGTAATCTGCTCTCTCCCGGGTCCCTATGCGGTCGGGTGGTCTTGCTGAGAGTTTTTGCAGCCTTGGCTGGGGTGTGATGAGGTAGCATTGGGGGCAGAGGCAGATTCTTCAGGGGGAGTTTTTACAGCCCCGTGACTTTGGGAAAGTGTCTGGAAGAGCCGTCTCTGGGAGCTTAGCGCCCGTTCTTGGCATGCGTGCTGAAGCCCCGGGAGAGACTGTCGCCGAGTGGTACAAAAGTTTCTTCGAGGCAAATAGGACAGATTTTCCGCAGGAGGTGGCTCCGTGAAGAGCCCTGGGCATTGACACAGGTTTCAGTGTCAGGAGGGGCTTCCTTGAGCCAGGTGAGGCCCCCGTGATGAGACTTGGGCACTTTCCAAAAGCGAGAGTTGTATGGCGGCTTCTCCCTTCTCTCTTGTAGAGGAGCCCTTTGTTGGCATTGTTTGCTGGTCCCACTGCGGGTCCCCAAGGTTCATGCTGCCTGCCCGCCCATCCAAGGCCCCAGAGCAGATGGCTGGACTAGGGAGGGGGAGCCAAGGCTTCCACGCCCCACAAATCATTCGTGTGTCCGCTTGTTGCTCCCACAGCTCCCAATGGCTGCTCCTCCCCCTCCTTCTCTCCTCCCCCTGCTCCTTCTCTGCCCTCTCTCCCACCCCACTCTCCTTCTGCAGCCAGATCTCTTCTCTGACAGATTGCCCCCGCATCTGCTGCCAAAAACTAATTTCTCTGTGCCACTTCAGACGCTCAACTTCTCTCCTTGGCAAGACCCTTTTATTTGGGGTTGTGAAGCGTGGCAATTCCTGGGTTTTGTTTCCAGCCTGCTAGAACGTGGAACCCTTTTGAATAATTAGGTTTAGGGCTGCGGAGCTGTCTTTGCCCCTAGTAGAGGTAGCGACAGAGCAGGTGACGGGGGAGTCGGGGCTTGGCCTCCCCGTGGGATGCTGCAGAAAGACTCGCTTTAGGGTTCTTTGTATAATAAGCTCATTTAAACAGAAATTAAACTTTTCTAGGTATACACGGCATATATAAATTTTAAACTCCTGACCAGAATATGGTTGGTTCTAAAAGTCAGACCCATCCCTTAAAAATGATGATTTGGCACCAATGAGTCTATTCTAAACATCGTGCTTCAGGCTTCAAAGTGAATTTTCCAAGAGGCGTTCCAAAAATGATTTAGCACTGGCAATATTGAATGCATATTTTGTTTTCCAAGATGAGCAATTTTTAGCACTATTAGTTTGTGAAACTGTTTAGAAATAGCCAGCACTCCCTTTGATGTATAGTTCTGATGCGGTTGGCACGAAGAAACAAACCCAAAACGTGGAACAGGCAACTGACGAGGAGATCACGCTTCTGAAGATGACATCAGCACACAGTCCGCCTACACAGGTACACGCCTTATCCATCCATCCATCCATCCATTCAATAAACAAAAAGACCACCTCAGAGAAAAAGGGAGAAAAATTGTTTTCTCAGCTCTGCAATCAAATGTCTCAGTGAGTCCCCTCCAGGTGAGGGAACTCAGAAGCCCCTCCGTCCTTAGCAAGGGCTCAAAAAGTGTGCAGGGCAATAATTTCACTTGATTGCTCCGTGGACCTTTCAGAAATCAGATGTTTTCTCATGGTCTGTTATATCCTACACAGGGAAGAGGCTAAAAAGGGCTATCATCTCTAAGACTGTCTTTGTCCTTTTTTTCTGGTATCTTGCCACAAAGCTGGCAGTCCGTCAAAAAGCAATTAGTGGTGCATGACTTAACGAGCATTTGATGCATTTCTTTGGGGAGTAGGAGGGCAGCGCTGGAGCCCCGAGTAGACAAGAGGCTGCCTAGTGGGCTGGAATTACTCATCCTGGTTAATTTCTTCTAAAATGATCTCATTCTCTATAATTTGAGGTCCAGATAGTAAAATACATGCCGATAATATACGCTGATCTTTAGTACGAGCTGGTAGAAGGATTTGTTTGGCCAGTAAAATCTTTTGATTTTAAATTTAATTTTATTTTTATCAAGTTATACACATACATAGTCAAAATGTCAAATCGGAGGATTAAGCTTCTGATGAAAAACAGCAGTCTCCTGCTCCACCCTTCTCCATTTCTGATGCACTCCCTAAGGGCAAACACTTTCAATTCTCTTTACTGTTTCTTCTACTTATTTACCTCCATGTTTATAAAGGACACACTTGCACTTCTATTTCTTGATTTTTCTGTTTCAGATTCTATTGACTCCCTACTGTGAAAGATCCACAGCTCACCTCTTGTACAACGGATTTCCCTCCCCGCTTTCCTCTCAATGTGGTTATCCTCCGTTTTGTCAAATCAGTGGTCAGTGTTTGCATTATTATAACTATGTAAATATTACTTAAAGCTGAGCCGAGCACTATTCTCTGCTGGCCTCTTCTTTCCTGTAGAGACTTTCATTTTCCCTGGAGTTAATGATTACCTCTTTTTTTAAAAACTTGCTTATTTTTCTATGTAGCTATCTATAATTCATCCCTCGATTCTGACAGGGTTGAAAATCTCTAAATGTGTTCAATATGTTGGTTTCCTTTTTGGCTTGGAGGCATCCTTCCTGGGCCCCTTAGTCCCTCTGCTCAGCCTGGACCGATCGTCCTCTAAGTCTGCTGCATTGCTGTCATCTGAGGACTTCTCTTCACCACCATCCTGAGGACTTTCTTGCTCGCTTTCCAATGTTAGTTTTCTGTTTCCTCCCTCTAGCTCTGTGTTGGGCTTCCTTCTCTGTTTTAGTGAAGCATCTCCTCCAGGAGCTTCTGGAGAAAGAATGTGGTAGCCAGCCTCCAAGACAACCCCCAGTAATCCCCGTCTCCTGGTCCCCTCCCACATTGTATCAGAATTGGTCTCTGTGACCAAGAGAATACAACCAAAGTGATGACATGTCATTTTAGAGATTAGGGGATAAAAGTCATTGTGGCTACTGTCTCGGTGACTCTCTCTGGCTTGCTCTTTCCTCTCCTCTGATTCTTTCTTCACTTCCTCTCCCCCTCCTCTCTCCTCCTCCACCTGTTCCTCCTTCTTTTCTTCTTCTTCTTTTCACCCTCTCTCCCTCTCTCTCTGATCATTCTTTCTGAGGAAAGCCTGTTGCCATGTTTTGAGCAGTTCTTCGGTGGGAAACTGGAGCCTCCAGTCAACAACCTCATGAATGAGCTTGGAAGTGGATCCTCCGACCCCAGTCAAGCCTCTGATGACTGCGGCTTCATTGCTGAAGGCTTAATTGCTCCTTCATGAGAAACTGCCAGCCAGATACTCTGCTCAGCCACTCCCAAATTCCTCACTCACTGAAAACATAAGATAATAAATGTCAATGGTTTTAAACCACTAAAATTTGGGTGATTTGTTATTCAGTAATAGATATGACAGCTGTAAATTTTTTGATACCATGCTTATCTAAAAATGTCTTTATTATATCTTCGCTTTCAACTGATGATTTGACGGCGTATAGAATTCTATTCTAGAGTTGGAAATCCTCCTCCCTAGGAATCTTGGAGGCATTCGTCCCTTGTATCCCGGCTTCCTGTGGGTGTTGATGTGTCCAATGCCTTTACTTTCCCTGTAGCCTTTGTGAATCTCCTCTTCAATGGCAGGTGTTATGAAATTTCATGAGACTAGGCATTGGTGTGAATCGCTTCTTTCTTTTATCGTCGGTTGTGTTTGGCATTCAGTGGGCCTCTTTAATCTGGAAGCTCGTGTCCCTTATTTTTGAAAGATGTTGTTACATTAGTTTTTTGGAGATGACTCTGCTTCTGTCATCACTGGTCTCTCTCTGGCTCTCCTATTATTGAGACAGACCCGTTCTCCAGTTGCCCTTGTCTTTTCTCTCTTATTTTCTCTCTCTTTGTTGGTTTTGTTTTGCTTTCTGAGTGACTTTGATCTTCTAACCCTTCTAGTGAATTTTTTTATTTCAACTGTTATATTTTTCATTTCGAAGCACTTGTTCTATTCTCAAACATTCTCCGTTTATAGCCTTCTGTTCTTGTTTGATGTATGTAATATTTTGGTCTCAATTTTTTAAGGACTTTATTCGCTTTTAATTTTCTTACGTTTCTTGCTTGTCTGTTTCCTTCAGATTCCTTTATCGTATCTGTCTTTATCTGTTTTTCAAGGCTCTCCGCAGATATCCTTGGTAATCCTTGACTGATTGCCTTTAAGAGTGAAGCACTGTAATGCTTACTGGAGGCTCTTGGCGCACAGCTGTGGGTTAGTGGATTCAGTGTAGGATTATCAGGTGGGACCAGGTCATTTGGTTGAGGAACCTCCCTAATCTGTAGATTGTTTTCATTAGCGCTGCCAGCTTCCCCAGAACCCCTCGAGCTGGATCCTAGACTTTATAAGCCTGGCCTGCAGTGCTATTGGAGCAAAGTAGGAGACGACAGTTTAGAGTTTCACTGTTCAGTACGTTGATGTTCATTTAACTTCCCTGTTGGCAGTATTATTCTGCAACCCCACCTTCCAGTGGAGCTGCCGTCCCCAAGTCCAGAGCCTGGCTCTTTCAACCACTTCACAGAGTGAACTTTATTTATTTTTTTAAATTGGAGTAGGGGTGGCTACTCAGCGTGAGGCTGGATGGAAGGGTCTAACCACTTCTTATGAAGTCATTTGCTCATCCTCCTCTTTCCAGCCTACCTGGAGCCTCCAGTTCCTGGCTCTTCCTGCAGCTCTGCAGCCTGAGTTGGCTTTTTGTCCAGTTGGCTTCACCCATTTGAGGTTGTATTTCATATTCGCCGTTCTGTGAAGTCCGTTATCTCCCCGGCCATTTTCCAACTTCCAAAACTTTGTTGGCCTTTTCTTGTTTGTTGTCATTTCTTCTGTCATTCTCTTTCTCCTTACAAATTTTTGCTTTCCAAAATTTCTTTACTGTCATTTTCGGGGCCAGCTGCATGGCCGAGTGATTAAGTTGGCTCGCTCCGCTTTGGCGGCCCAGGGTTTCGCTGGTTCGGATCCTGGGCGTGGACGTGGCACTGCTTATCAGGCCACGCTGAGGTGGCGTCCCACATGCCACAACTAGAAGGACCCACAACTAACATATACAACTATATACTGGGGGAATTTGGGGAGAAAAAAAAAAGATTGGCAACAGTTGTTAGCTCAGGTGCCAATCTTTAAAAAAAGAAAAATGTCTTTACTGTCATTTTAGAGGAATTTCGAAGGGAGAGGAGAAACTATCTGTGCTTCATGTGCCCTGTTTAACTAGAGGTCCTTACCGGCGGTCTGCACTGGAACTTTGTGTGTTTGTTTGGTTGATTTTATTCTGTGTGTTTTATCTATGTGAATGTTTTTATTTTTTGTTCACTTGATTGTTTTTAACCAGCTAAGTATTAGTGACTTGGTTAACTTTGTACTTGGTCAGTGACTTGGTTAGTTCGGTGTTACCAAGCTTAGATCAGCTCACTGCTTAGTCCCTACCCACAGGATGACTTGCTGCCTACTCCAGAGCTCACATTCATTAAACTGGTGGTGGTGGGGATGGTGGCCACTGAAAGGCCCAGCCCAGGATGGACCTTGTGTGGTGCCTATCTGTTCACTCTGGACTGACTTAGCTTCTGATGAACATATATCTTTTGCTGGGAATTGGGACCATGACTAGTGAAGTGCAGTGGCTCTCTCAGATATATGGAAATGTTCGGTCTTTCTAATTAGGGTAACTACACATGGCAGATGGTCGTCAATTGGTCTTTCAGGGCCAAATGAGGTAATTCATCACCTCCTACTTCTTGAAACCCTCTCTTCCTTGAACTTCCTTCCAGCTTGCTACCTTCTCTGGTCTCACTGATCCCTCGTCTGTCCATCTCTTCACTTAACCAGATCTGCTATGTGCCAGGTCCTGTCTGAATAAGATACGACCCATCCCTCATGATACGTGCACAGAGGCTATAATGGGAGCCCAAAAGGAAGGGCCTCAAACCCAGTTTTAGGTTAGGGAAGGATATCCAGAGAAGGGACACCTTGGCTGAGACTTGAAGGATGAGTAGGAGATTTTAGAGAAGGAGTTTAAAGGTGCTCCTGGCTGAGGGAGCAACGAATGCAAAGACCTAGAGGCAAAGAAGAGCCTGGCGACAGGCAAAAAGTCATTATGATTGGGCTCTGGGGTAAAGTGGGGACAGACGGAGGAGCCGAGATTGAAGAGGAGATGGTGCCCGTGCTATGCCCATCATCCTGAGGAGTCTGGATTTTATGCTAAAGGCAATGAGAGGACTTGGGGGGTTTATCAGGAGTGTGATAAGATCACAACTTCTCCTTTCACGGAGACAATTGGCCTGAGTATGGAAGTATGGATCAAAGGTGGGTGACTGGTTGTGGCAGGGAGGGGACCAGTTAAAATGCTGCTGAGGTGATACAGGAGAGAGCTGCTGAGGGCTTGAACTGTAGCAAAGGGTGTGAAACAAGAGCCACACATTTGAGAGCTTTACGAGGGAGGACTATGAAGACCTACCGGCTTATTGGATTTAGGGGATGAGGGAGCGGGAGTGCAGTGGGGAGATGAGGACCCCTAGATTTCTGGCTTCAGAAACTGGATGGATGGTGGTACCGTTTACCCTAGAGGAATAGAAGAGGAGAGCGCATTGTGGGCAGAGGAGAATGAGTTCTGTCTTGCTTTCACTGCGTTTGAGATAACTAGGGAACAGCTAAAGGAAGTGCCTTATAAATGGCTTGATCTATGAGTCTAGATTCCTGGGGAGGAAATAACTGAGAGAGACATTTACATTTAGGAGTTAGTGCCTAACGGTGGTGGTTGGAAGTGAGGGAGTCTCCCTGGACTGGTCATCCAGGGAGAATATAAGGATGGGAAAAGAGTGGGGAAGAACAAAATTTGAGAGACGAGTCCTCTAAGAGAGAAATAGACAGATAGAGAGAAAGAGAGACAGAGACAGAGCAACAGAGAAGCAGGAAGGGAGCCTGGTTGTTGTCCTGGATGGCAAGAGCAGAGAGTCTCACAGGGAGGGAGGGTCAAGAAAGAGAGTTAAGGAGGAGGAGAACCGAAAGGTGAATGTTGGATTTAACATCCAGGAAGCCACTGGTGCCTTGGGAGGTGGTGTGGGCAGAATGCAGATGGCAGTGTGTTGAGGAGGGAGGAGGCGTGGATGGAGAGGTGGCGGAGACGGGAAGTGTAGTCAGTTCTTTCATCAGCTTAGTTGAGAAGAGGGAGACAGCAATGATTAGAGGAAAGCATATGGCTGAAAAGAGTTTCTTTTTAAAGGTGGTAATGTTATACACACATAACGGGAGAGGGAGATTGATGAGGTGGGAAGCAGGACGGAGTCGGATAGCAGATGAGGCTCCTCTCGCATTGTGTTTGGAGAAACTTGTACATACAGGAAGTGACTGCAGGCTGCAGGTGTGTGGGTGTGGATGTGGGGTGCATATGGAAGAAGCAGGAAAAATTTGAGCGAGTTTTTTCATCCAAGAATCATCCACGTAACAAACAGTTTTGAGCATTTACTCAGTTCCAGGCACTGTATCTCTTGCTGGGGATGGAGACATGAAATGAACCCCAGCCTTCCAGGATCTCACTGTCTAGGAGGGCAGACATGTCTAGATGTCCATAGAAAAGTGTGCAAAATCTTGGGGGAATCCTGCCTCTGCCTGGACTGGGGTGGGATCAGGAAACCTTCACCAAGTGACTCTGGTGCCGACCCTGGAGTGAGGTCTGAAAGGATGAGAAAGCATTTTCCAGGTGGACAAAGCGGGAAGTGCACCATGTTTGGCCATGGGGTTTAACCACAAATATTTATTAAGCACCTGTCCATATTAGGCACTGTGATAGACACTCTGGAGGTGAGGGCAAATGAGATGACACTCCCCCTGAGCAGTATGCAACATCTGGAGCAGGGCACGTGCAGACGGTTTGCACATAATGTGCTAAGTCTTCTGACAGTAGAGTGGGTGTCCTTTTGGGGGCATAGAATGTAGTTTGATGTGGAAGGAAAATAGAGCGTGGGAGAGGGGAAGGCAGCCAGGGCCAAGGTCAGGGTGTAAATGGTCTTAGGTACTATTGTGAGTTGAATTGTGTCCCCCTAAAATATATGTTGAAGTCCAAACCCCCGGTTCCTGTGAATCTGACCTTATTCGGAAATAGTTTTTTGCAGATGTAATCAAGTGTAGAAATAGACATAGACCACAGAAATGGGAACAGGCAAAAGCTATTTATTCAGAGCTTGCTATAGCTGGGCAGTCAGCAACCATCACTTGAAGCTGGTAGAGACTCAAAGGCACAGAGGAGTGGGAAAGCTTGGTAGGAGAAAGATAGGAAGGGCTGTTTTGCCCTGACTGGAGGCTGTGGGAATGGGGAATTATGGGTGGGCTACCTAGGAGCAGGGCATCCTACGCAATAGTTTAGGGAACATATTTGGCTATCTGGTTGGTCCTGAGTTGGAAGCAGGGGTAAAAACTAGGGAAGCTGTCAGTTATTAATGGAGTCCTGGCCAGGTGGGGCCAATTACTCCTGGGGTTACTCTTCGGCTTCCTGGACTGGTTCCTGCAGATAAGGGATTGGCTTCCTAGACTGGCTGCAGACTCTTGGTCAGAGCTCTCTTTTTATTTATGATCTGGCCACTGTCTATTTATATATTTAGTCTCTCACAAGTTAAGAAGAGGTCATCAGGGTGGGTCCTGGTCCAATATGACTGGTGTCCTTATAAGAAGAGGCACAGAGACACCGACAGAGGGAGAAGACCATGTGATGATGGAGGCAGAGATCGGAGTGATGCATCTACAAGCCAGGGAACACCAAGGATTGCCGGCAACATCGAAGCTAGAAGAGGCAAGAAAGCTTTCTTCCCCAGAGCCTTCGGAGGGAGTGTGTTCCTGCTGACACCTTCATCTCAGACTCCTGGCCTCTAGAACTGTGAGAGAACACATTTCTTCTGCTTTAAGCCACCGGTTTGTGGTACTTTGTTATGGAGCCCTAGGATACTAGTATAGATACCCCACTGGGTGCTAACTGGGGGAGGGGGCAGAGTTTCCTGTGCAATTTTGTCTGTGGGCCACTGTCTTCAGATTTACCAGGGGGCTTCCTAGGAATGTTGATTCCAGACCCCTTGCACATACCTATGGAACTGGAATCTCCAGAGAAGGGGCTCTCTGGACAGTAGCAAGAGTCCCAGGTGATTCTTATGCTCACTAAAGTTCCAGAACTGTTTGTGTCATGGACAGTCAGGGAAGGATTTGAGGTAAGAGAGTAATGCAATCAGACTGTGCCCTGAAAAGGTCATCCTGTGGGACAAGCAATCTGTTTCTTCAACAAATATCCTATGAAGAATACGAAAACAAGATGGAGGGGAAATCTGTAGATTAAAAATATCTGGAAAGATGTATGACCCATTCGGTGGTAAGTGACAGAGCCAGGTGTGTGTCCCTGAAGCATGTGAGCACTGCCCCCATGCCAGTTCTCTCAGAAGCCTCTGATCCTCCCCCGGCCCCATGGCAGAAACACACACACAACCCTTTTTTTGGGGGAACAGGGTTTTCTCATAGGTCTTCATGATCGGCTGTTTCTTTTTCTTTTGTCTCTCTGCTGGTCCTCAAAGATTAGTGTGCACAAGGATGGCTGGGACACTGGCCCAAACCCTAGACTTCCCAATTTAGGGGATGGGAAAGAGGCCTAGAATCTGCATTTAAACAGCCTCCCCAGGGGATTTCTCTGAGGTGAGCTCCTTGTACACAGCAGGCAATGAGCATGTGAACAGATGGGCCACGGTTGCATCAGTCCCTGCCCATGGATCGGATCCGTGTCTTCATCCCACCCCATTCCTTTCTTCTGTACTCTTGCCACCTGTCTCAGTCTACTCGGGCTGCCATAAGAAAATACTACAGACCAGGGGCTTAAAGATTTTATTTTTTTCCTTTTTCTCCCCAAAGCCCCCTGGTACATAGTTGTATATTCTTCGTTGTGGGTCCTTCTAGTTGTGGCATGTGGGACGCTGCCTCAGCGTGGTCTGATGAGCAGTGCCACGTCCGCGCCCAGGATTTGAACCAACGAAACACTGGGCCGCCTGCAGCGGAGTGCGCAAACTTAACCACTCAGCCACGGGGCCAGCCCAGAGACCAGGGACTTAAACAACGGATAGTTCTGGAGGCTGAAAGTCCAGGGTCAAGGTGCCAGCAGATTCGACGTCTGATGAGGACCCTCTCCCTGGCTTGCAAACAGCTGCCTTCTTGCTGTGCCCTCACGTAGTGGAGAGATCCTCTTTCTTGCGTCTCTTCTTATAACGACACTAATCCCACTCATGAGGGCTCTACCCTCATGACAAACTACCTTCCAGAGGCCCCACTTCCAAACACCGTCAAATTGGGGATGAAGGTTTCAACACGGATTTTGGGGGGACACAAACGTCGAATCCATAGCACTACTCCAGGAGGGGACTGAAGCTTTGGGCCATTTTCAGGGGGGAGTAAGGGTGGCGGGAAAAGCCAGTCCTGTGTCTTGTCCCTCATGGACGTTTTCAAAAAAGATTTCGCTTGCCCTCCTCCTTCTCAGCCCCCACCCTGCCTGTACGCACTTTCCTGGTGACCACGCTCGTAGGAACACATCTCTTCTTTAACAAACCAAAACAAATTATTATTATTTTAATTGCAAAAGAATTGCATGCTCACTGAAGATAACTTGGAAAACACAGAAAAGCAGAGTAAAAAACACAAACCAAAAATCTCGGTGACCTTCTTACTTAGACTCAGCCTCTGTAGAAATGCTGTGCAAGGCCTTCCAGTCTTTTCTGTGCATGGTGTAGCTTGGTGTACACAAACCCTCTTCCTCCAAGCGCATCCAGCAGGGAGGTTTCCCCAGCCTCCCCATGCTCCTTACTGCCCCCTGTGCCTTGCGGGATTCCAGACCCATCTGTGCAGCCCGCCAGCAGTCTGCTCCCTGGCTTGCTCGCTCCTTCCCTAGGAATCTCTGTCTGTGGATGATGCACTGCAGGCTGATAATGCCAAGTGCTTAACTGACAGCATTGCATGCTCCATCGTCCTTTTCCTGGTCCTCCTTCTCCCTGCCCAAGGATGGGGCGGGGTGGTGGTAGTTTGACATCCTCTATATTAATATTGTAAAATTTTGGCATAGCTAGTGAAAAAGGTCAAGGACCTGGATTTTCTCTGCTAATTGCAAATTAAACAGCCTCCGGGAGGTATTTTCCTCTGTGCCTCTCTCCCCTTAGCAGAGACGTACTTTGACTTCTGCAGACAGGCTCTGTCCAATCTCTTGTTAGAAACGCGAGGCTGGTACCCACCCCTGCAATCCTCGTCTGATGTTGCCAAATGTCATGGGATCATAGTGACAAGAGAGAGTTATGGTTTTATTTGGGGGTAATAAACATGAGCCGCTTCGGAACCAAGAACAAATCCAGTTTCCATGCAAATGTGGTTTGTAATAAAAACCTGCCAGGACAGAAGTATGGGGGCTACTTTTCCCAGCAAATTACTCCCTTTGACAGAGCATTCTTCAAAGCTGTTCCAGGAGTGATCAAAGCAGCTGTGGGAAAGGTTTGCCTCTAAAGCATTTGGATGTGCGGCCGTTTCTGTTGAATGAAGAGGTGACAGGGAGGCAGGAAGCCAGCCAGGGTGGTTTGGATATTGTAAAATGTTAGGCAGACAAACAGCCCTTTTGCTTTCTCAACGTTGTTGGCAAAGCCTTATTTTAAAGTCAGGTTTGAAGTCCTGTGTTTAATAGTCCTACCAGAGCTGACAGAGCGAGTGCCCTACAGCTTCTCAACTCTGAAGTGCCGGAGGCTGGCTGAAGGAGGAGGGGACATGAGCATCTGCTGTGTCCTCTCTCTGCACCTCGCCTGGTGATGCTGCTTTAGGTGCAGAATCCACCCAATGCTTCAGACAACACGGGAATATATCTTCCTGGGAGACATGAACTCCCCACCCCCGCTCCAGAGAGGTTCCTTCAGTTTTCGCAGCTAATTAATGGATAATTGGAGCCCCTTGGACTCTGAAAGTCACGTTCTTTTCACATGCTTTGGTTCACTTTCCCTGCTCACTGATGGAGCCCCAGGATAGAGAGCCAAGCTTATCCCAGAAGTGCTATCCCAAAGCTAACGGAAGGGCCCAGCGCTACCTGGAACCAGAACTGGCTTTCCAGGAAGCAGAGTTGAAAGTGGACGAGACCCGTCAGGGGCTCTGAGAGGCCAGAGGTGCTTCTGGAGGAGGATGTTTCTTTGTGGGGAAGTCACAAGCAGATGATCCGGGCACCACATTAGCTTCATCTTCCTGACCAGCTGTCACTAGAGAAATGTGCCCTCGGCTGGAAAGAGCCAAAGAAAGGAGGGGAGAGAAATTCAGACATCCAGAACTTATTTTTTGTTCTTCTCCCATCCCCGCTGCCAGATGGCAGTGGTCTTCACGGGGCAGAGACAGCAAGCAAGGGCCTTCCACAGCGACCATGCGGAGGGTGGCTTGCTGGGCTCTGGGGTTTGCATCTCCAGTCGCGGGATGTTGCCCCACCCCCGCCTGCACCTGCTGTCGGGTCATTCCCTGTGGTCCATCTGGGCCAGGCCGCTGTTTGCACATGCTAGCGCTGGGCAGGCATCCGGGCAGCAGGTGACCGCAGGACCCAAACAGGTGGCCCGCCTGACAGCAGCATTGCCGGGCAACCCTGGATGAGCTTCCCACAGCTCTGGCTTCAGCGGCTAAACTCCTTGCAAAGCCCAGGGGAGATGTGCTCAAAATCACCTTGATGGAGAGGATAGTTATTTTCTCCAAGTGCCGTGTGTGTGTGTGTGTGTGTGTGTGTGTGTGTGTGTGAGAGAGAGAGAGAGAGAGAGAGAGAGAGACCTGTGGGCCACGTTTGAACTGATCATTTTGGTGGCCCATGGGGGCAATTTCCCAATATTCTACACACTTTTCAAAAAGGATTTTTGTCTTTTAGAGTTTTCTTCTTATGATTTCCTCCATATTTAAAAAATTTTGGGTAAAATTATTTTGGGGGTCGGGGGCCTGGCCCAGTGACCGAGTGGTTAAGTTCTCGTGCTCCGCTGCGGCAGACCAGGGTTTCGCCGGTTCGGATCCTGGGCGAGGACATGGCACCGCTCATCAGGCCACGCTGAGGCAGCGTCCCACATGCCACAACTAGAGGGACCTGCAACTAAGATATACAACTATGTACGGGGGTGGGTTTGGGGAGATAAAGCAGGAAAAAAAAAAGAAGAAGATTGGCAACAGTTGTTAGCTTAGGTGCCAATCTTTTAAATAAAAAAATTTTTTTTTTTTTGCAAACAATTCCTGCTCCATGCTATTGATAATCATTACATTTGGAGAATACCTTCATGTCCAATAATAGAAGCTTGACGAAACGTTCCATTTTTGTCAAAATAACTAGAACCATGCATGGACAAGAATGGGAAATAACAGGCAGTGTTTCAGAAGCTCGCTTTATACCAGGTGTCTGCTCAGGGCTTGGCAGACCTCATTTCATTTAATCCACGCAACAAAGAAGGGACATTAACATCTCCTTTTTGTGAATGGGAAAATGGAGGGTGGAGAGGTCAAGGAATCTGCCCAAGGTCATGGGGGTTATAGGTCAGCCAGTTTAAACCTAGGGTCTGTGCTCAAAGCCACTGTCCTCGAACTAATGCTGCCTGTCACTGGTGGTGAGATTGTGGGCATTTTTGTATTCATCTTGTCTCTATTTTCTTACTTTCAACATGCACACATGGCTTTTGCAATAGGGGACAAATCCCAAACTATATAAAAGCAGAGAGAAAATAAAAAGATAAAAGAGTCTGAATTTTTTTGGAATGAGGAGAGTTTAAAAAATTCCCAACCCGCTTTCATCCAATTATTCCTGCTTTGCTCTCTTGGCGGGGCTTTGTCAATTTTTGAAATTTACAAAGTTGTGTTTACGTTTCATGTTGGTATACATATCACTTTGTAATCTACTCTAATTTGTTTTAATGAATTGGTGTGCTTTAAGGCTGTTTCTAACTTGGGTATTCTGTACCCAGAGCTGGAAATAACTGATTGGAAATAAACTAGATGTAAAAACCACAAAGGAGAAAAAAATTGAATTCTAGAAGAAATCAAGTGTTATAAAACCGCTTCAGGGTGTTCTGGAATTACTAATATTTGGGGGAGCACTGGGACAGTAGTCTGGATCAGATTGTCATCCTGACAAAATTACATTCCACCAATTGCATTGTATCAGATTCTTGTCTTTGTTGCCCGCCATGAGAACTGTCTGCTGTATGGGGGGATTTCCCACTTTATGAGGCAAAGCTCACCTCCAGAATGACCAGGTATGGGATTTCCCAGCTTCCATTGCAACCAGGGCATGGGCGCCACGAGCTGGGAAAAACTAATCATATGCACCTGCTCATGGCTTTGGACGAGAGGCTGGAGAGAGAAAGAAGCAGGGACCGTGCTGACTCCTTCTTGGGAGGGTGGTAGCAGCAGTAGTGGCTCTGTCCAGGTCCCGGAAGGTACAGTGGCAGTGGTTCTGGAAATGGGGTCCAGGGGTCTGCGATGATGCAGATGGCAGCGCCCACACCCTGGGGGTCGCAGCACCGCTTCCTCACGGGGTTATTCTATAGTGTAATTACAGGATTGCCCCCGGCTGTTTACCTCTGTTCCTCCTGAGGATTCTGCCAGCTACTCAATAGCCATTTAATAAATTTTATTTCTATTTAAATAAATGAGAGTTAGCTTCTATTACATGCAACTCAAAACAGATGAATGCGGGCCAGCCTGGTGGCGCAGAGGTTAAGTTCGCACATTCTGCTTTGGTGGCCCAGGGTTTGCTGGTCCGGATCCCGAGTGTGGACATGGCAGCGCTTGGCAAGCCATGCTGTGGCAGGCGTCCCACATATAAACTAGAGGAAGATGGGCACGGATGTTAGCTCAGGGCCAGTCTTCCTCAGCAAAGAGAGGAGGATTGGCAGCAGATGTTAGCTCAGGGCTAATCTTCCTCAAAAAAAACCAAAACTGATGAATGCACAGACGCTACCATTTATTTCCATATATTTGCCATGCATACCTTTAATCTGATAACTTCTTTATAAATAAAATGATAGTAGGGCCGGGAAATGAATTAAAGATTAAGAGAGTTTTTCAGAATTTGGGGGCTTTAAAAATTAGTATATTTGTGTGATTTATAATTTATGGGTGTTTTAAATTTAAACTTTTATGGAAGTCACTGAAAAGTATTCTAGAGGGATCTTGTTTCTTTCAGCTAATAAATTGGGTTGAATATTGAAAGTTTCCAAGGGCCGTGAAGGTTGGAATGAAAACATTACTTATAATGAATCTCATACTTAGTCATTTTCCCAAGTGATGGTGTATTTGCATAATAGTAGGAGTTTTGTGATGAAGTCTTTTGATTTTCCGTGTTTCTGCAATTCTAGCCCATTTAGTCTAATGTTATATTATTAATAACTCATCGTTGCACACCACTGAAATCTCAGTGTCGGGGGATATCCAAGAAAAAGAAAATATTCTTTTTCCAGCCATCTTTGCCTTCTCCACAAAAGTATTAAACTGCATATGGATGGCCTTAGGTCAAGGATTTTGTGAGTTTTTTTGAGCATGTATTTTATTGGGGTTTTACTTGAGGCTAATGAGAGGAGGAAATTCATAGTCTAGAATCTAGAATGCCAGGAGTTGTTCATATATTCTTGTTCATATACTTATTTCAGCGAGAATCCTTTCAATGATCTTTCCCTGAGTCCTTCTCAAGTGCCTCAGCTCTAGGTGCTGAGGCCATGCATTACTTACAATTAAGTTCAACTCTGAGTAATAGAAACCCGAAAGAACAGTGGCTTAAATTAGGTGGAAAAAGTCTACAAGTAGTCGAGGGCAGGTATTGTGTCCCGCAGTGTTAGTGATCCAGGTTCCTCCTGTCTTATTGCTGTGCAGGTGGTTGCATTTATTCCCAAGGTCCCTTGTGGTCCAAAAGGGCTGCTACAGTGACAGCCATTGCATCACATTCCCACCAGCAGGAGAGAAGAAGCAGCTAAGACAGGCATGCTTCCTCCTTTGAGGACACTTCCTGGTTAGAGCTTAGTCACATGACCTTGCATAGCTGCAAGAGATCCTGAGAAACATAGTCTTTATCCCAAGTGGCCATATATCCAGCTAAGAATTGGGGTTTCTTTAATTGAGGATGAAGAGGAGAATGGATTCCTGAAGACAGCAGGCTGTGTCTAGCCTAAGCAGTTGTAAAGAACAGGTTGAGTTTTTCTTCCTGAGGGAGGAAATCAACGCCTGTACTTGTTAACCACCATGCCATGAATTACCCGTGTTAACAGTGGTTATGGGAGGGTAAGAAGGGAGAGGCAGTGTGGCATAGTGCAGAGGCCCATCAAACCTGGTCTAGAGTTTGAGCACGTGGGCTTGAATATGTTTGACATCCCCTAGCTGTGTGACCTTAGGCAAATCCCTCACTCCCACCGCCTGCTTCCTAGGACTGCTCCCTGAAATACGGGACACCCAGTGCCCCAAGATTTAGGACATGCTTATACTAAAAAATCATTGGTTAATTATCTGAAATTTAAATTTAACTGCATAGCCTGTTTTTTTATTTGCTAAATCTAGCAACCCTACCCCCACCCCATTTGTAAAATGAGAGTTACTCAACTTAATAAACGGTTAGCCAATGAGTGAACAAATATATATATATTCCCTGAGAGGTTATTATATGCTGGATACCGTTCTAGAAATGAGGATAGGGGCTGGCCTGGTGGCGCAGTGGTTAAGTTTGCATGTTCTGCTTCAGCAGCCTCGGGTTTGCCGGTTTGGATCCCGGGTGTGGACATGGCACCACTTGGGAAAGCCATGCCTTGGCAGGCGTCCCACATATAAAGTAGAGAAAGATGGGCATGGATGTTAGCTCAGGGCCAGTCTTCCTCAGCAAAAAGAGGAGGATTGGCAGCAGGTGTTAGTTCAGGGCTAATCTTCCTCAAAAAAAAAAAAAAAAAGAAATGAGGATGAAACTTACACTCTGGGGTTATTTGAAAACAAGAAAACCCATGGAAAGAGCTGGGTTTGGCCCAAGATCAGGGCCCACCGACTAGTTAGGCTGCTGCTGCTTCTTCTCTTCAGCCTGGGGAAGGTCTGATGGAAAAGAGGCTGAGGGGTCCCAGCAGAACAACTGCCGACAGTGATGCTCTGGAAACTGTCACAGGGTAGACAGACGCTGACCATCCTGAGTGGCCTGGGACTGTCCTGCCCACCCCGCGATCCAGTCCATGTTCCTGCCTCTCTGAAAAGCCTTCTGGGGCTCCTATGGTGTTTAGTACATGTGTTTATACGTCTCTTTCTGCCATTAAGGGAAAAAGCTCTGTACGCTGTCTTTCATTCCATAAAAGATTGGAGGCGACTGAGTTGGCAATTTCTCGTGGACTGCCTTGGCACTCTCTTCTCTTTCTCTCTCTCTCCTTTTTGTTGGGTTTTTTTGAAGCTCTTGCAGTATTGTTTGATGTTCTGTGGTCTCCCCGCCTTGTTTGTAAACTTCCTTGGTTCCAGGGCCGCGGTGCACAGTCCACAGGAAATAGTCCTTCCAGGTTTGGAAGCTGCATGGTGCCTCAGTGTCTCCTGAGAGGTAGACCGCACCAATCTTTCAAGTCTTTGGATGAAGAATAAGTTTCACACACGCGTGCGTGCACACACATACACACACATACACACACACACAAACACACCCCATGCCTTCCTCTGAGCATCAACCCGGGGAGCCTGCGGAGCCCCCTCCTGCTCTGACCACTGGCACAAAGCCATCAGCCCACCACATGGCTCTGCAGGGACCAACCTCAGGAGCGGCTGCGGTCGACAGAACGAGGAGTGCACGTGACAGCAGCCATGCTTCCAGACACTTCAGTATTGGGCCTCTCTATGAGATCTTATTTGAAGAAAGGGTTACTTGACTGAATAAAAAGAAAAACGAAAGCCTCTGGTCTGGGTGAAGGACCTGGTGCCTATGGATGCGTTTCAAGGCACCGTGAACCCCCCTGGATTTATATGCAAAACTGGGACGTGTATATGTTTGCATTTTTCTGGGGAGCACATCCGTAATTTTTGTCCACTTTTCAAGGGCATTTCTAGCTAAAGAAGGTTGAGAGTGCTTCTTCCAGGGAGGACGACTACCATTTCTCATCTGCATTTCAACTCCAGCTGGGCCCAACGTCTCCCCCCAGGGTGGGCCAGCCTGCTGCTTTGGACTTCAGCTCCCTTTAGATCCTTTCTGAGTTCACCTCTGCCTCCCCACCCTGCGGTCGGCGGGGTGGTGGGGGCTGCTCTGGGAGCGTGGGTGCGTCTTGCTATCAGCTTAAGTCACGCATGATTAGGAAGGTAAATCTGCTAGGAGAAGCAGAGGGAGATGGACGACTCCTATTAGCATCTAAAACCAATTATAAATCTTTTGCGTTATCTGCAGGTGGGGATTCTCAGTGCCGCGGCATGCACGGCTGGGAGTTGGCTGCTCTAGGATGTAGGAGAGCAGAAAAAACAAAACGGAGCAGGGGACCCATTGGCCCTTGAATGAGGAGTGAGGCGCTTTGCCCTCCCCTACAGTGGGACCCTGTTTTCTCTCACTAGAGCCAAGGCTGGTGAACTTTTTCTGTAAAGGGCCAGGAAATAAATATTTTCAGCTTTGTGGGCTATATTGTTGCAACTACTCAACTCTCCCATTGTAGCAAAAGCAGCCATAGTCCACACACAAATGAATGACCGTGGCTGTGTTCCAATAAAACTTTATTTACAAAAACAGGCAGAGACCAGATTTGGCCCATGGACTGTAGTATGGCCCACCCTTGAACCAAAGTTTCTTAGGGCCCCATTCACTCCTGCTTCCTCCCTTCCTTTGGAAGTTTCAAACAGTGCAGGTTGTCATGCCCCCAGGGCTCGGGCTCAGTCCCTCCTGGGGTCCCATTGCCTTCTAGGAGAGACCCGCTTTGATGGTGAATTGATCTTGACATTTTCTGGGCTGTGTTTCGTGCAGCCTGGTTCTTGGCAAAGGATGCTTAGCTGACTTTTCTTGTTAATGACTGTTGTTTCGTAAGCCTGTTTGGATGGTCCCACTGCAACACCATCCAGCTATGTGACACTGTTCCAATCCGTGTGGATGGGCTCCTGGAGACAGGAGATGGAGACTAGGACTCCTCAAGGGCCTTGCCATCCAAAGCCTCAGCACCAGGGTCGTCCCCTGTCAAAGCCAGGCAGGAGGGCTCCTTGGGGTGCAGTGCCCTCTCACGGGCCCATTTATGAAAAAAAAATTAGAGGTGTATAATTATACTTCTTCTATACATGTGTTTACAGCTTTTAAAATTATGGGGAAAAAACATAAAATTTACCATCTGTGAGATAACAGAAAATGTGTATGTTGGTCTCTGCCCCAATTCCTTGCACAGAGCTCCTGAAACCCTTGTAAATTCCTAAGTGACAAGAGCACTAGGAGCATCTTTTGTCCTGATGAGGCGATTCTGGGTGGGCTCCTGGACAGGGGCTGGTCACTAGAAAGACCAAGTCATGGTTAGAGGCCATTCTCTTGAGAAGGAAGAAGGGCTGAAAACACCCATCATCATGCCTCCATGAGGAAGCCTCCAAAACAGTCCCCAAAGTATGGGGTTTGGAGAGCTTCCAGGTTGGTGAGCACATCGGAAGTTGACACACCTCAGCTCCGCGGGAATAGAAGCTTCTGCACTCGAGACCCTCCCAGACCTCTCTCAATGTATCTTTTCACCTGCATCCTTCATCACATCCTTCAACAAACCGGCAAACGTGTTTCCCTGAGTTTTCTGAGCCACTCCAGCAAAGTAAATGAACCCAGAGTGGGAGGAGGTCATGGGAACCTCCTATTTATAACCAAGTCAGACAGAAGCTGTGAGTAACCTGGGGACCCACTGCCTGCAGTTGGCATCTGACGTGGGGTGGGGCGTGGTCTTGTGGGATGGAGCCCTTAACCCGTGGGATCTGACACTGTCTTCAGGTAGGCAGTGTCAGGACTGAGTTAAATTGTAGGACACCCAGCTGGTGTCATGGAGAAATGCTTGGTAGGGGAAAAAATCCCCACACATTTGGTGACAGAAGTGTTAGAAGTGAAATGATCTGTGTGAGCAATAGAGGAGATACGCGGGAGGGAAACCTCAGTAGCCCACCTTAACCATGTTTACGTATACAGTGCAGCACTGTTAACCATGTGCACATTGTTGTGCGCCAGATCTCCAGAACCTTTCATCTTGCAAAACTGAAACTCTACACCCATTGAACAACAACTCCCCTCCACCCCAGCCCCTGGCAACCACCGTTCTACTCTCTGTTTCTAAGAATGTGACTGACCACTCTAGATACTTCATGTGAGTGGAGTCATACAGTATTTGTCTTTCTTGTGCCTGGCTTATTTCATTTAGCATAATGTCTTCAAGATTTAGCCCTGATGAAGCATATGTCAGAATTTCCTTTCTTTTTAAGGCTGAATAATATCCCATTGTCTTTATATACCACATTTTCTTTATCCGTTCATCTGTTGATGGACATTTAGGTTGCTTCTACCTCTTGGCTATTGTGCATAATGGTTCAACGGACATGGTGTGCAAATGTCTCTTGCAGATTCTGTTTTCAATTCTTATGGTTATATACCCAGAAATGGGATTGTTGGATGATATGGTAATTCTATTTTTAATTTTTTGAGGAATCTTGATCTGGTATTCCACAGCAGCTGTACCATTTTACATTCCCACCAACACATTTATTGATTTTGTTTTAAAAAGGAAGAAGTGTGAACAGAATAGTCTATATAGTTTTATTCACTCATTCATTCAAAACTGTTTTTTGAGTGCCTACCCATGGCCAGGCACTGGGGGTACTACATTGGACCAGACAAATCCTTGCTCTGTTAGAGTTAGTCTTGCTGGGGAGACAGTTAATAACAAAAAGACATATAATTCCACTAGAGAAATAAGAGAAGCTGTGTTTGGGGGTGGAGGGGAAGCAGCACTGGGGCTTCCAGAATAGAAGTGCAGGGCGTGGACCCCCTTCCCACTCTTCCCCGGTCAGGTAAATCCATCTACAGAAACCCACGTTGGAGCTTAACTATGGTGAACCTCCTTATCACAGAATTTTAAAAAAATTGGGGTGAAATTCATATAACACAAAAATAAGCATTTTAAGTGAACAATTCAGTGGCGTTTAGTACATTCACAATGTTGTGCAGCTGCCCTCTTTATCCTGTTCCAAAACATTTTCATCTCTCCAAAACAAGCCCCATACCCACTAAGCAGTTACTCTCCATTCTCCCTTCCTCCCAGTCCCTAACAACCACCAGTCTGCCTTCTGTTTCTATGGATTTACCTGCCTATTCTGCCTATTTCGCATAAATGGAATCATACAACATGTGGTCCTTTGTGGCTGGCTTCTATCGCTGAGCATTCGCGGTCCATCGGCATTGTAGTGCGTGTCAGTGCTTCATCCCTTTTTGTGGGCGAATGATCTTCCATTGTATAGCAATATCCCATTTTGTTCATCCATTCATTAGTTGATGGGCATCTGGGTTGCTTCCACCTTTTGGCTACTGTGAATAGTACTGCTATGAACGTGGGCATACAAGGATTGTTTGAGTACCTGTTTTCAATTTTGGGGGATCACAGCCTTCTGCAGTTTAGAGATCACTCAGCTCCCACCCCATTGAAAGAGGCAGAGCAGTGACATGACCTGCCACAGCGAGATGGTGGCAGATCCAGAACCTGACCCGGGCTGCGACTTCCAGGCAGTGTTCTGACCACCAAGCGTGCTGTGGTTTCACTTCCATTCCTTTCCCTCCTGAATGGGCTGGTTTCAGCAGGGACTGAGCCCAGGTAATCTCTCCCTCATGTTCTGCATCGTGAAAAGTCTCTACCCTTCTTGCATAGTCCCCAACTCCCATAAACCACCTTTGCCCAAAGAGGAGAACCAACCATGTGGTCAGCCATTCTGGAGTCCCAGGAGCCCCTGTCCACTCCGGGCTGTCTGGCTCCCACCTGCAGTGTCTGCAGGGTCCGCTGGCGGATGTCTCCTGAGGCTCTGACTTCCCTTTGCCGTTCCTAAGGGAGCTGGAGGTAGGACCAGGCTGTCCTCCCGGGTGAGGGCAGGAGTGGGGTTGGAGGTGGGTTCTGACTTCACATCTGCCTCATGTAAGTCCTTTTGTGAGGTGGCCTTTGCTTAGGGGCAGTGATAGATGTTATGGGTCACTAGAGGTGACTGGGGACGTTGTGGAAGCCCCTTCCCCAGGAGGAAACGACACTCTCTCCCTTGGTGGATTCCCCCAAATAGAGTTCCCTAGTGGGTCCACCCAGAGCAAGGAAGAGGTACGTGTCCTGGGATTGAGGTTCCAAAGATTCTAAGATTCTCTAATCAAGCGGCAGAGGAGACCAAACTCCTTGCTTCTGAGGTTCTCTCTTCGGAAACTTCTGTTTCAGGGTAAGTGGGTTGTTAAATTCCAAGGATTACTGTCTGGTAATACCTGGATCTGTCATCATTGGTAGAATGAAATATAAGCCAGAAAGAGGAAAATGGGGGAGTGGAGAGAAAGAAGAACAGAGCACACACAGTAGAAGAAGACACACACACGAGAGAAACCTACCAGGGTGGAATTGGTCATGTCTCATGGGACCAGTAGCCCAGTTCTCTCCCCATCTTTGACCTTGAAGGGCTGAATTTTCTCTAGCATTTAAGCCTCTCCAGCACTTAGCAAAGAGCCTGGTGCGTGGCCGATGCTCAGCAATGAGTCAATTACTGTAAAGGAATGATGTCTTCCATTGGAATGAGCTTAGGATGGGGCATGCAGGGCTCACCAAGCCGCCACCTGGCCCAGACCTTTGGGACTTTTTGTCTCCCCTGAGATGGTAAATCATTTGTTGGGCAGCCAAGTAATGCAGTTACCTCTGCTCCAAAGAGAATCGACATGAAATGTCAACTGGTAGTTAGGGTTCAGTTCTGGAAATAATCATGTTTCTTGTCCAGGTCACCCTGGCTTCAGGTCCTCAATGATCTGTCTGATTGACAAGGGTTGCAAGAACTCTGTATTCACTTATTAGTCTAATGGACAGACTAGATGCTGGCTTCCCAGGGCAGAGCTGCTTTTATGTTCCCCTGTATCCTTGGCCATAACTGAGCACTGGGGAACATCTGCATTATCTAATTTAGTCTTTTGAAGCTTTTCACTTTTGTTGTTTTCTGTTTAAAGGTCATTTCCAAATAAACATGGAAAGAAAGGTCACTGCACCCAGCAGAAAAATCATCATAAAGCAGTTTTGGTCCTGTTCAATTCCAATGCCGTCCTCCTCGCCGGCAGAGCCTGTTCTTTCAGTTGTATGTGGCTAATTGTGTGGCCTTTTGCTTCTCAGCTCTGGATTTGGGGATGGGGGTTAACTGTTTAATGGCAACAGGTACAAATCTCATTGGAAATCTTTGTTTATGGAAGTACAGGCTAATGTGTGGGGGAGGAGATGGGGATTAAGTCACTTCCAGAGATCACCAAGGCGGAATACAAGTTCTGGCCGGCATGACTGAACAGCTATGCTCCTGACTCAGATGAGTTGGATGCCAAAGACTTGTAGGTGAAATTGTGGATTTGCTGAGTAGGGTTTTGGAGGAACACAAGGAAGGGAGATTATGGCAAAAGACCAGGGACGTTCAACTTAGTCTGTGTTTTCCAAATAGTTAAGAAGGAAAAGACTTCAAACCAAGGCTTGTTAATTTACTGTCAGTTCCAGGTGTGTTCTTAGGATAGATTACACTGTAGATGGTTTGTGTGCACTGAAAGATTGAACTACAAAGAAGAAACTGCTTTCGTGTTACCCATTGGCTTTGTTGGCTGGTAGATGCGTTGTGGACATGGTACCATGGGATTTTAACAAGGCATTCAACCTACGTGGACCTGATGCTTGGGCAAGCTTGGTGGGCTTGAGTGCTGCCCATAAGGGCAACATCCCAGGTAGGTGGGGGTCAAAACAGAGGGAATGGTATCTGCACAGAAAGATGGGTTGCCAGTATAAGAAAAAAGAGTTGTGGTCAGGAAGATCAAGAGGATTAAGGAGGAAGACAAACAGACAAAGAATAATGGGAGAACCAGAAGTGAAATTGGTGGTTGGGAGAGGTGAGGGAAAGAGGTGACTGCGTAGAGCATATAGAATTCCAGAGATTGGCTGAAATTGAAAGAGCTGGGCAAAGGCTCTAAGTGCTGTACCGGTACCATTCCTGTATCACGGCAGCTCTGAGTTCTCCATTGTATAGATGATGAAATGGAGGCACAGGCAAAGAGAGGTAGAGGCAAGGTGGGAATCCCGGTTTTTGGATACTAGGGCTCATACCCTCAACCGCCATACCACACGCCTCTCTGAGGATATAGCCAGCACATTAGCACATGGGAGGACCTCAGACATTGGGGGAAGGATATCAATGAAGTGTCAGATTTGAAAAAACATTCCCCCTCACTAATAATGGAAGTGGAATTCGGAGAACTCTTCCAGAAGTATAATTTGGCAGTATTTATCAAGATAAATAGGCATACGCTCTGACCCAGCTTGCACTCCCAGGAATGGATCCCATAGAAATATCTTCACCAATGCTTAAAGATATATACACGAGAGTAATCATTAGAGCATTGTCTATACTAGCAAAAGATTAGAAACATCCTAGAAGTCCTCCGGGAGGGGACTGGTCAACCAAAACACAGTTCATCTCCGCAATGGAATACAACAGCACGGATACGAAGGACGAGGTGGAGTCATGTGCACAGGCTTGGGGAGATATCCATGGTGAGAAGAACAAGTGTAGAATAAGATATATATCATATCATACAATAACATAATTTAATAGTTATGTAATTAATATAATTATATATCATACAAGTAAAGAGATATATGGATATACATATGTGCATATATGTGTATGCGTGTATATATCCATATGTAAATATACACACAGATATATACATATACATATATAGACATACATACATGTACAAATAGGTGTGTGAATATATATACACACATATCTATATATACACATGTACGTACATACATGTGTGTGTTATATGCACACATATATGTGGGATGATTCTTTTTCTTTTTCATTCTTTTTGATATTTTCCAAATTGGAGAAGGACAAGGCATAACATGAGAAGAATCAATAGGCTGCAGAGACGGAAGCTGTGTGCCAGGAGGAAGGTGGGCAGGGCCGACCCTTCCCTGTCTTCGGAGCGCTCTGAGAGGGTGCATGCTCAGCTATACCACACTCCAGGGGCAGCAGCATGGGTGGTGAGGGGCCTGGGCTAGGTCAGAAAAACTCCCATCTGGGTTTGAAGAGGGGAGAGATGGATGACCTGAATGCTGCCTTTAGGTAACAGGAAAAGGATGCTGGAGGCTCCAGAGGCAAAGCTGGAACCACTGGGTAGAAATGCTACAGGGAGAGACACAACACGTTGACCAGATTGGTAGTGCGGTCCCTGTCACAGGGAGGATTCAATAAGAGGCCACACGTCCACTTTTGGGGGATGTTGTGCAGGGTGTTTGTGCATTTTGGTGTGTCACACCCCCAGATCAGCCTATGACCACTGATCGGGTACAGCCATCCACTATAATGAGCTAAGGCAGTGATTCCCCCTTGTGTCTCTCTCTGCCCTGACACTCTAAAGGATCTGTGGCCCTTCCACACCCAGCAGTGTCCCCAGGGCAGTTATTCTCAATTATAGGACCTTGCCAATCCAGATGCATCTCAGACACTCCTGTCATCAGTGCGGGGGCATGCCTCAGTCTCTGTCTGCAAAATGGGCATGGTACCAGTAACTAGCTTCCTAAGGTTGCCGTGAACATTAAATGAGTTGCAACAGGTAAAGAATTTAGAATGGTACTTTGTGCGTGGTAAAGTGTTAGCTTTTACAGGTAATTTAAAAAAATTCCTGAGATGGTCTTGGTCCATCTTCCTGGCCTCTCCGTGCCTATCCCAACCTGACCAGTTGAGAATCTCCAGTCTAAGCTGGAAGGAGGTCTCTGAACCAATGGATTCATTGGTGAATTCAGCAAATTTATTCACTGAGCGCCTGCCATGCAGATTCCTCTCTAGGTGCTGGTGATACAAGGCTGAACAATGTCCGCATTGTCTGTGAGCTTTGGAGCTTTCGTTCCCCAGGGGAACACACAGACCAATCAAATACAACACATCACAACCCCTTCCCCGTATCCCCACAAATAAAAACAAATAAATGACACGTTGCCAGTTGTTTAAGTTTTCATCTGCTGATCTCAAGATCCACACCCTTATCTGTGCCTGTTTCATTCAATGAATATTTAATGATCACCTCGAAGTATTTAAAATCCACCCTGGTATGCTGCGCTCTATGGCCAGCCGCCACACCTCATTGATGCCTCTGGTTCCTGAAGTCCATCCTTCCAGCTGAACTTTCTAATTCCTCAAAGGCCAAAGAGACAGAAGAAGCTGCCTCTCTCTCCAGGCCAGGCTTGCTTCAGAAAAGGCTGGGCCAGTGAGTTTAGCCCACTGCTGGTGCCTGTGACACATCAGCGGCCACCAGCTCCTTGTCCTGGTTCCCTCTAGTCCTGGTTCCTTCTATTTATCTGGCTGTAAAGCAGTTATGTTAGCCTCCAGTCAATTCCTGTCGGATCACTAAGGGACCTCAGAGCTCACACAGGCCCTGAGAGAGAAATTTGGTTGAAAAGTCCAAGGGCTGATGGCCGGCAGCATAAATGTCATTCATGGCTGCTTATCATGCTGATGTGCTAACTTTCCTCTCTGGTTTCATGACTGATCTGAGAACTCTGGGGTCCTAGGTACCACAAAGGGGTTTGTCTCTGGTTCACAGGCCCTCCCAGATACCCCATCTCAGCTCATTTTCAAGGGTTGAAGCCAGCCTCTGCTAGCAGCACACAGCTGTGGTCCAGATGTCCAACTTACTTAGCCTGGCAACTTACCCCACACTTTATTATAGACACTCTACAATCGAAGAGGAGCAGCAAGTCGTTGGAGGGAATTCAGTGGAAAGCCACAATGAGGCTGAGAGGTTTGGGAAATGGGACTGTTGTAGGGTTCAGAGGAAGAGCCTAGCGGAGGAAAACAGAGCTCAGAAAGAGCGCATTAATCATCTTTGAGGATGGAACACATGATTACATAGAAGATGATGACGAGCTGCAGTCCAGCCTTGCTGAAGAAAAGGATCAAACTGTATTATAAGAGATTTCGGTTAGACGAAGTAAAATTAGATAGCAGAATACTGCATTTTATTGAATCTAAGACTCCATCAATCTGAGGATGCCCCATTATTTGGAGAATCACCAAGGTTCTCAAGGAAGAAAAAGAAAAACATATTGCCCAAAACGAAATGACTTGTTTATACTTAGAAATTTTAAGTTTTGCTTATTAAAAGAACTCTTTTATATTTAGTTTTATATTATGTACACACACAAAGGAAAATATACATATTTATATAAATACATTTATATAAATATATATGTTATGAATACATATAAAGGGAAGATGATTAAAATTAATTGGAATAGGAATCACTTCCTGAAATGTCATATCTGAGCCTGAAGCTTCTCAATAACTTTTCAAGTCAGAGTACTTAGATAGTCCTTTTTTTCTCATAAAGTTTAATCCCCATCTAGAGTGCTGCTGATGTAGCATTTCTTAAAAGAATCCCTAAAAGAAATAAAATCAATGGTGTTAATTTCTCGATTTAAGCCAATCTATAGAGGAGTGCTTCTCAGAATGTCCTGAAGGGCTAGTGGAAACACAGATTGCTGGACCTCACTCCCAGAGATTCTGGGTCAATAGGTCTGAGGTGAGTCCCGAGAATGTGCACTTCTTGCGGGATCCAGGGTGCTGATGTTCCCAGTCCAAGAACCACAGTCTGAGCAGCACTGATGAAGGACTGGCCCACTCTGCGTCCTTCCGGAATGTTACTGAAGGCATTTGACTCCCCATCTCCTCACCTGTTCTCCATGACCATCTATCTCCCAGGGGCCAAAAGTATCCCCCTCTGCTTCTTCCCAACCTCTGAGGCCCTACTGAGAATTTTGTGCCTGTGCTTCCGATGTTGGAGCACGATCGGGCTGTGACGGCTGCTTCCCACGGGCTACCTGGCTGGCGGCGACTGTAACGTTGCAAGATAAATCAGGTTTCTGAGATGCCAAATTGGGGGTAGGGTGGTGATTCGTGCATCTTAGAATCAGCAAGATACAGTAGTTAACCTTCTCTACGTGCATCGAGCGAGGGTGAGGCTCAGCCCAGCCTGGACGCAGAGTGGGAGCTTTCCCCGTCCCCAAGCCTTCTGGGGCTGCTGAGACGGTAACTAGGAAGTAGCACTGTCAAGGGTGGGAAGCGAGCTGCCGGTGCTCTCGTTCGCCCTTGTGCCTTATGTTCCCAGGAGGGAGGAGCGAGCCGGATGGTTTCCTCCAGTGATTAGAACAGAAACCACCCAGTCTTTTTTTTTTAGTGATGCGGTTAGAAAGCCTCCAGTGTCATTCAGCATGGCACTCTAATGAAAAAGGGAAAGGCCTTCCTCGCGCTCTGTGGGTTAAATAATAAAGAGCAGCTCTGGGTGGAGGGACAGGCGGCGGGAGCTTATGGCAGTGGGGCTCCTTGTCTTCATTAGCGTCCTCGGCTGAAAGCTTTGTCTTAGACATGGGGTGTGCCCTTAGCTCACCCAGCTGGTTCTCTCCAGGAGCCTGCAGGGATCAGCTTGGCCTTGTTTTCGAGATTTTAATGAACTCCCTGGCAGGCAGAAGCGCCCTAATGTCTCCCTTCCGTTCCTGTTGCCCTAAGAGTGTCTCTTTTGTCTGAGATGGTGGTTCTCCCCTGGGGACTGTTGTGCCCCTCAGGAGACATTGGGCAACGTCTGGAGACATCATTGGTCGTCACAACTGGGAGGGGGTGCTCCTGGCATCCACTGGGTAGAGGGACGCTGCTAAGCCTTCTACCTTCCACAACAAAGAATGGTCCAGCCCAAAATAGCAATAGTGCTGGGGTTGGGAAATGCTGGCCTAATAAACAAAGCGACTGCTGAATCCGAGATGCTGTTCTGGACTGTCGCATTCTCGTTCTTGAAATCTGGAGAAAAGAAGAAAGAGAGGAAATAAAATGACTCTTTAGGTGGCATCCAGCACAGCCTTCCTGCAGCGTGATGCTGTAATTGCTAATAAAAAGCTATAATCCACTTGGCTCTTTTGGATGGTTTCTCCTGATATTGAAACAATAAAGGAAATAGCACACGCACAGACTCACAGACAGCTTAAGGAACTAATTTTATTAAAAAACCCTCTGCTCCTCACACGATATCCAGTACACGGGAATATCCTGGGGATCTGGTTAAAATGCAGATTCTGATTCATCAGGTCAGGCTGCGGCCTGAGATTTTGCATCTCTACCAGGCTCACCCCCTGGGAGCTCCTAGGTGGTGCCCATGCTTCAAGCGCATAGATCACGCATGGGGAAGCAAGGCCCTAACCTGACCTGTGGGATGCCTAAGCCTGTGGGGGGACTGGGATTATGGCTCCCACTGTTCACTTAAATTAGGATAATGGGAAAGCCCTCTGCAAAACTCTGTGCCTGAAGAGTCAGCTTTCTTTCACATGTGTGATGTGATGCGGAGTGACCCACTCATCCTCGTTCACCCAGAGCTGTTCCAATGAAAACCAAAAGTCTTGCATCCAAGAAACCCTTCAGTGCTTTGGAACCAGGGTGATTGGTCACCCTGTGAGCCCCCCCATATCCCCAGGGGACGGGCAAGGTTAGACCTTTCAAATTTCCTTTAATGAGGAAGGCTCTGAGTCCCATGCAGTGGAGACTCAAGGAAAGCTTTCTATTTAGTTGTGTTAGTTTCTCTCCTTTTCTGGCAACAGAAACAGGTATGAAGTCAGGAAACGCCATTGCCTAACATCGGGGCACATTTTGTGTCACCAGAAGGATTGTGTTTCTCATCCTTTACCTATAAATTGTGCTGTTCACCCAAAGGTCCCTCAACCTCCCGTCTCTTCTTCCTCCCATCCTTTCTACCCACTGCTTCCAGATTCTTCCCCATCTCCTCCTTTCAGCAGGCCATGCCCCTACTCTAACACTTTCAGTATTTCTTGACTGATAAAAGTTCTCCAGGGTTTTGCGCTCAAGGAAATAAGTTTTATGGTGGGTAGAAAAAAAGTGTAAGATGTCTCCAAACTCTTAAGTAGCTTATATTCTCAATGGGTGACAAATACACATGACTCATCTTTTTAAAAGGTCAAGATTTCCCATTACTAAGGTCTCCCACGCTAGATGGAGTGTAGGGTCTGCATTGATGTGGATTTGCAGGTGGATTAGGGCAGAATCAGTAGGCACACCATCTAAACCCTTCCTGCTATG
Source organism: Equus quagga (assembly GCF_021613505.1). Taxonomy (NCBI): domain Eukaryota; kingdom Metazoa; phylum Chordata; class Mammalia; order Perissodactyla; family Equidae; genus Equus; species Equus quagga. The sequence continues at coordinate 108,045,334 of NC_060277.1, read as the reverse complement.
GCTTTACCAATTTCAGTGCAGTTGGCCAAATACCCCCGGTTAATTTCTGCCTCTGGGCCTTTGCTGAAACTGGTCTCCCGACCAAGACCGCCTTCTCCCTTCCTCTTTGCCTACCCACACCCTTTACTGTTCTATGGGGATCCTGCCCTCACCATCCCCTTCAGTCTTCCAGCACTTTGTGATCTCTATTCTAGGACTCCCAGCATTTAATCGATGTGGCACTGGTTTCCAGCTCAGTAGTAACCACAATCTGGCCGAATAAGGGTTCAAAGATGGGGTAGCCTTTTCAAGAGAAGAGAATGAATAAGCATTTACGGGGAGGAGACCATCTTAGGGTGAGCCCAGCAGCTTCCTGGACCAGTAGCTGCACTGACTTCTTTGATTAACTTTGCACTTAGGGCTTTCTGTGAGATCCCGTTCTAGAAGTCTTGCCTGGGAGTGTGCACTGTGAAAATTAAGAGTCTTAAAAAAATGTAGGTCACCACTCATTTACTTGACAAATACTTATTAAGTGCCTTCTCCGTTTACCAGACAGAGGGTCCACATTCGTTATAATTCCCTTTAAGGTTGAAAAACCTAATTGGTATACATGATAGAGCAGCAATGGACAAGGGGTAGGAGCTGCTCACATCGTTAGCTGTTTTGTGTGGATATATTTACACTGTTGTTTTCCCAGTTTCTGGAAGCCAAACACTGTGTGTTTCATTTATTCTCTACCCTCTGCAGCCATGATTCCCAGCTTGGGGTTCCTGAGCTTGAAGGGACTGCCCAGTACCATGTTCATCAATTACTGATATTTCCAAAGGCCAAACGAGGCAAATTAAAATCCAATTTCTTTGCTTTTGGCTGGAATGACAGCCTCTCAGTTCTGTAGCACTGATATGTTATGTTGATCTGAAACTCTGATTGGTGGTTATATTAGTGTGTCTTAGATGAATAAAAAATGGGGGAAAGAATTAATTCTTGCTTAACACTGTTTGACGAAACTCTTTCAAACTGTTTTGGGGGGGTGGTTAGAGAAATAATAACAGGTGGCTTATAGTTAGAGATGGTTACATCCTAGATGATCACTGCTTGTTAAAATGAACACAAGAAGATTTTGATGTTAAAATGAACTAGAGAGTACTTCCCCACTATGGCTATAGAAAGTTCTGGAAGAACTCAGCACATCGCTCTCAACCCAAGAAGCAGGCACCTCAGGAGACAACATTCTAAAGTCCAACTGCCATGTGGCCCCGTGACGGCAGCTGGGTATGTGTCAGGGACCCTGCACGAAGGCCTGCTCTTTGTACTTTTCTGGGGATGGAGGGAGGAGAAAAGGAGTCCTAGATCGGAACACTTTGCCCTGAAATTGTGGTTTCCTGGGAGTCTCTAGGGAGCATTTGAGATGACCAGAGGAACGGGGTCTCTGGTGGGTGGTGGGAGCCCACATGTCTGTGGGAGCCTCAGGGCTCAGATGTTCTGGCTGAGCCGAGGCCCCGCCAACCATCTGTCTGTGAAAGTAGAAGGCAAGAGAGGTGAACTGCAGTGCGACAGGCTTGCCTGGTGGTGACAGGCGGTCCCCAGGGACTCCAGGAGGAGCACGTGCGTGTGGGAGGGAGGGAGGCACTTCCTCGGGCCTTTGGTTCTTGTCACATGTAGACTACCTCATTCTGCAGCTGGCCTGTTGAAGAGCTAATGAGGTGAAGAAAATTCTTGGGGAATGATTGATTAAAACAAATCGTGGAAATTTTCAAGGAGACCTGGCTTTCCAAAGATCTGAGTGTTTTAAACATCCAGGTGGCTTTGGACATAAGCTCAGAGAGTCTCCTTTATTGACTGAGAGTCTTGTGCTGAGAATTACGAGCACCTTGATTGGGTTTCACTACTGACTTTAGGTCTGATTTAAGCCCAATGGGGCTCGTTTTCTGTATTCACCTTCTTTTACAACTTACGAAAATATTTTTAAATTATAAAAGGAACATAACCTTATAGAAAGGAGAAAAAGTTCTACTCTCTCATCACCCAACGCCCCAACTACAGTAATCTGTATGAATTCCCTTCCATTCTTCTGTTACTTGCATATTTTTTACTACTGTAATAACAAATGGCATATATTTTCATATATTGCCTTTTTCACAAAACACATCATATTTTATTCCCTATGCTGCTGCAGTGTTTATCATTTTGACTCACTGCATAAAAGTCCATTGAGTTTACGTTCTGTAATTTACTGAACAATCCTTCTTTTGTTAAGCATTAGAGTGATCAACATCTTTTTCCCCCTATATTTTAAATAGTTTTATTAAGCGAGTTCCTGGGAAACCATCCTGCTGGGCCAACCCCCTAGCAGGAGCAGAGAGCACAGGGCAAACTGTAGCCTCCATCATTCCATTTAGTTAGACAAATGATTTTTTTGAGCGCCTGTTATGCGTAACGCTTTCTGTTTGTATTATTATCTGTTGCAGGCTCCTGTTGAGGTTGCCTGATTATGTGGCAAGACTGTGAAGCCTCACCTTTCACAACGACTTTAGGTTAAAAAAAATGGCCGGTGTGAATCTGGGTAAAGTTTCAATTATATAGTCTTTTAAAATAGTTGTAGAAGTCTTACCGTGAAAATAACCGTAGTATTCATACCTCTTGCTTTCAGGATGTGTTAAGACGTGGAACTGGAGCGTCAGTTGCTTGTTAGCGGTATGCCTGGAAAGTTCTTGAAACATTTTTATTAGCTTTGGGGTTCTGACCCATTTCCCTGTAGTCTTGCTTACAATCATTGTCATGGTTGAGTTGGAAAGCTATGACTAATCTGACAGCTGAGCATGATTAGGGACTCACAAATGTGTGAAATGTGGGAGAAATGGGGCTATGGGAGATCTGGGTTCCAGCCCTGGCTCTGGCACCAACCAGTGACCAGGGTCGTACCTCGGTCATCTGTGACGCGAGAGGCTTGGACCAGAGGCTCATGGAGGTTCTTCCCAGCGCTCAATTTTATGGTGTAAGCTTTGGTGACTTTCAGCCCCGTGTGTGTTTGCTAGGAGTACCGCCACAAAATAGCACAACTGGGTGACTTAAACAACCGAAATTGATTCTCTCACAGTTCTGGAGGCCAGAAGTTTCGACATCTGAAATCATGATGTGGGCAGGGCCACACTCTCTCTGAAGGCTGCGGAGGAGAATCCTTCCTTGCTTCTTCCAGCTTCTGGTGGCTCCAGGCATCCCATGGCTTGTGGCCGCATCACTCCAGTCTCTGCCTCCGTCTTCACATCGCCTTCTCTTCTCTGTGTCCCCGTCTTCTCCCCGTCCGTCTCTTATAAGTAGCACACATGTCGTTGGATTTAGGATATGTCTGGTTAATCTAGGATGATCTCATCTCGAGAACTTTAATTAAATTACATCTGCAAAGACCCTTTTCCCAAATAAGGAAACATTCACAAGTACCCATGGCTAGGATTTGAACATATCTTTTTGGAGGCCACCATTCAATGCACTACACAGGGCTTCTCAGATGCCCTCCCAAGCAGCAACACATTTCCAGTCCTGGCCTTGTTCCCACCCAGCTCAGTCTGAGGGGGTCTGGAGAGCCTTGGGGTCTGCTCCTCTCTTTGACTATGGACTGTGGAGGGACCACCTCTCCACCTTCTTCCCTTCACTCGAGGGGGCTTCCCTCCCCACCATCCCATCTCTGTGGCTCCTGGCTTGCTGGTCCCATTCCCTGGGGTGAGGGGGACAGTAGGAGACCACCATTCTGCCTGGGAAGGTTCAGCCAGACCTACCCTGTCCTCGCATCACTCCTCCTTGAACCACAGCTAATACACAGACATGAGTTTTGCTTCTGTTCCCAGGGAGGGGAAGAAAGCTTCTTGGAATTCTGGCTCCCTGCTCATTCCCTGGGGCCTCTTAGGATATTTCTACCCCCCTAAAGAGCTCCTGCTGCTTTTAGAGATCTCACCCCATATTGCACCAAGCATATTAAAATACTCCCACATTCCACATTAAGTACTTTAAAGACTTTTATAATTTTGCTTTTGAAATTATTTGGCTCTAAGCTTATTTAATTTATGATTGGCTGGGATTTCTTGGCCGTTATTCTGCATACTTAGGAATTCTCTTGAAGTGAGAAAAGCTCAGCCTCAGATTGTTTTTCGAATGTAATTAAATTTTTATGAATATGAAAGTCAACAATTAACAAGGTTTTATAGGCATTTAGTTAAACATTTACTAATTTAAATTTCTACAGTTTTAAAATTTCTACAGTATTTTTTTGAGCCAAAAATTCAATATATGTTTTTCAATTTTTAACCATTTCATAAGCCCCTGGAAAATGTGGAGGCCCCAGGTAGTGGTCCACTGGCTTCTGACTGCTGACATGGCCCCACCTTTTCCTTGCCTAGTCCCTCCTTCCCGCTAGGCGTTGGAATTTCTCCTTCCCAAACCCCAGGCTGCCCCGTGGGGTGTCCAGCCCCTATTTCCAGGCTCCTGGGATGGTCAGCTTCTTCCCTCCCTGGGCTCCGATGAGGACTTTCGGCTCTAGCTGTGGTCTCCCTCACGCTTTCCCTCCATCCTGAACGTCCGAGTTCTGAATCTCTCTGTGGGCTTTTTTGCTCAATAACCAACCCTGGCCTGATTTCCCAGTTTTGACACCATGACCTTCCTCAGTCTGGCCTTGCCACCCCAGTCTCAGTGACAGAGCTGGCTTCATGGGCATGAGACCCGTACAGTCGCACAGGGCCCCACACTCAGAAAGGTTCTGGTTTAATGCTCGGCTGTCGCCATCTTGAGATTCCTATAATTTCATCTCTGAACTTGGGTTTTGTTAGCAAAGTCTGATGCGATGATGGGATCTACGGTGAGCAGGGAAGAGACTCAGAAGAAAGGAAGAGGCTTTATATTAGTATTTTAATGGACATTTATCCTGCCTTTTGAATAGGGGCATCCCATTTTTATTTTGCACCAGGCCCACAAATTTTGTAATGGGTCTGCCTAGTAATGATGGTGGGTGAGGACCGAGTGCGGGTCCAGGTGGTTCATAGCACCATTGGAGAAAGGTGTCAGTGAAATTACATGCTTCCAGGCCAAAGGGAGTGTATTAGTTTTCTATAACTGCTGTCACAAATTATTACAAATTTAACAGTTTAAAACCATAAACTTGCTATCTCACAGTTCTGGATATCAGACGTGTTCAGATCAAGGTGTCTGCAAGGATGTGCGGTTCCTTCTGGATGTTCTAGGGAAGAATCCTTTTCCTTGCCTTTTCCAGCTTCTAGACGCCGCCTGCATTCCTTGGCTGGTGGCTGCATTGCTCTGACCTCTGCTGTCCTTGTCACATCTCCTTCTCTCACTCAGACTTTGCTCCCTTTGCCACCCTCTTTTCCCTCCTAATGACCTTTGAGATTACAGTGGCCCACCCAGATAATTCGGGATAATCTCCCCATTTCAAGATCCTTAACTTAATCACACCAGCAAAGACCCTTTTGGTATAAGGTATCTATGCACAGGTGTTAGAGATTAGGACGTGGACATCTTTGTCGGGGGTGGGGGGGGGGGTCATCGTTCTCCCTACCAGAGGAAGCTGTTTGTTTCCCAGCTTAAATCTCTAAACACTCACCTAGGGCACATCAGGTTGTGTGGATTCTGAAATTTATACAATTTTAAGGGTCCTCTTTAAGAAAAAAATCAGAAATTTAGGTATGAAAATGAATATTACTTTAAAATGAAAAACGAATCACAAGACTTAGATTGAGGTCCTTGTCTCCTGAGGCCTCCTTCGGCTGCTGTCAGCAATGCTGACATTGATGTACCCTGGTTCCCTCCCCACCCAGAACACTCTCCACTCCCAGCAAGCCCCTTGCAGTGAATGGCATGGCTGTCTCTGCAAGAAAAGGAAAGAAGCAGCTGAATGGCAACACGACAGCTTTCACAGTAAGCCTTAGTTGATGACACAATCAACGCAATGCCACAGCATCTTGACTGGAAGCATCGTGAGGGCACAGGTTGTGTCTGTCTCGTTTCCTGGTGTGTACCCAGTGCCTCAAACAGGCCCGTCACACAGTCGGCGTGCAGTAAACATTTGCTGAATGACTGAATGAACCAACAGGATATTCATGTGATCCGTGCGGCTACAGAGGGACAGGCTTGAGGTAGACCTTGCTCGTCCGGTGACTCCTCTTAGTAAACCTATCGGAACGGCCTCTGTAGAATTACTTATGAGATGCCAGAAGGGTTGTTTGAGGCAAATGTGGAAAATATGGAGAACCGATTCATGCCGATTATTATCTCAGAGACAGGATTGATTTCATATTTAATCAGTGGTGGTTTTTATCTAGTAATTCCATATCTTACTGAGCTGGCAGTCAAGCAAGCTTGGGATTGCATTCTAAATGCTTATCACAGTGCTGGAAACTTCCCTCCCAAAATAGATTCATATAAAGGCAGTAGAACCTGTACTTTTATGCACTCCCCTGAGCATGGCTGGTGCAGGGTCAGAACCAAACATTAGACAAAGTTGAGAAAGAACCTGACTGCTGCCTCAGTTTCTCCCTCAAGCTCTCGAGCGCCGGTCTTCCCTGAACTACACTAGGAATAGTGGCGTCAGGTCGCTGTTGGCTCCTCTGGATGGTACTTAGGTAAGAGGCTGGTTAGAACCTCTTCTTCATCGGTTTACTGGTCATACTGGAGAGCAAAGGTCAAGGGCAGCCAGATCTGTTCCACCTGTCGGGGAGGCACTGCCAAAACCCTCACAGGCATTTCCGTTTGGGAAGCCCTGTGATGTCATATGACCTGTGATGTCATCAGAACCTTAAATAATCAAGACCCAAAGGGGCAGAGGGAATTGAGCACACAGGATGTTTGATTGTAGGTATATTTTTGCAGTGATGGGGCTGGACTATGAAGACTGGTTGGCAAGCTGATTCTCTTTACTGCATTTTAGGGTGAATCACATGCTAATTAGTGCCTTGATTGAGGCCGATGCTTCTTGAAGGGCATGTTAAATTTTAAAGAGTGATTTTTATCATTATTTCATACTAATGAGATTATTTTATGGGATTGCACTAGGGTTTCTCAACCTTGGCACTGTTGACATTTGGGGTCAGATAACTCTTTGTTGTGGGGGCTGTCCTGGGTATTATTAGATATGTGGCATCGTCCCTGATCCCTACCCACCACCACCCTCCCACTTGCCTAATGTCCCTTGTGGGGCAAAATTGAGAGGCATTGGATGATATTAAGTTATGATGGAAGTAGCTGGGACAATCCAATCCAGTATATAAATATTATTTTTCTCATAACTCTCAGGAAGGTCTTTAATATGTAAAGTGTAGCCAACAAACACTTTTGTGACTGAGCAACTTATCTATTTAATAAATACTGAACATCTACTATGTGCCATGCGCTAGGGACACAGCAGTGCAAAAGATGGAAGTGCTACTGCTCTCACGGAGCTTGCATTTGGAGGGACCGAATAAATAAGAATGTCAGATATCAAGAAGTGCCATGAAGAAAATCAAGAAGGGCTTGGAAGGTCTATATTAGAGCGGGTATCCAAGGAAGGCAGAGGTGACATTTGAGCTGAGACCCAAATGACAAGAAGAATCTAGCCAGGTGAAATTCTTGGAGACAGACACTCCAAGCAGAGGTTCCAGCTAGTGTTCCAGAGGGAACAATAAGTGCAAAGGCCCTGAGGCAGGAGTAACCTTGGTGTTCCAACAGGAGGCAGACCAGCCTGGCTGAAGCAGAGGCTGAGGAAGGGAGCTTGAGCTTTACTCCAAGGGCAGCGAGGACCCCTCAGAAGGTTTGCAGTAATAGACTGACATGATTGGACTTGTGTCTTTAAAAACATCACTTAGGCTGCTGTTTGGAGAATGGACCTTTGGGGGATGCACGATGGGGATTCAGGAGGATTATTAGGTGGTCGGGGCAGGATGACAAGTTAGAGCTGTCATTTTGGGCAAAGTGGCAGCAGTGGAGATGGAGAGAAGTGTATGAATTCTGGATATACGGCTGGGGATACTTAAAAAATCCCCTAAACAAACAACAAAGCCCCCTTACATTTCAACAGCACTTCCATAAAGCCCCTATTACTTTCACTTCTATGATCCCATTAGCTTATCTGAGCTCCCGTTCCAGCCGGCCCAGCAGGTTTCTCATCCACACTTCGCTGAAGGCAAGAACCGACGGCCCCAGGCTCAGAGGCTTATCTCAGTCCGAATGATGCATCAGAGGTCAGACTTCAGGAAAGGGGAAGAAGTGGCCGGCAAGAAAGGACAGCAAGGCAAAGCCACGTGTGTTTAGTTGACCTCTGTATACCAGGGTCCAGCAGAGAGCCTGACACAGAACAGAGGCTCATGAAAGACTGTTGAGTGAGTGAATGTATAATTGAAGGAAGGAGAGAGGGTCGAGCGGTAACAACCATTCAGGCTGCCGTGATGGGTGCCGGGCTGGGCGCTGGATGCTTCTCTCCGGTCACAGTAACCTGGAGAGAACACTGTGTTATTCCCAGACTCAGGGTGGGGAGACTCAGGCTGAGAGGGATTGGAGAGTTTGTCCAAGGAAGCTCACGTGCCAAGCTGGAATTCCTCCTGGGCTGTCAGATTCCTGCTATATTATCTCCTAAGAGAAACAACATCTCAGAGAGAGAGGGAGGGAGGAAGGGAGAAAGAGGAAGAGACAGAGAGTGAGAGAGAAGGAAGGATCCAGTACTCATGGGGCTGGACCACTTACGCCCAGCTCCTGTCTCTTGTCGGCCTCCTTCATCCTTTCTGCGCAGCTGCCAGCCGCTGCCCCTCGTCCACCCGACCCGCACGCTCCAGGGGAGGTGCTGGCAGGTGGCTTAGCCAGATCAAGCCACAGTGACTCCCCCCGGAAAGGGCCACCATTCTGTTGCCCAGCGGTTCCTTCGCTGATTGTCAAGATCAGTTAGTTTTATGGCCTTTAGGCACTTGGTCCCCCCTTTAATTAGCCACTGCTCTGGTCTGTTCTTTCACACTTCATCCCTCCTCCCCTCCCCCAATTTATGGAGGCTGCAGGGCATGTTTGCTTGTGAGAGAGAATAGGGATGGGCTCGGGGTGGGCTGGAGGTAAGAGCCAATATACTTAGCCTTAAGGAAACAAGATTTTCTTCTGGTCAACACTGAGTACTTCTCACTGTACGGTGGTGAGGCAGTCTGTATGTTTGGGTCAGGGTGTGTGTGTGTGTGTGTGTGTGTATGGGGTTTATTGGGAAAGACGGGAAATGGTAGGACTTGTCTCTCAGAGGTTGGCCACTCCACTTTAGGGCACTGGTGTGGTTTAAGGGAGGTGAGAGGTTCTGCTGATCAGGGTGTCAAGTCCCGTCCTGTGAGCTCTGAATGCCCGATGCAGGAGGAACATCATCTCTGGAGTAGCTGGGCCTGGCTTCCACACTGCCCTGCCAACCTGGGGTCACACAGAGCTCGCCTGAGCCTCAGTTTCCTTACCTGTAAAATGGGGTGTCTCAGTCCGTTTGTGCCACTAGAGTAACACACCACAGACTTGTAGCTTATACGCAACAGAAGTTAAGTGCTTACAGTTCTGGAGGCTGGACGGCCGAGCTCAGGGTGCCCGCACGGTCAGGTGAGGGCCCTCTTCTGGGTTACAGACTTCTCGTTGTGTCCTCACATGGTGGAAGGGGTGCACTGGAGCCTCTTGTATAAGGGCACCAATGCCACTCATGAGGGTTCCACCCTCACACCGTAATCAGCACCCACAGGCCCCGCCTCCTGAGACCATCTCCCTGGGGGGTAGGATTTCAACATAGGAATTTTGGGAGGACACAGACATTCAGACCATAGCGTGGGGATAACAACACCTACTCTTCAAGGTTGTTGTGAGTTTTTTTCTTTTTTTTTTAAAGATTTTATTTTTTTCCTTTTTCTCCCCAAAGCCCCCTAGTACATAGTTGTATATTCTTCGTTGTGGGCCCTTCCTAGTTGTGGCATGTGGGACGCTGCCTCAGCGTGGTTTGATGAGCAGTGCTATGTCCGCACCCAGGATTCGAACCAACGAAACACTGGGCCGCCTGCAGCGGAGCGCGCGAACTTAACCACCCGGCCACGGGGCCAGCCCCAAGGTTGTTGTGAGTTTTAAACAAGATGATGACGTACAGGGAAAGTGTCTGCCTCAGGTTGGGCACTCAACAAACGTCAGTCGCTGCCCCCACCCTTCCTTCCCCACATCAGGTTTACCCACGCATTGCCTAAAAGAGTATTTTGAATACATACTATAATATATGGCACTATGCTGGCCAGGGTCGGGGCCCAGTGAGGAACTGGATTCAAATCCTGGGTCTCTGTGTTGAATCAGACAGTGAAGTTAGATCCTGAAGTATAAGCTAGACTTAGAATCCAGAAGAAGTTCTGTGGGACTTCAGAGGATGGAGACCCCATTCCTAATCATGGTGGGCTATGTGGGAGAGGAGGGCAGAGCAGGGGTGCTGAGGGAGATTCTATTAGACCTGGGCCTGGAGGGATGGGGGGATTGGGATTTGGGGAACTGGGGGGCAAAGGACAGTTCAGCAGAAATGGTATAAAGGGAGGTGTAGGGTGGGGGAGGGGAGGGAAGGCTATACAAGGGGTCAGTGAGTTGTCCAGCCTGGCCTGGCCAGGGGACACAAGGAGGAGAACACTGGGAGACAAACTTGAGAAGGTTTAGCTAGAACCATATCATGGGAAACCTTGAATTCCATGCTGAGGAGTTTGGACTTCATGCCAAAGGCACTGGGGAGCCATTGACAATTTTTGAGCAGGGTAGTGACATGCTGTGTCTTAGATAGGTTAATCTTGGCAAAGGTACATAGAACCGACTAGAACAGGATGGAGTGGGAGAGGGTGATGGTCATGACCTAGGTGAGAGGTCAAGAAGCTGAATCTTTATAGCAGCAGTGAGAAGGGAGAGAAAGGATTGGGCTTTTTTTTGGTTGACTGTCTGTAAAATTTCTGATAACTTTACATTATGAAAAATTTAAATAGGTACCAAAGTAGACAGAAAATTCAATGAACTCCTATGTGCCCATTCGCCAGCTTCGACAATTACTAACCCATGGCCGATCTTGTCTAAGCTCCACTTCATCCATGTGCCCCTCTCATGGTATTTTGAAGCAAATCCAAGACATCGTACCATTTCACTGCCAACTATTGCAGTGTGTGTGCGTGTGTGTGTGTGAGGAGCAACTTCTCGGAGGTGGAATCCACGGGCCTTGCCACCTTGATGTGTTTTCTCCACGTGCCTGCCACTTACTATCACATGGCATTGAAATGGCTGATGCTATGGACTGAATCGTGCACCCCCGAAATTCATATGTTGAAACCCTAATCCCCGGTGTGACTGTATTTGGAGACGGGGCTTTGAGGAGGTCATTAAGGTTAAATGAGGCCATAAGGGTAGGGTTCTCCTCCCATAGGAGCAGCGGCCTTACAAGAAGAGAAAGAGAGAGAGAGACCTCTCTGTCAGCCACCTGCAAGCCAGGCAGAGAGCTCTCACCAAGAACCGAATCCGCACCTTGATCTTGCACTTCCAGCCTCCAGAACACTGAGAAAACAAATGCCTGTTGTTTAAGCCCCGGGTCTGTGGTATTTCCTCATGGCAGCCCGAGCAGACTGAGACAGCTGGTCTGGCTCTCTGCCTGGTCCGGGAATCTCCCGAGGGCAGAGAGTGGCCTCCGGGCACTGGCCGTCTCCTCTTCCTCACGTAGTGCGTGGATATGGTGTGATCGTCAGTGTGAATGGACAGAAGAGGCTGCTCCTCGTGGATCCTCTGGTCTGTGGCCTCTGCATTACCAGCAGTTTTTCTGCCCAGGTTACTCTCCGGTAGGGCCATCAGGTAAGATACAGGACACCCAGTTAAATTCAAATTTCAGATAAATAACAAATATGTTTTTAGCATAAGTGTGTCCCAAATATTATGCGGGACATACTTATACTAAAAAATTATATGTTATTTATCTGAAATTCAAATTTAACCAGGCATCCTGTTTTTATTTTTGGCTAAATCTAGTAATCATACCCTCTGGTCTTTTTCTGGAAGGCCCAGGGAGCAAAGCCCTTACCTGGAGCAGGGGTTCTCAAAGAGCTTTCTCAAGGGCCAGCCCGGTGGCACAGCAGTTAAGTTCGCATGCTCGGCTTTGGCGGCTCGGGGTTCACCGGTCCGGATCCTGGGTGCAGACATGGCACTGCTTGGCAAAGCCATGCTGTGATAGGTGTCCCACATAGAAAGTAGAGGAAGATGGGCACAGATGTTAGCTCAGGGCCAGTCTTCCTCAGCAAAAAAAAAGAGGAGGCTTGGCAGGGGGTGTTAGCTCAGGGCTAATCTTCCTCAAAAAAAAAAAAATAAATAAATAAATAAAAGAGCTTTCCCAGCACCAGAGCATCAGTAACTCCTAGTTCAGAACAGAGTCTCAGGCTCCAGCTGCATGTTCAGAACCAGACCCTCAGAGACTGCCTACAGCTGGCGTTTGGACATCCCTCGGGGTGATTCTGGTGGGAGCTGAGTTTGAGGGCCACTGACCTAGAGAATGATGCTGATGGTGGGAGGTGTCAGCCCCCACCCTCTCCAAAAGCGTCCTGCTCTGCAGCTGCCTCAGGGCATTGGATCCAGCTGCCAAAGGTGTGGTCACATCAATGATATCTGGGACGTTCCAAGGTGCTCCTTCCTTGGGTTTCTGAAGGTTCACATAAGACTCAGAGCTTTATACGTGCAGGATGTTCTCTCCTGGGCCTCAGCGCTCTGTCCTACCCGCCCCGATCTGTTCCCAAGCCTGCAGAAGGCTCAGAACCAGAGAATTTATTCTTCAGGCGGGATCTGCCAATCGCGGCAGGGCGGGGCGGGGCCTGGTGGCTGGAGGGACACGTGTGCCGGGAGGGAAGCAGGAAGTGACTTCGGAGTGGAGCCGGCCGAGCCTAGCGAGCGGCTGCGGGGGCTGATGGAAGTGGAGTGGGGGCTTGACAGGGCACCCTAGTGAGTCGGCTTTTCTCTCCTTCGGCGCCTTCGGTTGGGCTGGAGGCCCGGGGTCTGGGGCCGTCACAACAAGCGCGTGGGACTTGGAAGGGCAGCGTGGAGTGTGGAAGGGGGTGCCCCTGAGGAGAGGAGGGGGTTGGAGGAGAAGCAGGGTGCCTTTGGCAGGTGGCAGAGGAGGAGGGGTGCCCGGAGCCCCGCTCTGCCCGCCTCCAGGGCAAGCTGGAGGGCGTTGACCTGCCTGCCTTTGACAGTGGTTCGCCGAGATCCCCTTCATTCAGCGCTTCACAGTGGGCGTGCGGGGGACCCCGGAGCCCTGAGAGCGGAGGTGGCCAACTCTAGCCGCTCGGAGTCCCCTCCTGCTGGCTCTAGGGGACAGCAGGACGTCTTGAACTTGCCTGGGATTCTGGTTAAGGTGTAGCAGGCCTGAGATTGTGCATTTGTAACCCATGCCCAGGTTTGGCTGGTCAGCGGACCACACTTTGAGTAGCGAGGTATTAGAGAACTTTTCCACAGTCCTATCAGCCCAAACTCGCATCAGTTGGCTGGATTCCCCACGTGAAGTCAGGGCATGTGTGTGCAGTTTCATTAAGTGCTGTTTCCAGCCCTGCAACTTCAGCAACATCTTGAAGCTGGCTCTTGGAGGCAGGGCAACAGGTTTAAAAGGGAGAGAAAAGAAAGAAATCCTCTGTCAGCCAGGAGTGCCTCATGTGCTGCTGTGGTGGAATGTGCACACATGCCGGGTGGTGTTGGCATCTTTAAAGTTGGAGGAGGCGGAGAGTAATCCTCTCTCCTGCAAACCAATCAAGGTTTTTCTATTAAAATCCAGCTCACCAGGAAGTCTGAGCCCCATTGTGGAAGCTGCTTTTGGGGTGCCGTGGCTGACGCCCCCCGTTCCCGAGGGGCTACTGGTCTCCCTATTGGAGAAAACTTTGTTCTCTCAGGACTTTGCAACTGCCTTGCCATTCCCTCATCGGGAAGGAGAACTCACTTTCTAAAGCTCTTGATCTTGGAGAAGTTGTTCCAGTTTCAGACCAGTGCTTCCCACTTCGATGTGCGTGAGCATGCCCCATGGCGCTCCATCAAATTCAGATTCTGGTCCAGCAAGTCTGGGGCGGGGCCTGAGACTCTGCATTGCTGACCAGCTCCCAGGCAGCCTGGTGCTGCTGGTTCTCTGACCACCCTTCGAGTAGGGAGGATTTAAAGCAGCAAGTGGAAGAAACTTCTCCAAGGAGTGCTGAGCTTCCTGGCCAGTGATAAATGCTGTGACGTTGGGACGGAAGGGTGGCCTTGGTCTTCCCTCTGTGTCCCTTTTTCTTACGTCTAAGGGCACTCAGATGTAAATGGAGACAGGCTCAGGAGAGTGTTTTCCCCTCCCACTGGCCCCTGGGAACACCCACGAGCTCCCTTGTTTGCTGGCCCAGAAAACCCACGTTGACTTTGGCCTGTTGGCAAATGCAAATACTTCCTCTTTTTTGTAGCTGTTAAAAGGCACATTCAATACTGGGGGAAAAAAAAATTGTTTTCTTGTTGTGATCTGTCTTGGATGATGAATCCTAAGAGGATGATAGCTCTGTGACTTTCTTTGAAATGTTGTTTGAAATTTTGTCCACAAGCAGCTAGAAATAGAAGATTGGTGTAATGATCCAGATGTCTCGGTTTGCAAACAAACACAAACCACTCTTTTTAGGGTGACTTAACAAGATGGCATATGGAAAAGGGTGGGTTTCTAAAAAAATGGTTTTTTGTCTTTATTTGGTGCAGTCAGTATTCTGAGTTCCATTTAGATAATGGTGGCACAGTCTGAATCCAGACAGGCTATTTCTCTCAGAGGTTTCCTGGCACTGGGGCCAAGCCTGGGCTCACCTGGGCTCATCTGGGTTCGCCTGGACTCACCTGGGTTCATCTAGGTTTGCCTGGACTCGCCTGGGCTCCTCTGGGTTCGCTTGGACTCACCTGGGCTCATCCGGGTTCACTTGGACTCACAGCCCTCCTAGGTTTGAATCCTGGCTATGCTACTGAACTCCTTGGCATAAGGGCCCCATCCACCCTCTGCCCGAGTTTCCTCCCAGGGTCAGTAGAGAGAGGCAGTGCCTTAGCTCTCCATCTGCGAGCCCAGGGTTGCTGGCTCCTGATAGAGTGCTGGGACCTGGCAGAGCTGAGCCCAGTAGGGGCGTGTCCAGCCCTGCGGGTACCGGAAGACCAGTGGGGAGCTGAATGAGCCCTTTGAGATGAGGCCCTGAGCCCTGGTGTTTGTGTACCGGAACACAGGGCTTTTCATGGATGGGTTTCTCTGCCTTGTAACTTTCCACAGCGAGAGTCTGCTTCCCTGCTATTTCAGAGCTAGAATTTAAAACATGGTAAAGTCTAGAGGAGGTTCCCTGAGCAAAACCAAGAGGGAATGGTACTTTCCTTTTCTTCCCTTGGTGGGGAGTGGTGTAACTTGAGCTTCGACAGCAGTGTGCTCAGTTGACTAGGGGAAATGCCACTTATGGCTCTGTTTCCTTGTCCTTGCTGAGTGTCTTTTCAAGGTAAGTTGGCTCTTTTCAACTCAACAAATATTTTTTGGGCGCCAGAAAGCCCTATTTTATAGGGGTGCCAAATGTGAAAAAGCATCATTCCTGTTCTTAAGCAGATAACGATATAAAAGATGGAGGCAAACCCACACAAAGAAAGCGCCAAAGATGTGCACTGGGGCAGGACTGGAGATGGATCAGGAAAGCAACAGAATGGAAGTTGGCATTAGGTGGGCAACAGAGGATGCTCTGGGTCTGATGACTGGAGACTGGGAAGCAAGGCATGCTGGGAGGGGACCATATGAAGAGAGATTTGGAGCAGGACCATCTGGGGCTTGTTGAAGTTTCCGTAAGTAATGCGGTTAAGCTGGAGTAGGCCCATGCAGGGTATAATGGTAATGGAGACACAAGCTTGAGTAGTCAGCAGGCTAGTTGAAGGTCAGTGATGGAGTGTACCCTGGGCAGGCCCCAGCAGCCTCCACGGGGAGCTGTTGGAAGTTTGATCAGGACTGAGGTGGAAGAGCTTCAAGACGGAATCTGAGCTCGACACCTGTATTCGGAGGAGAAGGCACCCATAGCAGGCAAGGGCAGGTGGGCAGGCAGCCTGGATGAGAGAGCTGCACTCAGGCCTCCCGCACGCCCTGCCTCCGGGCTAAATAACCCGTGTTCTTGGACCTTCTCCTCTTTGGAACTATTTCCCCACGTTGTAACTTCTTTCTTGGAGTCTTCTCCTCTGGCATCTCCCTAGGTGCCCCCACGTCTCTCCTTTCAGAATTAGATGACTTCCCATGCCTAGGGGGACCTGGATGAGGAAGCCTGATCTGTGTGCTGGGCCACTGAGGTCACTGAGGGATGGCATGGCAGAAAGGTACATACCACCAACCCTGACAGGCCAGCCAGGTGGAGGGTGTCAGAACACCTTAGAACAAGTATGTGTCACCAAAAGGGACTGCCAGCGGCTGACCTTCTTGCTCCTCTGCACACAGCTGTATCCAGCATGCTCCAAGGCCACAGCTCTGTGTTCCAGGCCTTGCTGGGAACCTTCTTCACCTGGGGGATGACGGCAGCCGGGGCGGCTCTCGTGTTCATATTCTCTAGTGGGCAGGTGAGTTGCCTTGCTTCGGTTCTAGAAGTTTGTGGGGACTCTTAGCAAGCTCTGAAACCACTCCACTCCACATAGCAGGTGCAGACTCTTTAATGCCACTGGCCACACCTCCGGGCTATGGGTGATGTCTGGTCTCTGTCCTCTTATTTTCTCCCCTCTCCCTTCCAGGCCCAGAGAGCAGGTGTGTGCAGCTGCAGACATGGTCACGTGGTGCTGGCTTCTCCCCTCCTGACTCGGAGGGAGTGGGAAGTGAGAAGCCCAGTTACTGAGCCTCCTTTAGCCCTCTGCCTGGTTTCTATCTCCCATCTTGTTTCTTTCAGGCCTGGTGCGGCGGTAATGTGCGCACCTGAAGAAGAGCAATAGGCTTTGGACCAACTGTCCTGGCCTCTGGGCTTGCGTTAGCTGGGATGATTGAAAGACCTTGGGGGAAGGGAAGGGTGTCTGTCTCCGGGGCTCTTCATTCCTCCCTCACCCCTGGTAGGATGAATACACACAGACCCGCCTTTCCATGTCCCTATAGACCCCCACACCTGAGCACCCCACCCCACACATACTCCACATGTCCCCCCAGTACCCTCACTCAGCCCATCCCCCATGCACCCCATATCCTCCCACCCCTACATCTCTCCCTCCCCCATATCCTATGCTCCTACACACTGCATGCATACTTCCATACCCTCCTCTCTCCCACCCCCACATATACCCCCCCACCGTACATCACACACACCCTCACATACCGCACACATATCTCACCCCCCCACATTCCACACCCACACTCACCCCTCCAGCGCCTACACTCGCTACTCACATCCCCCATAGCCTCTGCCCCCCCAGCCCTGACCCCCTCCTCCACTGACATTCCACATACCCCACCCCTCTCCTCCACAATCCCCGCCCACCTCGTATGCCTACAATTCCTTTCTGTTCTCCAGCCCTTGATCCCCTCAGTCCATAGGCCTGGAGGAATCCCTCACTCTCTTGATGAATGCAAAGTCCCTACCTTGTTCAGCCCGAAGCCTTAGAAAGGGTGGGCGTGGTCAGCGAGTAAGTGATTTAAGATCTATTTAAACGTGCTGGGAGGCGGATCTGGAAAGTAAAACATGTCGAGGAAGTTGGCACACCAGGCACTCTTGTTCGAGACCGGTAAAGCAGGTGTTGATGTTGGCGATGAGATCCGGCTGCCCCACTGCTCTCCTGCCTCATCTCCTCCCTGGGAGGGTCGGAGCCTGTCAGAGGCTTGGGACTCAAGACTCACAGCCCCCGAATCCCAGGTTACTGTTGACAGGGAGTGAAAAGTTTTGAAAGCCAGTCCCTGAATGCGACACACCCGGGAGCTGGAGGAGAGGGCACTAGGTTCTCTCACTCTCCTCCTTCAAGACTGCCATGCCACGTTTTCAGGGGTCCTGTCCTTGCGCCCTTCTGGGGCAGAGCAGCCCATGTTTCCTCTTCACCAGTTTCTTTTGAGTGAGAAGGAACCATCTGAATTGCCATAGCTGGGGTCTAGCTGGCCAGGCTGGCTGTGGAGGTCTGAGTTAAACGGAGCACAGTGGTGAGTGGAACTTGTAGCCCTGCGCGGCCCTGGCCCGAGCTCTGGATGCTCTTCAGGGGAGAAGCCATTACAGAGGGGCCCTCTTCTGCTTTGGAGCTGCAGAGCCCCGCCATTTGTCTCGTGTTTGGGTAACCACCCAGGCTAGCAGGAGGAATTGCTAAGACCTTTTTCTGTGTGGAAGCGTCGAGGGGATCCCCAAGACCACCCACAACGTTCAGTGATTCAGTAGAACGACTCATGGGACCCAGCATATAGTTGTACTCATGGCTAAGGTTTATTACAGAGAAAGGACCTACCATAGGATCAGCTAGGGAAGGGCACAGGTGGAGTCTGGAGAAGTCTGTGCGCGGACTTCTGATGCCCCCTCCCTCCTGGGAGGAGGCACGTTGAGAATGCTCCTCTGCCCAGCATCAAATGCGGTAACGTGTGTGGTGTGTCTGCCCGTTAGAGACTCAGCCACTGAGGTCTTTATTGGAGGCCGGCCACATAGGCATTCTGTGCTGGGCTGGTACCCAAATTCCAGACTCCCAGAAGGCAAGCAGGTGTCTGCCCAAGTCACCGTGTTTGTGGAATAGTCTAGGCCTAGTCACCCACCCTTATCAGATGGGCAATGGGGGCAGCAGTTCAATGCCAGGTTCCCAGAAGCCGGCCAAGGGTCAACCTTGCCATCAGGACCTTCTAAAGACAGCAGGCTCGGGTGGGCTGTGTTAACCCTTTCTGCACAGGAGGTGGGTGTGCCAAGTGGGAAGGGGCACGGCTTGGGGAGACAAAGGCCACCATAGACGTGAGCTCACAGGTGTGCGCTCTGTCCCCCTGAGCAAACCTTGGTTTTCACCTGCCTGAAATGGGGGCTGTGGCGAGGATCATTTGGGATAGCAAGACACTCAGCCATCTGCCCTCCGCTATTATCAACATTGGCTCACTTTCACTCAAAATTTGTTTACCTGATTTAAAAATTCATGTTTTAATTGTAGGAAGCATAAAATATGGAAAAGCTTAAAGACATAATAAAAAAGTTCCTGATCCCACTTCTCGGAAAGCAAAACTGAACATGTTTGCTCAAATTTGTTCAGTTGTATTTGAGTATACATAAGTATATACGTACGTATATACATATCTATTTTGTTTACATAATGGGGATTAAATTGTATTTATAAAACACTCTAGTGTTTTACAACCAGCTTTTCTTACTTGATGTCATAAGCATCCTCCTCTATCCCTAAATGGTTTTTTGATTACTTTGATTATTTTGATTACTTAAACAGCTCTGTGATATCCTGTCATAAGGATGTACTGCAGTTTATTTAGCCATTCCCCAACTGTTGGACAATTAGGTTATGTTCTTTTTTGTGTTGCTTTTTTAGAAATAATCATATGATGAACATAAATCTTTGAGCCCATATCTGATTAGTTCTTTGAGGTAAATGTCTAAAACTAGAATAACAGGTTTATTGACCTTAAACAGAGTATAATTTTTCTCCTTTCAGTATCCAGACGAATGCTGATAGAATGATTTTACCTGACTGCTTTATTCTATCTGTCTGATTTGATTAAATAACTTGGTTAGCCCAACTTGGCTTACGTCAAGGTATGCCTAGAGAAGAATGTAATTTGTACAGCTCACTGGGGTCAAAACCTTCCATCCATCCGACAGCCACTCAGAGGTGCGAGAGGCCGCCTGTGGCTGGAGGTGACTGACCCGGTGGCTCTAGCCACTGGCCTCACTGGGAGTCTTGGATCGGGGTGATCAGTGCCTCACCATGCCTGGAACATGTTCACGTGGCTATACCTCATGTCCCTAACTTAGGCTATTTCTTTAAAAAATTTTTAATGAAACGTAAGATGCACATAGAACAATGCACATTCCGTAAGTGTACATCTTGATGATTTTTCACAAGTGCCTATGAAACTAGTATCCAGATCAAGAACCAGAGGAGGACCAGCCCCTCAGCGGCCCTTTCAGGCTCCCTTCCATCACCCCAACCTCCGCTCCAGGGGCTCTCCCTCGCCTGGAGTCTGACAGCAGAGATTGGCTTTCCCAGTTTTTGTATAGTATCTAGATGGAGTAATCATATAGTGTGTGCTCTTCTGTGTCTGGCTGATTTCACCCTGTTCATTTTGCAGTTTACTGAATGCCCCCAGCTGGTGGTGAGCTTCATGTATATCTAACTCTCTCGTGTATGTGTTCTCATTGCCATGTGCTATTCTTTGTGTGACTACATCCTGATTGATGTATTCGTGTCCATTCTACTGTTGGTGGGCTTTTGGGTTGTTTCTAGTCTTTGGCTTTTCAGAGCGTTTCTCTGCCTGTGTTTGGTGAATCCAGGCATGCATTTCCGTTAGGTAGTTACTCAGGAGGGGCCCTGCTGGGTCATGGGGTATGCATGTGTTTACGTCTGGTGGATGCTGCCCCTTAGTTTTCCAAAGTGGCTGTGCCAGTTTACACCCCCACCTGCAGTGTGGGAGGCTTTTGGTTGGCCTGCATGCTCCTCTCCAACACTTGTCAAGTTCCATCTTTTAGGCCAGCTACTTAGTAAAGGTTTATAGTCAACATTCATAGGGAGAGCTGAGTAAGAGGCAACACACCGGCCAGTAGAAGCCAAGCATCAGACGGAAAGAATAGTCTGATTGGCTGTGGGAAGGATGGGAGGTTTTAAAAAACTTTTTTCGTCTGGTTCTTGGGCCATTTTGTAAAGGCTCTGGTCCAGCTTTCCAGACAGGTTCACAAACTCCAGCGTGGGCCAGTCTTTATTCATGTGGTTCTCTTAGGTGTTATGGTTTCCTCTTGTCCCCGGAAACATCCTTTAGAAACTGAAACATCTTGTTTTCATTTTCAGAGGCGGATCTTAGATGGAAGTCTTGGCTTTGCTGCGGGGGTAAGTAGCACGCGGTACGAGGATAAACGGAGATGTGTTTCTTCTAACATTTCTCTGCCAGGCGGTATTTCCAGTCTCTCCCCATGTGGCCTAGATACATCTCTGTAACCTGCAGGTGCTACCGGCCCCTCTGATCATCGACCCTGTTTGTTTCCAGCGTGTGGAATGCCCAGTGAAAGAGGCTCGTTGGGCAGCTGTTTGAGAATTGGTGAAATAAGATAATATTTAGGAAGGCCCAGCACAGGGCTTTGTTGGCACAAATTAAATATTCTCTTTCTCTCTTCCTCTCCCCCCTTAAGAGACCTTTTATTGTAGACGTTTTCAAACATGTAAACAAGTGGAGAGAATCCTATGATGCACCCCAGGTACCCGCACCCAGCTCCAATCATTATGTCAATGATCCTAATCTCGTTTTATCTGTCTTCCCCCAGCCTTCTTGGAAGGGTGGACTATTTTGTAAAAGCAAATCCCAGACATCATGTAATTTCACCTGTAAATTCAATATATATCTCTGAATGACTTTATTTTTCTTTTAAACAAAATCACCGTGGCATTATCACACCTACCAAAATTAATAATAAGTCCTTATTGTAATCCAACACCCAGTCCACAGTCACATTTCCTCTCTTTTTTTCAGAAGGGTCTTCTAAAATTGTTTTGTTAGAATCAGGATCCAAACAAGATTTTCATATTGAATTTGTTTGTTATACCTTTAAATTCTCTTTTATTCTTTAACAGTCCCACTTTTTCCCCCCACACTAGTAATTTGTTAGAGGAACTGGATCATTTGTCTGTGGAATGACCCACTAACCGCTGGGCACAAATCCTTTAGCAGTTCAGATATTGTCCCATCCTTTGAATGTGGACCTAATCAAATTGTTAGCAGAGAGATCCTTAAAAGTAAGTTTCCATGATGGACCGCTCTGAGATTGGAGCCTGTAACTTGGAAAGAGTTCACAGAACATGGGGCCGGCCCAGTGGCGCAGTGGTTAAGTTTGCATGTTCCGCTTCTTGGTGGCCCGGGGTTCGACCACTTGGCAAAAGCCATGCCGTGGTAGGCATCCCACGTATAAAGTAGAGGAAGATGGGCATGGATGTTAGCTCAGGGCCAGTCTTCCTCAGCAAAAAGAGGAGGATTGGCAGTAGTTAGCTCAGGGCTAAGCTTCCTCAAAAAAAAAACAATGACAATCTTATAACAAAATATCTATTTTTTCCATCTTCTTTACGTGAACACATTTTCTCTTTGCTTATGTTAAAAAAAGAAAAAGCCAAGAACAGAAATAAAATTGATGCATAACCCTGTCTTATTCTAGCAATGACTACTTAGTATTTATCCATGGATATATGAATGAATTGAAAAAACAAGAAAAAAGCCTTGGGGCTGGTCCCGTGGCCGAGTGGTTAAGTATGCTCTCAGTTTGGTGGCCCGCGGTATCACTGGTTTGGATCCCAGGCGCCGACGTGAGACCGCCATCAAGCCATGCTGAGGTGGCGTCCCACATGGCACAACCAGAGGCACTCACACCTAAAATATACAACTATGTACTGGGGCACTTTGGGGAGAAGAAGAAGAAAAGAAAAAAAGACTGGCCACAGATGTTAACTCAGGTGCCAATCTTTAAAAAAAAAAAAAGAGGAAGAAAGCCTCATTTATAAAAATACACATTTCCAGGAATCTTTTACTTTTTGACGTTCAATTATCATAAAACAGTGTATTCTATTTTTGTTGTTATGAATCCGTTCTCTGCTGCTAACAGTTGTAATGGTAACTCCACCCGGGAAATTGTCATTTAAGCAGTTAGAGCCCTTGACCCACAGGAGATTTTAAAAATTAAATTGAAGTGTATGTAGATACTCATATTGCGGGGAGGGATGATAAAGAAATCAATAATAGACTTGCTCGGATAAAGCGTGAGTTGCTCTAGGATCAAAGTCTGTGGGGAAGTAGGGCTGAAATACAAGTCCGGGGGAAAAAGGAATGGTGCGAATTTCTTGACTTTTGACGAAGAGCTTGCTTGTGTGTTTTTGTGCGTCTAGAATATAACCCGGGAACAGAGAATGCTTCACGTAACAGGCAGCTTAGTTTATATGTATTTTTCAGCGGAGAATGATGGGAGTCAAATCCCTATGCTGCTTAGATCCCCGTGGGTACGTTTAAATGGCTGATGGAACAGTTTTATTTAAACCTGTCGATATTTGTATGCCAGAAATGCTATCATTTGCAACTTGTTAAACTTAAGATGAAAACATTTTAAATGTCAATTTCAAAATGACTGTCAGGGTCGGGGGAGGCACCTAGTTTTTCAGAATTCTTAGCAGGGCGCACAGACAGAAAGTTTGAAGAACTCTGTTCCGTTCTGTCTTACTGCTTCGGACCCGGGACTTGGGTATTCTCTTCTCATTTACTCTTTGAGGGCAAAGGCCGCTGTGAGATTTACATAGCAAAAGACAAAAAGCAAAATAAAACAAGAAAGGAAACCAACAGATGAAACAGATCGACTATAATGGTCTTCAAGACATGTAAGAGTAAATTTGGGAGCATTAATAACATGACAGTGGAAGGTGTAATTTCCTTAAAAAATATCATTAGATCAGTGTATTATTGTGTTCACTTAATTCTGGGGATCTAAAGTTGTTTTTTAAAGATTGGCACCTGAGCTAACAACTGTTGCCAGTTTTTTTTTTCTGCCCATATCCCCCTAGCACATAGTTGTATATTTTTAGTTGTGGGTCCTTCTAGTTGTGGCATGTGGGATGCTACCTCAGCATGGCCTGATGAGTGATGCCATGTCAGCACCCAGGATCCGAACCAGCGAAACCCTGGGCTGCCAAAGCAGAGTGCACAAACTGAACCACTCGGCCACGGGGCCGACCCCTAAAATAATTTTACTTCTGATTTTAAAAATAGTGGGTACTAAAAAAGAGATTCTAAAAGTTATTTATCAGAACATAAATCATTTACTTTTTTGAAGGTG
The DNA here is from genome assembly GCF_021613505.1 of Equus quagga. Taxonomy (NCBI): domain Eukaryota; kingdom Metazoa; phylum Chordata; class Mammalia; order Perissodactyla; family Equidae; genus Equus; species Equus quagga. The sequence continues at coordinate 108,021,371 of NC_060277.1, read as the reverse complement.
ACCTTGAATCTGAGCTAGTTGCACAAAGTATGTCCTGCTGATCACCAGATGAACAGAGGAGAGGGAAAGGATGATGTGGGGACAGGTGGGGAGATTTCAGTGGCGTTGGTGCCTAGAAGTGGATGCTCATAAACGCCTCCCCAAACTAGGGACAAGCAAGAGAGCCCTGGTGGCCTGAGCTGTAATAATTGCTGGTACTTATCCTGGAATGGTTTATATTTAATATGGACAACCTGCTGGCTAGGGCAGTCATTCTCAACCAGGGGCCATTTTGCCCCCCAGGGGATGTTTGGCATGTTTGGTTGTCACAACTGGTATCTAGTGACTAGAGGCCAGGGATACTGCTCAACATCCTATGATGCACAGGACAGGCCCACCCACAACAAAGAGTTATCTGGCCCAAAGTGTCAGTGGTGCCAGGGCTGAGAAATCCTGGTCTAGAGCATTTTGATGTATCATCTCTAGTCACAGAGTGGAATGTGTAAAAATTCAGATGTATCTAAAGTTAGAAAAAAAATAAAAAGTCCCCTTGCTTCCCAGAGGTCCCTACCATTAACTCTGAGTGTGTGTGTCCTTGGAGAACTGTATTATGCACATACAAAGTGTTGGGACAGTTAAATGTGCCAGAATGCCTGGTATTATAAAGGCTTTGCTTCCTCAACACAGCTCTGAGATGCTTTGAATAAATGTCTTGAAAAAGGGAAAATTGGCCGTCAGTCAGTTGGCTGGGGTCCCGTGGTGCCTTGCCCAGATGTAACGTGGTTTTACGATCAGCTGTGCATCCATATATGTGTGTGTTGTATGCGCGTTGAAGTACGTGTCTGATAGAATGCAGCAGTGATGTATTTATGCGATATGTCATTGTGCACCGAAACAGGTGTTTCTCTAAGAGATTCCTGGGACACAGGACAAATGTATTGTAAATGTGTTGAGCAATATGTTTTGCAGGTGTTTTTCCTCATTAACGGGGCCTTGGAAGTGTTAATCAGTTCTCGTTAAACGACTCCTCCTGGAATCTGTTTGCCTATTTTTCTCCTGACTCTAAATCACTCTCGAGTCTCCAGTAATCATTGTCTTTCTCCTCTCACCACCCTTGTCTGGCTTTAATTTTTGCCTGAGGCATGAACTTAATGGAGAATAAATATTACTATTAAAAAAAAAAAGCATAGTCATTATTCATTGTTAGAATCCTAGAGTAATACAACTTTAAAGCTGGGAAAGATTTTAGATGATTATAATAGCTAATATTTATTGAGTCCTTACGGTATCCAAGGTGCTCTTTCAAGCATTTTTGTGTAGGTCATCTCATTTAATTTTCATAACAACTCTCTGAGCTATGGACCAGGGACTGTGGTTCACGCCCACTTTACAGGTGAGGAAACTGAGGCACAGCGAGTATCAATAAGTTGTTCAGGATGATACAGTGGACAGAACTGGGATTTGAACCCACAGTCTGACTGTAGCACTCCCACTCTGAAACCACAATGCCTTCCAGCTGATGTGTGGTCCAGCTGCCTCTATTTACAGACAGGAAACAAATCCAGAGAGAGAGTAAACGACTTATCCAGGATTGCAAATTGCTAGATGGGGGCAGAGCTAGGACCAAACCCAGATGCGAAGCCAGGGGCTGCCAGCATTTGGCTGTGTGACCTTGGGCAAGCTCCTTAGTCTGCCTGGACCTCAGTTGACTCTGTTGAGAGCTGAGGACATTGGACTGGATGATTCTTTAAGAGCTTCTTGGATCCCCACATTTAAGCAGGTGAGTTCCCGCACATCCTTTTGCTCTAAGGCGATTGTGGAGTGTTGCAGTTTGCTTTTGGTTCACCTGTCTACCTCCTCACCTCTTCAATGGCAACTTTAAACATGTAATTGAATATCTTTTCATCCAAGTGAGAAAGCAGTCATTGTCCCAAAAGATAAACGTTGAAATGAATTTGAAGAGGCTGAAGCCTTGAGGGTCACCGTTTTAATTTTCTGTGCTCTGGTTCTGATGTCTCTTTGGTGAGGCTTGAACTAACTAGGAATCTCTAAATCAACGTACATTCTCTCTCACAGAAGGAGCACTTGTGTGGAATAAAAATGACCGTGAAACTGAGGAAGAGAAAGACAGCCTACCAATCGAGAAGCTTACTTGTAGGCATGAAAAGGCAATTTAATATCTATTATTTAATCCCACAGGGAGCTGGTTTCTTATGCAAGACATAATTTTCTTGAGGAGATTTTGGCTGAGTCTGCTTTTGTGCAGTAAGTGGGGAATAATGTTTTCTCCGAATAACTGGCTCGCTGTTGGAAGTTAATGATGCTCTCCAATGATGGCCGCTGTCTGGAGGGATGCCGTGGAGAAATGCATAGGAAGAAATGGACTTAAATTGTATCTGGGGGATATTTCAGCCAGATCCATTGGAAAGGTTTATTCTAGAGTGAATAGCAGGGAGAGAAAAGCGAGGGTGGGGGACAGCCCTTGAATTGGGTCTTCAGAAATCCTGGCTTTTCTACTTCTGGCTTTACAGATCCTGGATTGGGAGGTAATAATTGCTTCCCAGTAACCTTTTCTCCTTCTTATTGCCTGAAAGGAGAGAAGCTCAATATGTCCTAATGGAAATTTTTCAATGTGAGGTCTTTTGGACCACACTGTAATGGCCTGGGCCACAGTCAAAGTACCGCCAGACGGTGTGAAAGGGGCATGTTAACTGGCTCTGATGAGGTTCCTGCGAAGATCATTGCTCTCCGTTTCTCTGAGCCAGGACTTTCCTCTTCACGAGGCTAAGAGAAACACAGGGACCCCAGATGGCCTCCCAGGAATGTTGGACGTACTTGGACCTACAGCAGATCCTACCCCAGCATCACTTTGACTGGACAGATCACCGTAGAAGTTTCAGGGCAATTGTCCAAAGTGGAGCTCGTCTCTTAAATTTGCTTTTCCAAGATTCTGGGAGCTGGGGAGCCCCAGGGCCTCCTAGATTCTACTCTCTGCAGGTTTCCTCGTTCTGTACTGGGGTGCAATGACCAGGGAGGTGATGCTTGTCTATTTTAGGGCTAAGGCTGCCCTTTAGCTGGGTGCTCAGTAGAGAATTGAGGAGGTATACCCGGACTGGCTTGGCGGGACTTTGAGCCACCTGCCTCAGGGGTCTCGCTTGGCAAGCTAAGTGTGGCACGGTGCATGAAAAAGATGTGGGGAAGGGCCCTTCTCTAAGCATGACTGTTGATGAAAATAATCCGTAACCAATCTATAAATGAAAATTTGGGTGAGTTTATTCTGAGCTGAAATCTGAGGACCATGGCCCGGGGCCATTCTTCCAGAAGGAAGAAAGGGCACCAAAGAAGTGAGGTATACAGAGTGGTTTTATACCCCCAAACAGGACGTTTCACATATGATTGAAATGTCCCTCCCACAATAGTCACAAGATTGCCCTGTCAGCACAGTGCTTGATGGACACAGCAGGTAGTGGGTCTGCTATCTTCGTGGGTGTAGCAGGAGGCAAGTCTATTGTCTCGAGCTGGGTGGTCACAGGTGAGTGCAGCAATCAGTTTCTAGCCTAAGGAAAGATGCTTAATCCTTAAGGAGACTCCAAGGTTGGGAGGGGGAGGGAAGTTGCACCTTTATTTCAAGGGCCTTTGCTCTTGCCACAGGGAATCTCTAAAGCAGATATACAATGCATACTCAAGGCCTCGGTCAGGCCCTTTTGGAAAGACAAGGTCAGGCCGAATTAGGTTTATACCAAATGGCTTCCTCATATTCTCCAATATATCCTATTGCTTGCCATTTTTATTTGTCATGACTATTCACAGCCTTGCTCCAGGGGTCTTGGCACAGTCATTAAGGGGCACCTGCCACCTCTGCCACCTTTGCTTCCTGCGTAGTGATGCTGCAAGACACCGAGACTCCAAACTCTCGTCATTGAGGGATTGGGACCCTTAAGGTTTGGGTGATGAGGTATTTCATTTTTAAACGTCTCAAATGGCCGGTTTCCAGGGGGAAAACTTCTGTGTCTCAGCTTGGATGAAGGTTCTCAAACCGTGCCCGGCCCAGGCAGGAGATGCTGAGCATATCATGAGAGACGAGGCTGACTTTTGACCTGGCGCTCCTGGCGCCCAAACGGTAGTGGTTCTTGTGAGCTCGAGGACAATGTGATGACAGCTCTGTCCCCTGGTCCTCCCCTCATCCTGTGCACCCTGGGCCAGCAAGATGAGGACCCTCCTTCCTAGCACATCCTGCCTCCTGACTCTACGTTGGGAGGAAAGCAAAGTCTCGCTGCAGGAAGAGAGGGTGGCGAGGTGAGGGAGGAAGAAGGGAGAAAGAGGAGAAAAGCACTCAGGAAGGAAACAGTTTATTATTTTTGTTCTTGTATTTTTTTCTTTTCAATTTCATGCTTCAGATTTCCAGTGTCATTATAGACAGTGTGGGGGAGGACATGATATATTACCTTTTCTCCACGGCCGATGGAAAGGGGCGGCGTTTGTCTTGGTGGAAGAGCTCACGCGTATTCTTTGCCCCGCTGAGCATCTGGGGCAGGTGGTGTGGCCCTGAGGTCTGCCCAGGGCCCCCTGGATGGTCACTTCACTTGCCTGTCGCTCCCCTCCTTCCCCGAATGCATCCTCAGGCTACTTCCACTCTCGTGGCCTGGACATCCTGCTTCCCCCTTGTTCCCTCTGCCTTTCCTTCCGGGCCTGGGTCTACTCTATAGACAGGGCCGGGGCGTTCTCCTTGGGGGTATCTGTTCCTCTTTGTTTGGGGGCACCTTTCCCTGTTCTCGTGAAGGAGAAGGTGAGCATGTACGTCAGTGATGAGCAGGAGATTAAAAAAAAAAGGCCTAGAGATTCAGTTTAAATAGTCAGATGTGAATTCTCCAAAGTCGCAATAACTCTTACACATCTCTCTGTAGGAACAGGTAGATGTTTCATGGATATTTTAGATCTTAAAATAGGTCTTTTAAGATGATTGGCTCATTTTTCATTCATTCGTTCATTCAGCAGTTAATCAGCCCCTGCTGCATTGCCGGCGCTGTGCCAAGTGCTGGGGATTTGAAGAAGTGAAAGGAGACGGTCTCTGCCTTTAAGGAAGTTATGATCTAGTGGAGAGGCGGGCACACTACACTGGTGGTCCAAATCCAGCCCACTACTTGTTTTTGTAAGTGAAGACTTATTGGAACCCAGCCATGCCTGTTTGTTGGCATATCGTCGGTGGCTGCTTTTGCATTACGCTGGCAGAGCTGAGGCGCTCCAGTAGGGCTCTTCCCTGCAAAGCCGAAAATATTTGCTGCCTGGGCCCTTACAGAACTTTGCTGACCCCTGATGTGGCTTATGGCAGGGTTTTCTGAGGCCTGGTGGCAGTGCAAGCAGCCTGAGCAGGACTGTGCTGGAGATCAGGATCATGGCTCTGTGCCGTGCAGGGCCGGGGCTGGAGGTCTCCAAATGCTCCCTGGAGTGTCTGGTGTTTTCCACTAGGTGATTTCCTGGGGACCTGGCTTTGTGGTGGGCCCCTCCCAAAGGGGCCCTGGCCTTTGCTTATGAAATTGATGCTACTGCTCCCCCTTCGCCCAGATGGGCCATTGAAGAATCATCAGAGGTTGGCTTTGCAGTGAAGTATAATAAACTGTGTGGCCCCTTTTGCTCCATTCCCCTTGTCACATAAGGCATACTGTGTCAAGACAGATGGCCAAGGGCAAAAGTGTGCACTTTGAGATTGTGAAATAAAACTAGGTTCCCCAGTTCAAACCTAACTGAAGTTCGCAGCTGTCATTAGCATCCGTGGTCTAGCAGAGTGAGCTAATTGGTCTAATGACCTTGGTAGTTCAGTTCCAAGGGGCTCTCTGGCTTTGGGGACGCCCCTTCGTTTTGATTCAGCGGTTTGCCACCCTGGCTGCATGTCAGAATCATCTGGAGAGATCTAAAAAGCCCAGTGCCCCGGACACACCCTGGACTAACTACATCAGAATCTTGGGGGGTGGGATAAGGCTTCTGTAGTTTCTAGAGCTCCCAGGTGATTGAAACGTGCAGCCAAAGCTGAGAATCCCTGTTCTGATGGAGGCTACGGTTTAATGAAGGATGCGCTGGCGTTCGGGAAAAGCAGCCTCCCTCCAAAGACTCTCTGCAGCTGTGGGGCCAAGAATCCGACGGAGCCAATATGTCGGGTTGGGGTCATGGCTGGAAGAGCACTGGACGTGGAGGCTGGGGCCTTAGAACTTGGTGGGGGGAGCCCAGGGAGGGTTCTGCTGCCTGTCTGTTGTAGGCTCCATGGCAGTCCCCCATGTACTTGGCAGTTGCCTTGGCTCCCAAGTCTGACTGATTTTAAGACCAGCCTGGGGTGGGAGCAGGGCAGTTGTACTCTCAGATGTGTTTTCCAGTGGGTCAGGGGACGTTGGTCAGCTGCTAGCTGGGAACTCAGGCTCTTCCTCTGGGCTCCCTGGCCCTGGCAAAAGAAAGATGGGAGGCAGGCTCTTTACTGCTCGGAAAACTTGAGCTTGAATTGAAATTCAACCTGATGCACAGTCCTCATTGGATCACATACTGTGTCTGAAAAACCTCAAGACTGGCCAGACCTTCTGGGAGTCATCTCAGGCATCCCTCTGCCATCAGACAGGGAAACGTTTCACTGAATCCAGACAGATGGTGGGAGTGTAGCTTGTTCCTAAAGACTTTTCTGAAGCAAGACTTTACACTATATATATATATATATATATATTTTTGTAAATTAATTGAGTGTTTAGCTAGTTTGTTAGAAACTAATCTAAATGTCTTCTGCTGCAATTTAAATAGTAGAGAGTAGCTGACATCATTTCTCGTAGGCATCTTAGTACAAATCACATTAAAAAGCGTTTATTGAGTGTCAGTTCTTTTGAAAGATACTCTGCAAGGGATCAAAGTTAAACTTGGTTAAGTTTTGTCCTTTAGCCTTTGCATGAGAAGACCAAATCTATACACATCCTTAACACAAGTGCTTTGTGCAGAGGCTGCCGTTGGACTGCACATTCTTGCTTTTCAGCAGTGGCTTGCTCACAAGAAGGGACAAGAGCCAGAAACCAAAGCTTTGTCAAGGGCCTGTGCGATTCAGGAATGGCTCAGATGTGTTCTGTTTGCAGAATAGCCATTTATTTTCTTCTTTGGACAGCACCTGCCCAGAATGTGGGAGCAGGGAGAGAATTGTTTTCAGGCCAATCCATCAACCATTTAGTGAGACCTACTATGTGCAAAGCATCGTGGGGAGTATGCAAAGGAGCAGGATAGAATCCCTCCCCTCAAGGGGCTTTAGGTGGGCCAGGGAAGAGAAGTCACATTCACCTGTAATCATGAGACAGGTCAGTGTGTGGTTGTAGGAAGGTAATGGACAAGGGGTGGTGGGAACCCAGAAGCTGGGAGGTTACATGTAGTTGGGGAATGAGATCTTGTTCATGGATGAAGCTCAGGTTGGACGGTAGGTAGAGTTTGGGGGTGGGGAGGGTGCAGAGGAAAGAACTGAATTATAGGCAGAAGGAACAGCAACTTGGAAGCCTAAGAGTGGGGAATACAGGGCTGTTGAAGGAACGGCGGTTGGTCTGGTTGGGAGGTGATGCCAGAGGGGCCGGTTGGGGCCTGGATGTGCATAGCCTGGGGTCCCGTGGAAGAGAGTTGGTGCTGTGTTCTCCAGATTGGTGGGGAGACCTTGGAGGTTTTTGAGAGGGGACATGATGAGAGATGTACTTTCAGGCCGTGCGTTCTCTTGGTAGCAGGGAGCGTGCCGGGGGAGGCTGGCAGTGGAGAGGTAGGTTGGAGGCCGTTGCATCACCTTAGTGATGTCTTGACTCATTAGAGGGCTTCACTTCAGGCAAAGGCAGAGGAATTAGATGGGAGAGAGCAAAGGACACTCCCGCTGGAGAACTGAGAGGACTCGGCAGTCCTTTGATTGTGAAGGTAGCCTAAGAGGGGTCAGGCTGTCACAGGTGCTGTGTTCCTGGAGCTACTTCCCTTGGGGCTGTTGGAGAATTTGGGCATCACCCATCCTGGCTTGTGGGCTAAGGGACTTTACTAGAAACAAGGAGGCGGCAGGTTGGCGGGGGGGGGGGTGGGGGGGGGGGGGGGGGGGTCTCTTAAGTTTACATCAGGCCTTTCTCATTTGAGTGGGTTTGTCCTTTGGAATCTGTGTGTCGGGGTGGTCTCCATGGCAACCAGACAGCCACAGCTAGTTGTCCTGATGGTGGTGTTTCCTGCTGCTCTGTTTATGATTAGGTTTGACTGAGAGGAACTGAGACTTACAAAATAGTGGCTTAAACTACAACAAACTCCTCTCGGGTAGAAGAGATCCAGAGAGCGTGGCTGGGAAAGTAGGCCAATGGAATCACCAGGGATCTAGATTCCTGTTTTTGCTCATTGCTTTGCCCCAGTGGGGAGCCTTTGTCTTTCTGGCCCAAAGTAGCTGCTAGAGCTTGGGTCATCACATCTGCCTTACAGGCAGCGAAATGGCAAGAAGGAGAGAGATTCCTTGCGAGTCCTGCATGACAGCTCCACTTACCTCTCTTGGCCAGAACGTATTCATATGACCTCATCTAGCTGTAAGGAAGGCTAGCACGCATGGCCTTTTAGCTCTCCTGCAATGCACCCGACTAAACCTTGGTATTCTGTTACCGAAGGAGAGGGGAGAATGGAACCTGGACTAGGCCATTAGCACTCTTGGCTGCACAACCTGTGCAGAGAGAGCTTTGAGCCCTAATGCTCTTATTGATTTACCTTCTCTGTGTACCTTTCATAGATGCCATTTTTCAAATGAGTTGTGTTATTTCTTTCTTTAACTAGTTTCTTTAAAAATGGAGGAGTAATACATGAACCTGGTAAGAAATTCAAATAGTACAAAGGGTATACAGTAAAAAATAAGTCCCTTCATCTCTTTGTATCAGCCAGGGTTTTGGGGGTCCTGAATGATGGAAAACCTAACTGAGATTGGCATGAGAAAGGAACGTGTTGGCCCATGCAATGAAAATATCCAGGCGTAGAACTGGCCTTGGATACCCCTACACTCTGTGGATCAAAGGACGGCAGCGGGACCTGGGTTTCTCCATCTCCTGGCCCTGCCTTTCTCTGTGTGGCTCCACTTTCGGATACTCTGTCCACCTGCCCTCAGGGTCAAGTCCAGAGGAAGAAGTCTTTCTTCGACAGCTAAAACAGTCTTGGAACTGAGGTTCATGGGCAAGGAGTAACTGGCCTGACTTGGGTCATGTGCTCGTCCCTGAACAGTAACCCCTGTGGCCACAGAGATGTACTGTGTTAATTGGCCAGGCCCGGGCCACCTGCCTCCTCCTCCCCCCATTAGATAAAAAACAGAGACTAAGAATCACTAATAATGGGGCGAGAGATGGCCCTTCTGAGCAAAATTGAGATATTGTTGCTAAAGTGGGGGTAATGGATGTTGGGTAGCCAACATACAGCCAATGTGCCCCACACTCCTCAAGATGCAGCACGTGTCCCCCACACTCCTGTGTCAGTTAGAACCCACCCAAACTTAGTGGCTTAAGTCAGCAACAGTCTGTTCTTTCTCGTGATTCTTGGGGTCTTAGCTCAGCTGGCTGGTTCTTCGGGTCTTGCCTGGGGTCACTCATGAGGCTTTGGGCATCTGGCAGCTCAACTAAGCTGGAGGGAGTAAGAGGGTCTCACTCACAGGCCTGGGGTGTTGGTGCTGTCTGGGTCTTTGTCCACACGGTGGCTCCTGGGTCAGTGGTGCAGTGCAGGCTTCCTTACGTGATGGGGGAAGTGTTCCGAGAAGGTGCAGGTGGAATCTGCGAGGACTCTGGAGGCCTAGACTCTGGAGCTTACACAGGGTCACTTCTGTCATGTTGTATTGGCCAAAGCAAGGTGCAAGGCCCACCCAGTTTCAGTGGGTGGGGAAACGCTCTCTAGATCTTGGTGGGAGGAGTCTGCAAAATGTCCTGGCTCTGCTCTAACGTCTTCCACCTCCCCTTGCAGGTGAGGCCTGTTGACAGCCTGTCTTTCCAGAATCAATATTCCTTTCTTGTCGCCTAGCGCCTGCCGTTTCCCACCATCACTGGACCCCTACCATGGGTCTCCCTTTGTCTTGTTTTCTCCATCCTGCCTCTCAGCTTCTGTTTGGGCACCACCTTGCACCCCGTGAGAGGAAATGCTGGCTTCCCGAGTTTCCATGCAGTTTGCTAACTTAAAAACGCAAGGAAGAAATCTGAAGACCCAGTGAAGCTTAATTTGTTCTCTCTACGCAGCAGAGAAGCAAAACCTTTATGAACCCAGATTAGTCATAGGTCTTCTAGTCTCCTGAGAGGAAAGAGTTTGGGCTAAATTCTTCTCAGTACGAGGGCTGTGTTGTTGTGGAAGCAAGAATCAGGTACTGGGCGAGGTGGCATTCGGTGGCTAACAGTCACGCCATCTCCCTGGAGCCTTTTCCTGTGGAGGATGATGTGGAGTCGGTGAGCTGAGGAGTCAAAAGAAAGATTTCTTGGACTCTCAAGATCTGGCGGTAGTGCTCTTTTATTTAGAGAATAGTGTGGAATAGCATGGGGACAGGACCCATGTGCAGTCAGAGCTGCCGCGTGGGGACAGGACCCACGGGCAGGAGGAGCTGCTGCTGGCATGGGAAGCTGCTGCTGCAAACATGGGGGGAGAGTAAAGCTAAATTTAAGGCATAGGTATGTGAGTTATCTCTTTACAAGACAAAGGAAAGAATATGTAAAAAAGTTGTTAAAATGATATCAGTAGGGTTCTGGTTATTGGGTGGTCCTATAACTTTTAGATAAGAATCAAACTGGATTAAGTAAATGGCAGAAGCCACCGCTTAAATATTATCTTCAGCTAAAGACAAAGGAGGATGTTGGGGAGAGGGGTCAGTTACATGAGGTTGCCAGACAGTAAACAACTTAAGTTCTTGCCTTTGGCATTGATTAAGAGTTTCTAGAGATAAGGTGATCCCCCTTCTTCCTGGCACAGAGAGGGAGGCGTCTTTACAGATGGAGATTTCCCTTACAAATGTAAATGTTTCCCAACAAAGGGCAAGCAAACCCTGCTCCTCAGAGTTGCTTTTATTAAAAGTAACCAGCCCCCTTCTCATCTGCAGTTTTAAAAGTAACCAGCCTGAAAATCCTCATCAGAGGACACACGGCCTCTTGAGAATAGCTGTGTCCAGGCTGTGGAATTGGAAGAGGCCTGGGAGAAATACCACGTTTTACATCCTGTGCTTCAGCATTGCCCGGTTTTGTTAACCTGCACCTATATTACTTTGATTTTTTTTTTTTTAAGGGTCAGAAATTCCCTTTCGCATTCAGGCGTCAATCTCCCCCGCTCTTTGCAGAAGAGTCTCCGTCTCATTTTATGAACGTACTTTATGGATATCAAGAGCATTTTGCTGAGGGCAGAGTGATGGAGAGGAAGCCCGTCCCGGTGTTGCTTGGGTGGGTGTGTGGGCAGAGCAGAGAGACAGTGCCAACCTGTGGTTTCTGTCTCCCCTAGGGCCCCCACAAGTGTGGTGAGAAACACGGAGACCATGGGGCTACAGTCGCGGGCTGGGAATCCTTGCTTGCTGCCTTTCCCGGGGCCTAGAGAGGTTTGTCAGCCTCAGGGTCAGGTGCAGGATGGAGCTGGGGCTTTCTTGGCCTCACTCCGCTCTTCCTCCCCGATGCCTCCTACCCCGAGGAAGGGGACCTCAGGAGTGCCTTGTCCCACTGAGGCCGCAAAGCAGAGCTCAGATCCCACGCAGTAGTGAAGAGAGTGTTCGGGCTTAGACAGGGAGTCCCGAGGCCTGGGTTGTATTTGTTGCTGAGCTGCTGGCAGGCCCTGTGATTAGCAGCAAGTCCATTAACCTCCAGGCATCTCCCGGCTCCGCAGACTTGAAATCCTTCCCCTCCTACCTTGTGCAAATGGTGGGAGGAAAAATCAAGTCATGACTGTTTAATGCCTTTGTGCCCTCCAGAGCAGAGGAGCGGAATATCATGGAGGCACACGTTTTAATAGCTGGCAAGGTGAGGCTGATCTTTGCTGTCAGGGTGCCCCACTTTTAATCCCATATCTGACTTTGGCTTTGGGGCTGTGAGCTGTTTCCCCAGACTTGATAAACAGCAAACAGGTAGAACCATTAGGCCCCGATGGGGATTCAGCTCCGTGAGCATTGTGCATCTGACACGCAAGTGAAGGGAAGGCTTCACACTTACCTGTGCACAGATTTTCTTTTCTTTCTTTCTTTCTTTTTTCTTTGGCTGTAGCGTTTCTTTGGAAATCTCTCTCCATTTCTGAAGCTCTGGTCTTCTTGTGAAGAAATCAACCACGACAGCCCTGGGGCTAAGTGAGTTAGTTCTCCGGGAGGGTGGAAAAATATATATCTGTTAAATGCATAAACAAGGGGAAAACAGATTACTATTGTATTTAAGGCAGGAGGAAGGGTCACAGAGTCATTGCCTCTTCATAAGCTTTAAGTAGATTACCGATTAGAATTTGTGGAACACTCTGTAATTATGCATGAAGAGATCTGGGGGGTGGGGGGTGTCCATGAGCTGACTTCAGGGAACACTTGCATCTTATGGCTTGTGAGTCCCAAATGTTATTATGTGACATTGGTTTATTGCTTTGTATCTTTCAAAGCACCTCCCCATCCATTATGTCATCTGATTCTCACAGTAATCCTGTAGTTTGTAGGTTTTGTTATTTGCATATAATAGATGAAGGGTGTGCTGCATCCCATGCTGGGCTCCTTTGTCTGACCTGTCCATAGGATGCTTAGGGCAGAGGGGAAGAGAAGGGAGCCTCCCAGGGTCCTCCTGGTCTGCTCCCCACAGCCCCACCTCCCCGGCCCACTCATTCCTAGCCCAGGGTGTGTCAGGCACTGGCGATAAAACAGTAAACATAGCAAACAAAAATTCCTGCCCTTGTGGGACTGCTGTTCTAGCAGAGAGAGTCACATGATAAACAGACTCTGCAATAAAACATATCATATGTCTGCCAGAGATAAGTGTGATGGAGAATGATAAAGGAAAGGAAGAGGATAGAGAGTGCCCTGGCAGCGGTGGGAGTCATGAGTATTGCAATCTTAAAAAGAATAAATCAATAAAGGCTGACATAGGGGAGGCTCTCCATAATTTTTTTTTTTGATGTAGTGAATAAAGAAACAAATGCTCAAGTGGATGGAAGGATGGATGGCTAGATGGATGAATGGATGGATATGGATGGAGGGATGGATGGATGGAAGAGGAAGGATAAATTCTACCCTCTATAGATTTGTGCTTACTTTGAGAGCCTTAGTGTGCCTAAATATTTTCACCCCCCTCCCACTTCCTTAATCAGTGGAGAGCATCTTAAGTGCGACTTGATCTCATGTAGCCCCTGGGGAAGGGGAGCCCCTCCCTGCTGGAGAGAATGAGCATCCTACTGGTTTGGAACGGGAATGCTCCTGGAGCTGTGCAGGTTGAGTGGGGAAGTAAATTGCATGGGAGAGTTTGCCTGTCATTTACTCCAGCGTGGCCGCGTTGTTATGGACCTACTTCCCAAAGCCCTGGGGTTTGCCAGCTCTGTCCCTCTGGGGGCCTGGTCCCTTTCAGATCCTTGCCATTGAGAGTTTGCTCCTTAAGGAAATTTAGCGTCTCATTTTCCCCATCATAATCTACCAGCCCCCTCCAAGGTGGGACTGAGTACCCTTGACAAGCATCTGTAGCTCTCCATGCTTATTCTATATAGCACTTGTCTCTAGATCCTAATTGCCTGTTACTTCTCTTCTTCCTTCCCAGACTCGAAGCACCTAGAAGGCAGGGGCTGTCTTGTTCACTGTTGAGCGTTGGTCCCTAGTAAAGGGACTAGAACATAACTGGCACTCAAAAATATTTTTAAAATAAGTGTTGAATGAGTGTGGTGTGTGCATTAGGGGTTTTCTGGGTTTCGGGTTTGGCCGCCTTTAGGCCCAGCCCAGTTTCTCCAGGTCTTCTGTGTGCACTGACTGCCATCCCTGGAATATCAGAATGAAATCTCAAAGTAGACGGTGGGAAACCCTCCCCGCTGAGTCTATGAGGAAGTCACTCGTTCTGATTCTCCCAGTGAAGGAAGAAACTCATTGAATATAAACTCATTACATCTCTGAAGCACTTTGAAGATTTCCCCACGATTTAACTATGATGAACTTCTCAGGATGTAGTCATGCCAGGAAAAATCTTAACCCATCAGCCATGTGGGATGAGCTAAGGACAGGGGGCACTGGGCATCTCAAGGTCGAGCCTTTTTCCAGCGGACGTGTGCGGGTTAGGCTAATGAACTCTGGACTGGCCTTGTTTGGGTTTGATCCTGGTTTCTCTACTTACTAGTTGTGTGAGCATGGGCTGGTTACTTAACGCTTTGTGAGCCCCAGTTTCCTCATCTGTAAAATGGGGATAATAGTATCGTTTCCCTTATAGGGTTGTTGTGCAGATGAAATGAGTAAGTGTATTTGAAGCACTTAGCACATGGGAAAAGCACAATACATCCTGATTATTATCTCTTATCGAGGGAGATGGGTGGAGGACACATGAGGAATCTGGCATTGATATAAGTATGTGAACTTAGTATTATGGCCCTGGATGTTACTAGCATCCGTCTTATCCATCCTCAGTTAATAACCTTCTTCACACAAACTACGTCAAGCCTTCCTTCTCACAGCAGGATCTTCTATAATTTCTTTCTTTATATATAGTTTAAAAAAATGGGATCATATCACACATAATGTTTAAAAACATGTTCTTTCACTTAATATATTCTGAACATTTCCTTGATATTTTGGTGGTTGCATGGTACTCCATCACATGCATTAAGCGTATTATCTGTTTTCACCTTGACTGAGGTATAATTGAATGGACACTAAACTGCACCCATAGCCGTGATATTTTTCACTAAGGACTAATTGGACATTTGAGTTTGGCTCGATTTTTGGAATCATTGTTTATTTTTACAATAGGTGTATACATCGAGGAAAAGCAAATGTTAATAAAGGATTTATTTATAAAGGAAAAAACACCAGGCTTCTCCCTGCCTCCCGTGGCCCATCTCTTCTCTAGAAGTAGCCACTTTTGTCTGTTTCTTGAGAAATTTTCTCCCACATTTCTAAAGAAATACGTGCTGCAATTTCTTGGTTTGGAAACCAGCGTCCTTCAGTTGTGGTAAATGTTGTTTTATGTTCCTTTAATAGTTTCCTCCGCTGGTCTTCTCTTCTCTCTTGATTAGTCCTATTAGTTGGCTGTTGGACTTTCCTGGACCTGGCCTCTCATTTTCCTCTCTTTTCTCTCTTTATTTTATAATCTCTTGGCTGGGTTGTTCCTCACGGTGGGAAATTTCATTGACTTTAACTCCATAAAAAGAGCAAATGTTTCTTTTTGTTGTTGTTTTTATAGTTTCGGCTTCTGAAAGCTCTTCCTTGTTCTCCCTGTTTATGTTTTTTTCTCCAGCATCCTGTCCTTTTTCGTGGATTTGTTCCATGTCTTCATCCTTCTTTGACGTTAATGGTAGGTTTTTCTCTTTATCAATGCTGTCTCCCTGAAGTCCCAGGGTTTCCTTTGAGGTCCTTCCTTTTTCCTGTTTGGTTGTTTTCTCAGATCAGTTGCTCTCATAATAGTAAAAATAGAGACATGTAATATGCAGACGGAGTATGTAGCATTTATGTAGCGTTTAGGCCCGTTCTTGTACGGAGCATTTTCCCTGCATTGTCACATTGGAACAACTCCAGGAGATAAGCACCACCTTGGGGACAGTGTGATGGTCAAGAGTAGGCACTCAGCAGCCACACTGGCTGGGACTGAATCTTGGCTCTGCTGCTTACTGGCTGTATGACTGTGTTTTGTTTTTTCAAGGAGGGTTGTTTTATTTATTTATTTACTTTTATTATTTTTTTTATTGTGGTAACATTGGTTTATAATGTTATGTAAATTCCAGGTGCACATCATTATATTTCAGTTTTTGTGTAGATTACATCATGTGCACCCCCCAGAGACTGACTCCCATCCATCATCACACACATATGGGAATCACTCCTTTCACCCTCCTCCCCCCCCCCCCCCCCTCTGGTACCCACCAATCCAATCTCTGTCTCTGTGTGTTTGTTTGTCATTGTTGTTTTCATCTTCTATTTATGAGTGAGATCATAGGGTATTTGACTTTCTCCCTCTGACTTATTCCGCTTAGCATAATACCCTCAAGGTGCACCCATGTTAAGGGAACCCTCATACATTGCTGGTGGGAGTGTAAACTGGTGCAGCCACTGTGAAAAATAGTGTGGAGAGTCCTCAAAAAATTAAGAATAGATCTACCATATGATCCAGCTATTCCATTGCTGGGTATTTATCCAAAGAACTTGAAAACACGAATACATAAAGATACACGCATCCCTATGTTCATCGCAGCATTATTCACAATAGCCAAGACTCGGAAGCAACCTAGGTGCCCATCAAGGGACGAATGGATAAAGAAGAGGTGGTGTGTATACACAATGGAATACTACTCAGCTATATGACTGTTAATTGCTTAACCTCTCTATGCCTGTTTCCCCCCATGTGAAGTGGGGATGATAACTGTATCTGACTCTTAATGTTAGGGATTAAGAGAGTCCCTAGCACATGGTCAATCTTTATGTAAATATTGTTGTTAATTCAGTTTTACATATGAGTGTCGCCATTGTTTCTCTTACTTCCATTTTCCATTTGAAGAAGTCTTATCCTTGGAGAGAGAACCCCTTACCCATGGTCTCCAGCTTGAAGTGGTCGAGTTTGGATTTGAATCAGGTCGTCTGACTCCTGAGTCTTGCCTTCTATCTACTGTGCTTGGATCGCCTTTCATAAAGAGAGAGAGAGAGAAAAAAGATGGCAGATAGACCCCAACATTGCCGCTGGGGCTAGCCAGGGTTGCCAGATAAAATATAGGATGACCAGTTAAATTTGAATTTCAGAAAAACAGTAGTTTTTTTAGTGTAAGCATGTCCTCCCCCTCCAAATTATTCATTGTTTACTGAAATTCAAATTTAACTGGACGCCCTGTATTTTTATTTGCTAAATCAGGCAACCCTCGGTGGGGGGCTTTTTCGTGCTCCCTCCGGTCCCTTCTTGAGATTCTGTCCCATCTCTCCTGACCCTGGTCCTCCGTCTCCCAGGGGTCACGCCACCATACTGATGGGAGTCTCTTGCATCCCTCAGGTGCGTTAGGACAGAAAACACTTTGAGAACACATGCAGAAAATGAAATGTGGTTTTGTTTGGCATAAGGGGTGTCATCCTTCCTTCTCCTTGACCGTGAAGATCCTGCGCCGAAGCCTCCCTGGTCATTTCCTTTGAGCCAGGAGAGAGGCACAAAGCCAGTAGTTTGGTGGATTTTCACCTCTCTGGGGGGAGATCAGCAAAGCAGAAGAAGCTCCTCATCCCTAGATCTTTGAGTTTTCTCAGTGGAGCCAGACGACTTACTCGTCTCCCCTCCTTCGAATGTTGGCTGGGCTGTTTCCTTAGCAGCCAGATCTGGGACAGATTGGATCAGCGTGAGTGAGTGGTGGTGTTGGGGTGGGGGAGACTTGACCAGCTGGTGTAATTGTCCATCAACTGGCCGAAGTTGAGAGGGTGCTGATGGATTGGTGGCTGGATGCCATGGAGAGGTTGCTTTGGGCAACATCCTGTTCTCACTCTCTTGGTGACCAGCTGGTGAGAAGGTTGGATAAGGATCCCCCTCCCCCGTTTTGAGTCTCTGTGGGGTTAATGATGTTGATAGGCTGAAGAATTCTGGGAGTCCTCCCTCAGCTAGCTAGTCTGAAGCTACCTTGAAAGTAGTAATTATTATACTTGCACCTCTCCGTTATTCAGAATAGTGGGTCTGTGGAAGAGGAATGGCAAATTCAAACAAAAAGTCTAAATCGTATGAGACTTTGGAGCACTGTGGGCTGCTTTTAGGTGTGGCTGAGATCATTGCCACTGGGCGCTCCAGTCCAGGTGGGCGTCTCACACACTGTAATTGCTTAGTGAGTGTTTGTTGAGTTGAATTCCACTTGGGAATGGGGACTTAGATTTGGAGTGGGACTGGGCTTGATGGCTAACTCTTTTTCAGCTCTTTTTCCTCTGTTTTGGCAGAGGCAGATAGAATAAGGTTGTTGGTCAGTAAATTTGAAGCCCGGATATGTCTTGGTCGATTTTCCTTGTTTTTAGGAACTTACTGCAGTCTAGGACCTCACCAGTGGAGACCCATGGTCACCAAGAATGGATGCTGCGAGGTCCTTTTGGGTATGATTGTCATACTTGCCTAATACTACTGGCACTTAGGGCTTAAGACTGGCCTGACTCTCAACTCTGGGCCTGGACCTTGTCAGGTTGTTGGTGCTCATGTTGGATGATCCAAGGCTATCCGCAGAGGGCCCATTTTGGGGTGTACTCTAGAACCTGATACCCAATATTCTGTCCATGGTGCAAATGTGGCTCATTAGAATCTGGGGCAGCCTTCTTAAGACTTTAAAAATATGAATATAATTTACGTATAATAATATGTCCAGCTCTTAAAGTGTCAGCCAGTGAGTTTTGACACTTGTATACGCCTGTGTAACCACCACCCGAAATGAGATCGAAAACGTTTCTGTCATCCCTGAAAGAGCTTCCCTTACCTAAGTCAATTCTGTCCCTCCTCCCAGGCAATCGCTTTATGATTTCTGTCACCATAGATTGGTTTTACATATTGTTTTGTTTAAATGGACTCATACAGTGTGTGTGTGTATGTATATATATATACACACACGTGTACATATCCATCTAGCTATCTATACAGATATATATATATACACACACACAAATGTGTTGTCAGACTTCTTTCACTCAGTGTAATGATTTTGAGATTCATCCACATTGCGATATTAGTAATTTTCTCCTTTTTATTGCTCAGAAATGTATCACTTTATAAATATACTACAATGTGTTTATCCATTCTCCTATTGTTGGACATTTGGGTTGTTTCCAGGTTTGGGCTGTGAGTAGCTACTGTGAACATCCTTGTGTGGGTCTTTGCATGGACGTGTATTCTCATTTCTCTTAGGGAGAGGAGAAGAGAGGAATTATTGAGTTATAGGGTAGATATATATATATATATATATTTAAGCTCAAGTGCCCTTTCCTAGTTTGGAGAGTGCAAGCAAACTTGTGGGCCCAGCCCCTGCCCATCATTTTCACCGGGCGGGTGTAGCTCACAAGAGGCAGGTCATTCAAGCAGGTCCACATCAATTAATAACTGTAATTGAAGCTAAATGTAGATGATTATGACTTTGAGCTGTCAGGTCTAATTCTATAAAATTACATGAAGCTGGTATATTATGAGGGCTTTTTGATAAAAGGAAATTAGGTCCAGATATAACCCCCGTATGAGTTTGATTCATGCTTGAGTCATGACTGATAATTCACATGCCAAATTTGAAAGCTGACTCAATGCAAAATTCATGGGGCCACCTGTCATGGGTTTCTGATGGGTGACTCCATATTGAACGGACATGGGCGACGTCATTCTGGAGGGTCGCAGCAGATTTCTTCCTTCTTTCCTGTCCCTCTGCCTACAGTCTCGTCGGGACTTCACCTGTTGCTTTCCAGTCCAGGTGAATCTGTTCAGTAGGTTGTGGAGGGGTCCTGGCTTCTGTAGTTGGAAAACTCCAGGCGATTCTAGCATGCAGTCAGAGTTTAAACAATCCGCCCGCTGTTTTGAGTCCAAGCCATTCTGTGAGGCTTCTGCATTATACCCAACCATGTCATGGTACCCCGACACACAGCCTCTTTTTCAGCCAGGCTGATCACCCTTCAGTGCCCACAGCACAAGCTATGGCATGTTTGCCCCACAGACTGCTTTCACTGCTCTTCCCAGCCAGAAGGTCCCCCTGTCATTTTTCTTTCCAAACCATGTCCAGCTTTCAAGAGCCCTTCACCATGTTTTCTTTGATATTCTTCTTTTTTACAACTTTGCCATCTCCTTTCTTGGAATGACTTCAGGCTTTCTTTGTTTGTCAGTCATTTATCAGATGCCTTCTCTGTTTATCATTTCAGATGTCTTCTGTAGTCTCTCTTATTACGGTACCTAGCCAGCTCCTCAAAGGCGGGGCCCAGCCCCCTAGGATCTAACATAATGCTGCTCATGTAATCGTCACTGATTACATACTTGTTGACTGACTTTTAAAAGTTAATTTTATGTCTGATTTGGAGACAGATCTTAGAGACATTACTTGGCTGCTGTCCTCTTGGAGTAATTACTGCCTTGATTTGTACGGATTGCAAGTTTGTGCCTACTCCTTAGTCGTACAGTGGCCTTCTTGATGTTAGAGTCCCTGTTTGTTCGCTTCAACAAACTTAAGGAGGACCTAGTCTGTAGCAGGCCTTGACTTGGGTGCTGTTATTTTGAACTGTGTTGTTGTCTTCTGTAGACTGTGGTGCACCTTCTTTAGAGGCAGGCTCACTGAGTAATTGATGCTGAGTTTCCTTGCATCGTGAATATCTACGCGTGATAGTTTCATCTCTGCTTTTTATGAAGAGGGAGATTTTTGTTTTGCGGGTTGGATTTTCTTCCAGTCTTTAAACTGTCATTACCATCATAAAAGAAATGCTTAACTGTACCCGTCATGCCAGAATATTCTGCTGTCTCCCTGAAGGAGCTCTTTACAAATTCATTTATATTTCCAGAGCTGAAATTGTCCCAGAATGAGCGCTTAGGCAGGAATGAGAAGATTTGCCTGCTGTGGGCTAGTGTTCAGCCAGCCGATTGTTTTTGATTATTCTGTGCTGGCACCTCTGACACCAGAGGGAAATTAATAGTATTATGAAGTCTGGATTCCAGTGGCATTTTGCATGATATTTTGAGAAAAAGGATCCTATGAGTTTTGCTAGGTTTGGGGAACTGGAGAAGGGAAACGGGAGACTTTACTCCCAGGCAGCGTGAGAAAGAGCTTGCAGATATCTGCTGATTTTAAATGTCTTTCCAGCCCCTTTCAGCCCTCTGGTGTCAAAGCTCCGATTTAGGAGTCTTCAACAAAAACACACAGTCCAGGTGAGTGTCTCATTATCATGTGGAAACATTTCTGGAAATTGAGTTTTTGTACATAGGATCTTTTCTCCCATTGGCTTTTCACTGTGAAATCAGGATCTTCTATTATTAAAACATTCGTATAATTTTATTATGAATTTATTTATAATATTTGATTCTATATATTTATATTATTTTCAAATTATCCGTTTATTTAAAAAATTTCCCCAAAGATGTGCATATATGGTTTTCAAAAATCAGGTTCTTCTACAGGGCTTTTAATGAAAAACAGCAGTCTGCTGACTTTCCCCATTCTCTATTCCTACTCCTCAGAGAGAAGCCTCAACAGCCATTTGACCTGTTTATTCATCTTTTTGCCTCCATATTTCTCAACTGGATGCTTACTCTGTCATTTCTTGACTTTTTCAGCTTTAAATGTATCTGATGACTTCCTGGTGTGGAAGATGAGGAACTGGTTCTCTTATTCCCACCTGCATCCTACACTGTAGATACACTGTGTATTTTTAGGTTCGTTCAATAGGCACAGCTTAATAATGGATTATTATTCAGCCATAACAAGGAGTGAAGTTCTGGCACATGCTACAACATGGATGAACTTTAAAAGCGTTGTGCTCAGGGAAACAATCCAGAGACAAAGGGACGAACGTTGTATGATTCCACTTATTTGAAATATCTAGAATAGGCAAATTCATAGAGACGGAGAGTAGATTAGAGGCTCCCGGGAGCTGGGGGGCAGGGAGGGAGAATGAGGAGTTATTGCTTCATGGCTACAGAGTTTCCGTTTGGAGAGGTGAAGTTTGGGAAATAGCGGTGATGGTTGCACAACGTTATGACTGTAATTGATGCTGCTGAGTTGTATAGACTTTAAAATGGCAAATTTTATGTTATATATATTTTACCACAATAAATAAGCAAATTAATAAACAAGTAAAAATTGGCTTACATTGTTAAGACTGTAAATATTATTCATTTATTTCCTTTCTTGTGTAATTTCTGTGTTTTCCAGAGTTAGTGAAGGTCCTATTTTTTCCCTTTGCCTACTTTTTTGAGTACCACTCATTAATCGGCCACCAGTCTCCCACCCAGAAGTGTGAATCTCCTCTCCACACATCCAGACCTCCCCCCCTCTGGGCTCTTGTTTTCTAGGTCTGTTGACTATTGCTCCTGACATCCGCCTTCACACCAACCTGGGGATTCCGGTCATTTCTCTCCCCTGTTGTCGACTTTCTTGTTTTACTCCCCCATGCGGTGAAGACACATCCTTGAGTATCTTCCTGAGAAAGGGTGCAAGGGAGGGAAAGTCTTTGGCTCGCTTCCCAGGAAGCAGAGCCTGACTTGGGGACTGCTGTGCAAAGAATTTCAGGAAGACATCCTCTGGGAGAAGCCGGCTGCTGAGTCGGGGCTGGATGGGGCCGGGCAAGAAGCTAAGCTGAGACGCTGGGTGCTGTCGTTTGGCACAGAGACTTTTACTTTTTCTTCTTGTTTTCGGGGTGGTACCCAACCCTTAGCTGATGGGGATTCCTGAATGTCGGGTGGGACGGTTGCTTGGTGGCATGAAGTATAGCTGGGGTCTGCTGGCTTCTTTCATCCAGGCTTTCTACCAGTCCTCCTTGTTGGCCCATCTGCATTCCCATTTCCAGTGGCTCTGGGGTCCTCCATCCCCGGGCTGTTCCGGGGTTCTGTAGGCTGAACCACCTCACTCTGAGTCGCTTCCACGGGGCTCAGGTGTCACCCTTCTCCGAGTGTCTGCCAGTCATTACCTGCCCCACTCTTCTAGTTTCTAGAACACTGTGGCTGCCATCTCCTCTCCATCTCCTTCTGTCTTTGTGCATTGAGGTCCTTCGCATCCCTTTGCTTTCGCTCTATGAGAATTTGGGCGAGAGCAGCTTGTGTTCGATCAGCCACATTTACCTAGAATATCTTAATTTTGTGATACTCCAGAACAGACTAGGGATTTACACATTAGCACAGTCAACGTTACTATTGTAAACATTGTCAACATAAAAAATTATATTTAGAGAGAAGTTACTTTCTGATTAGATGTACTGAGCAGGTGACATTGTGAATATTATTGTTTTTAAAGAATTTCAAACTTCTAAGAGATGGAACGTAGCTTTGGGCTTAAGAGCGTGGCCTGGGTTTCAAATCCCAGCTCTGTCACTTCCAGCTGGGTGTTCTTGGGTGGCTCAACCTCTCTGAACCACGGGTTTCAAGGAGGTAAAGTGTGTAAGGCACACGGTCCCCTCTGACTTCCACGAGTAGTGTGGCCCCAGGCCCGTGGCTTTGCTGACCCTACAAAGCAAACTGTGGGCACTCCTGGCTTCAAGTCTGTGCTGGCATGGTTTATGCCCCTCAGCTGGAATGATCTCCTTCAGTCTTCTCTCAGGCCTTGGTAACTGTTACTATTAATTTTTAATAAACTCCTTGTTTTGGAAGTATTTTAGATTTTCAGAGAAGTTGCAAAAATAGTACAGGGAATTTCCATATACCCTTCACCAGTTTCCCCTAATGTGAACATCTTACATAACCTAGTACGTTTGTCAAAGCTAAGAAACTAACGTTGGTACATTACCATTACCTAAACTCCAGGCTTTATTTGGATTTGACCAGTTTTCCCGCTAATGCCCTTCTTCTGTTCCAGGATCCGGTCCAGGATGCATGTTGCATGTAGAGTGTTCTTATTTTGAAGCATAGTCCGCAAGAGAGGAAGGTGTGCCTTTAACTCAGAGCCCCAGGCCAAAAGTCTGCTCCACGTAGCTTTGTTGTGAAAGCCTCAGCTTTAGCTGTGCTGCTAGGAGGGGATTATATTTTGAGGTACATAATTGCTTGTTTCCCTACTGCTAAGGCAGTCATGGGCTATTAATGGGTTTAAGTTCGTAAGGTCTCATGTATCTTGCAGAGAAAAATGTTTAACAGGATCACCACCACTGTTTAGTAGCTGCCAAGTGTTTCATAGTGCTGGGTTTTCGTGGAGCAGCTTACATCACAATAGTGGGGAATGTCCATGGGATCGATTACATGTGGTTGTTGCTAAAGCTGATCCATCCCAGGCTGTGCTTCCGGGATGCTTTGCCTGATGGTGAGGAAGGCAGCAACTTAAACCTTGTCTTTACTCTGTAGCTCTGAGAATTTCTTAAAAGTCTCTGGGTCAGTGTAGGGGTGAAGGATGGTACTAACCTGATCTGGGGATGGTGCGGTCAGCTTTGGATGGCATTAGCTTGCTCTGTGGCTTTGGGAAAGCCACTGAAACTCTTTGGGTCTCAGTTTTTCCTTCTGTTAAATGAAACATTTGGACTAGGTAGCCTCCTAAAGTCCCTTTCAGCTCTAAGAGTGCGAGTCTGTCAGTAGACGCTGTTCAGTGGATGATGCAGGAAGCTCTGAAAATTCCCTGTCAACTTCTTTCCACACCCAAGAAAAACTCCCTTATTTTAAACAATTACTCATCCAGTGTTTGTCAAGGGAGTGAAGGCATTTGACGCTGAGTCTATATAATACTGAATTTGGAAGGTAAAATCACTTTAAAATTTAGGTAATAGGCTAAAAAATGCGTGTTGAATCACTTCCTGATTATGCCTTCTGATTTCTCCACGTGCATTGCTCCCCTTCATTAGCAAGGATAACAGAGAACTCATTTAGGCAACACGTATTGCAGAGCTGCTCTGTCCAGGACCAGTCAAATGGGTGGTGTCAGGATACAAAGACACTCATAGCACAGCCCTAATCCTGGTCCTGGGGGGAATGTGGACACAAACAGTGAACCAATGTGATGGAAAAGGGCCACCCTAGAAGAGGAGTAGGTGTGAGATGGGGAAGAAGTGAAGGCAGGCTCAGGGAGAGGGAAGTATCCAACACATTTCCTGCAGGACTTGGGTTGCTGTGGTATATGCATCGCCCCATGTAATTCTTAAAACAGCCTTCTTATCTACTATCATTGTCCTGTGGTAGACTTTTCAAAACTGAGCTGCAGAGAGCTTAGGTGATTTGCCTAGGGCTACCTAACTGGTAAGTGGCAGAGCCGAAATTCAAACTCGGACCTGATTCTAAATCCTGCATCTTCCCATCCGTTATATACGTGGACTCAGGCCCAGGATTCAGGATGCTCGAAGAAAGGGCATGAGTGATGAGTCTTGACGTTTTGGCCTTTTCACAGATGGAAGTGCTTGGGCCAAGGCAAGGGGCCTGGAGGGTTCAGCACAGCCAGGGGACGGTAGCGCAAGGCATGGTTGTAAGGGCTGGTTAGGCCAAGCTCAACTTTTTTTTTTTAAATTGAGGTAAAATTCATATAACATTAACCATTTTACAGTATATGGTTCAGTGGCGTTTAGTACATCCACAGTGTTTGCTGTGCATCCATCACCTCTGTCTAGTTTCAGATATTTTCCTCTCCCCCAAAGGCGGGCCTGTACCCATTGAGCAGTCGCTCCCCATTCCCTGCTGCCACCATCCCATGTCAATCACTAATCTGTTTTCTGTCTCTGGATTTACCTATTCTGGATATTTCATATCAGTGGAATCATATAACATGTGACCTTTTGTGTCTGGCTTCTTTCACTCAGCATGGTTTGGAGGTTCATCCATGTTGGAGCATGTCAGTCCTTCTTTCCCTTCCGTGGCTGAAACATACTCCATTGAATGGCGTCTTCTGTTAATGGACATTTGGGCTGTTTCCCTCTTTTGTTGGTTATGAACAAGATCAAGAACAATTTCTTAATGAACTCAAGTCATTCATTCATTCACTCGCCCATCTGTAGAGGTGGAAGTTGAAGTCACGATAGTGGCTGAGACGCCCGCGGAAGCATGTGAAGGAGAGAGCCAGGGCGATTCCACCTCGGGCCCGGGCGGAAGTGAAGGGTACACACAGCTTCTCAAACATCAGCTTGCCTGAGGGGCACT
The DNA here is from genome assembly GCF_021613505.1 of Equus quagga. Classification (NCBI taxonomy): domain Eukaryota; kingdom Metazoa; phylum Chordata; class Mammalia; order Perissodactyla; family Equidae; genus Equus; species Equus quagga. The sequence goes on along the minus strand of NC_060277.1, from coordinate 107,995,509 downwards.
TGGTTCAACATTCAGGTTTCTGAGGCCTGCGGTGGACCCTCCAAACCAACCGAGGACTGAAGTTAGAGATTCAGTCCATGTTTTTGTGTATTTCCTCCTTAGCTCTTTTGCAGGAGTTGTCATTATTGAAATGCTCACTCCCTTGAGCCAAACAATTGGGCTGCATTGGTCTTAGCAACATCTAGCTTGGAGGGTGGGCTCCGCACACTTTCCCATGGGCTCAGTTGATTGATTGGGCTTTTCATTTTCTTTTTGGGAATAAAGAGGCAAAAGGGACTTTGATGGTACAGCAAGGCCCCTGCCATGTGTGACAAAATCTGATTGTGCCTTCCTCTTATAGACAACGGTGGGGAAGAGGGAGGTACCGATGGTCAGCTCCTCACAGTTACATCTGATGTCATCAGGGCTGACACTGTCTGCCTGGTTTTTGCCTTTAGTTACAGCTGAAGAGGACTTTCAGTATCTACCATCTGGGGTCACGAAGGGACTGCTAGCCTTTGGAGCCTGTTCCCTGAAGTCTTGGGCCCTGTGCTCACCACCTCCTCCTAGATAACCTTTTTCTCCTGGCCCTGCTTCTTGGGTGTAATTGTGGGTTAATCAGGTACACTGCTTCCTGCTTCTGTATCAGCTAGTTAATATATTACTACACCCAGATTTAAAAATGCCTAACATTTAAAGGAGCTTAGCTAATGTTGAGAGTTTCAGGCAAGCCACCTATGTTGGCGATGATTAAAAAAATAGGCTATCGAAAGGAGTGATTAGGAACACATGTGGTGATGAATTATAATTAGTCTTTGGGTGGTGAACATGATGTAATCTACACAGAATTCAAAATATATTATGATGCACGTCTGAAAAAAGAATTAATATATAAATGTATATTAATCAGATGCATGACTACAACCATATATTAGAATATCAGGTAATCTGCAAAGATAGTCAAAAAGCAGAATGTACACCGTAATCCCATGCTTTTTAACATGTATATGTATATATGTATGTATGCGTGTGTGTGTATGCCCACAAATAATACATATATGCAGAAATTATTGAGTGTATATTAAAATATTAAAAATAAAAAAATCAAGGCTTATCATATCATCCAGTAATCATACTCCTTGGTATTTACCCAAATGGGCTGAAGAGTTATGTGCACACAAAAACCTACGCTAGGATGTTTATAACAACTTTATTCATAATTGCCAAAACTTGGAAGCAACCAATATGTCCTTCAGTAGATGAGTGGATAAATAAATGGTGGTCCATGCAGACACTCAGCCAGCCCTGGTGGTCTAGTGGTTAAGATTCAGTGCTCTTACCACTGAGGCTCTTATTTGTTTCTCGGTCAGGGAACCACACGATCCCTCTGTTGGTTGTGTGGCTGTGATGCTGAAAGCTATGCCACAGGTATCTCAAACACCAGCAGGGTCACCCACGGTGGACAGGTTTCAGTGGAGCTTCCAGACTAAGACAGACTAGCAATAAGGACCTGGCCACCCACTTCTGAAAAAATTGGCCATGAAAACCCTATGAATAGCAATGGAGCATTTTCTGATATAGCACCGGAAGGTAAGAGGATGGTGCAAAAAGCCCCAGCAGAGTTCTGCCCTGCTGTGCACAGGTTGCTAAGAGTTGGAATCATCACCATGGTGCTAACAGCAAGATAGGATGTACAACACTGAGAGTCATCTCTCATGTGGACTTTGAGTGATAATGGTGTGTCAGTGTAGATTGATCAAATGTATCCCTGTGGTGTAGGATGTGGAAGTGGGGAGGTTGTGCATGTGTGGGGCAGGGATTCTATGGGAATTGTCTGTGCTTTTCACAGCTCAATTTTGCTGTGAACCTAAAACTGCTCTAAAAAATGAAATTAAAAAAACAGTAACATATGCCTTTATATGCTGTATTAGTTTCCTGTTGCCGCTATAACAAACTAACACAAATGTAGCAGGGTAAACAACAGAAATCTGTTATCTTACAGTACTGGAGGTCAGAAGTCCAAAGCAGTTTGAACTGGGATAAAATCAAGGTGTCAGCAGGGCTGTGTTCCTTCTGGAGGCTCCAGAGGAGAAGCTCTTTCCATGCCTTTTCTGGCTTCTAGAGGCCGCCTGCATTCCTTGGCTCATGACCTTTTCTCCATCTTCAAGCCAGCAGTGTAGCATCTTCCAGTCTCTCTTTCTGACTATGACTTCTGCTTTTGTCATCATATCTTCTCTCTGACTCTGGCCCTTATCCCTCTTCAAAAGGCCCCTTGAGATGACATTGACCCCAGCCAGATTATCCAGGATAATCTCCCTGTCTCCAGATCTTTAATTTAATCACAGCTGCAGAGTCCCTTTTGCCATGGAAGGTGACACATTCACAGTTTTGGGGATTAGAATGTGGTCATCTTTGGGGAGGACGTCATTATTTTATCTACCACATATGTCCTTTAAATAGCTCTTCTCTGGGCCCTATTGTCTGTTCAGACAGCCAACCCAATTCTGTTTTGAGATTGTTCTTTGGTCGTTATCCAGTTTATGCGGGAGGCAGGGAGGCTGGTGAGGAGAAGAAATGAAGGAAATCCAGTTGGGTCTTGGATTTGACTGGAAGGATAAAGAACAGCGATTCTCAAGGAGAGGGCCCACCTGAATCATCCAGGATGCTTTACCATTTCCAACATCCCAGATTCTCGCAAACCCTCCCTTGTGAGGCACATCTCTTCTGCCTCACCTCGCATCACTTGTCGATGAGAACATGGTGTATTTCTCACGTGTGGGGGCAGAAAAAATGCTGGCACCCAGTGACGCAGAGGGATGAGAAGGCGCTTTCACAGAAGAGGTTGGACTGTGCGTTGAGAAGGAGATGAGGAGTTGAGGCTGGGGAAGTGCCCCAAGTGACCCTGACAGGATGGGATGTGGGGAGGTGTTGGAGGATGAGATGAGTGGCCTTACCTGGATCATGTGGTTTTAGAGTTGTTGATGGTAGGACTATATGAGAGGCACTGAAACATGCAAGGTTGCTGGACAGGTCTGTTCCTCTGTGCAGGTCCTCCTTGGTGGGGTGTTTACCATGAATGGCAGCTACCATGGGCTGTTGAATTCTAAAGCTAATGAGACAACAGCCTGGGAAAGGCCATGGCCTAGAGAAGGAGCCCCCAAGCTTCCTTTGATGGTCTTATGGAGCTGAACTGATAAGACATTTTCATTCTTTCTGGGAGTTTGTGAGGCAGATGCAATTTTCTGTGGGTGGCACTAAGACTTTTGCTGGGAGAATCGAGCCCAGAGCGAGTGACTGTGCGGATGATGGTTGGCGGAAGGGAAATCACTTTCTGCATGGGTTTGTTGTTTATCGCTGCTTTTGTAATACCTGGCACTGTCACTCTGAATGTTATTTTGGAGAAAGATGATGCAGATTTTTTTAAGGCAAGGCATAATTAAGTCATTTTTGGAAACCCATTCAGCGTTTTACATGTCAGTGATGACTGTCCTATGGTTACGATGGGGAGTGGGTGTACTCTAGCCAAGAAAATGTCACAGCATCTAGGAGAGTAAATGACCGTGGATGAGTGTTTAATTTGGTAAACACTGGACAACCTTTTATTGGGTTGACTTCCCTGAGATTTGGGTCCAGCTTCATTTTTCTCTTTTTGCTCGTGCTTTTCCCGTCATCGCGATGATTATGGTCCCGCTTGCTCAGTTCCCTGGATCTGCCACTTATTGGCTATCTTATCTTATTACTTAGAGATTCAATTTCTTTATCTACAAATAGCAATAGAAAACAGTACCTGCCTCCCAGGGTTGTTGTGATGGTAAAATAAGATATCAAATGGGAAGCTTGGTCCCTGGAAATAGTAGGTGATCGATAAATATTAGTTCCCTTCTTCCTTTTTAGAGATAAGAAAATTGATAGGACTCACTGGTTGTCTTCAAATATTTCAAAGGCTATCACACATCACAGAGGAAAGACAGATTCTTTATTGCCCCGGAGAGCAGACCTAGAGCCGATAGGTAAAGATGGAGACAAATTTCAGCTCCACATAGGGAGGAACTTTGTGATAATTAGAGCTGTCTTGTAATGCAGTGGAGCTCATTAAGTAGTGAGCAGCTTGTCCTGGGAGTATGCAACTAGAACAGGATTTCTCAACAGCATTCTTGACATTTGGGGCCAGATAATTCTCTGTTGTCAGGTGTTGTGCATTGTAGCATGTTTAACAGCATCTCTGGCCTGTACTCACTAGATGCTAGTAGCAACCCCTCCTCCCCATGTGTGTGATGACCGGAAATGTCTCCAGACATTGCCGAATGTCCCCTAAAGGGCAAAATTGCCGCTGGTCAAGAACCACTGAATTAGAGGCTAGATAACAGCAAACTAGACTCCGTCCTCCCAAGGTCAATTCCATTGTACCCCAAATTGAGTTTTTACAACATTAGTTCCAGGAATTCTGATGGTGGCTTTTTGGTTTGGGATAGAGCCTACACCGAGGATTAAGGGCCTCACACGTGTGAAGTTGTGGGGTTCAGTTAGGGCCATAGAGAGCAGCTGAAGTCCCCAATTGGAAGGGCTCCTGTGGATGGTTTAATGCTTGTTGCTCCCTGTGCTTTCGCAGGTCATGTTGGCAGCTTCCTATTGGTCTCTCCTGGCCCCAGCGGTTGAGATGGCCACGTCCTCTGGGGGCTTTGGTGCCTTTGCCTTCTTCCCTGTGGCTGTTGGCTTCACCCTTGGAGCCACATTCGTCTACCTGGCTGACCTCCTGATGCCTCACCTGGTGAGTACCCCTCTTCTCTGGGCAATTCTGTCAGGATATGTTCAGCTCTGTGCAGTGGATTCACTTCCGTTCAAACTTGATATGCCCATTAATGTCTCTGTTAAGTAGCCAGTGATATCAAAATAGATTCTTCAAAAACCTTTAGGGTTTTTACCTAGAGGAATTGAATCGCGACTTTTTTCCTAAAAGAAAACAAGCTCTTGGCAATATGACTAAGCATCCCCTTAGTTACATTTTGGTAAGTTCAGATTTTAAATGTCAGATTTTATTATAAATATAGAGAGCAGCTGAGGCTGTGCTGCGTGGCACTGAATATGTGAGCGGACGTAGAAACTGGGAGAAGTGAGGGACCGTGGTCATGGTCCTGACCCTTAAAGAGCTTGTGATGTCACCAGGGAGACGACAACACGCGCAACTACAGCATAAGACCTTTGACAAAGCATCGCATCAACAAGGGCTTGTCAATAGGAGGATGAAGTGGGAAGACTGGGCAGCCCGGTTCTGGGTTGCGCTCACTTCTGCCATTTGCTGCTTGTGTGTCCCTCCGCTCTCATTTTCCTTCCTATAACGTGAGGCTGACTCCCCTGAGGGGCTACAAAGTAAAAATAAAACAATCTAAAAAGGCACCAGAATTAGGGGCAAGCCAGAGATTTTAGGCTTTTTTGCTGAAATAGGGTCAGTGGGTTGGGTTTGGGGAAAGAACATGTACCTGCTTTCAGAGAAGCTCGGTACGACAAGCCGTAGCCGGAAGTCTGGCTGTGGCGGCTGCGCAGAGCCAAGGCCAGGTCTGGAGCTCATAACTGAACGCATGGGCTGGAACAGGCTTGTCTGCATGTGCTCCTGTCAGTAGACAGGGTCAATGTCAATAAGAACTCGGCAAAGGCACACACAGCCAGACCAGATGCTGTGTCCTGACAAGTCCTAGAGGTGGGCAGAACCCTCCTGTGAGACCAGAGCTGGTGCTTGAATTCTCTGCTCACCAGAAAGGGAGGAGGCACAGGAGGGACCATGTCGGGGAGGGCAGGCTCAAAGGCTGTCTCTTCTGTTGGATCATGGCGCATGAGTGCCAGGTACGGCTCGCTGGAGACAACTGGGCGTGTACCCCAGGAGGGAGGCCCATGTTCTCTTCTCTGCCTACCTGCCTTCTTTCTTGCCTTACATTTCCAACTGGAGAAAGAGAAGGAAGAATTCCTGGGAACTTGATCCTGGGGCTGATGAGACACTGATGACTCATGTCACAGAAGGACCAGCCTCTGGACCAGAGAGCTGGATGTGATCGTTGGATGGAGAGCCATGATATTGTCTAGGAGGAAAGACTAGGTGTCATTTTTTTTTTTCCATGAAAAGCTTGACTGGCGGTGTCAGTTTCTGCCCCCTGGACCCTAGCTTCCTTGCTGTGGAATAAAACTGCGTGGTAATAGCTTCGAGAGGTCCTTAGTGTGGGCTGCCATATTCTGCTCTCAAATCCACCCTGGTTATGTGTAAAGTTGCTATTGGGATGTATTCTACTTGCCCTGGCAGGAAGCTCTTGCAGCCAGTGGTCTTAACTCCCAGGGGGCTGGCTCAGCTCTGCACAGCCCCTGCTGCGTATCCTTCAGCCCTTCCTACCTGGGCCCACCTGGGCTTTGAAGGCGGTATCTTGCAGAGGGCTCTTTGCACTCAGGATGGGTCAGCACTCCCTGGTACGGGGGCTGGGAGGGGCGGTCAGGTGTATTTGACCAGCTGTCTGAAAGTGGGGGCTTTCTCTGAGCAGTGTAAATAGTCATTGGCCAATTTGTACTGTGCAGCAGTACTGTTTTTTTTTTTTAAAGCCTTTTGCTTCATGTTTGTTCTAATATATGCTTTGAATTTGGAGAAGATCCCAGGGGAAAGTGTTGGCTAGACTACGCAGAAAATTAGCAATGGTTTGGTGGTGGCGAGTGAACATCTGGGGAGAGAATGAAGGGGCTCAGAAATGGCCTGATAACCATTAACACCCGGAACCTCACTAGTTGGACAGATCAGCCTGCCAGTAAACAACTGTGCTAGGACATTTTAAAAGAAATTAATTCTTACTATTGCTGTGAGAAGGGAAATTTGTCTTGGAAGGTCTTATAAATAGATTAGAATTATTTATAATTGCTACAGTCACTGAATACAAATGTGGCTGTAAGAGTGGTGCTTGGAAACAGTCCATCCACCATCACTCTGAGACGGGCTGAAGCTTTCCCCTTGGTTTCACTCTTAATTTGCTTCCCAAACCCAGAAGGGCAGCAGCTTGGATCTCTGGAAGATGCTTCATGGAGTCTGCGTTAATGGGCTTTGATTCCGAGTCCTTGTGGATGTCCATTGTTGACTGAGCATTCACAGGGAATGTATTCTTCCGGGGGCCCGGGGGGGTCCTAGAATTTGGTTTCAGAATGGTTGCCGCTCTTGGAGTTTAGGAGCCAGTGGCTTTTGAGGCTGTGGGGAGTTCTGCAGGTAAATTCAGCTTGAGATCTTTTCAGTTTCCAGTTCGTTCACCTCGTGACAAAGCCCCGCTGTTCAGCAGATAGCCCGGGAACAGGATGAAGTCGTTAGAGCAACAGGCTTTGGCTGCAGCAACGATGGAGGGGCTCTTATCCCGCGGAACAGGCCCCGGGATAAAGGGGTGCCCATCTGAGAGCACCCCAGGACCTCCTTTCTGTCCTGAGGGCCAGTGTGTGGAGTCTGGCAGGTGAGAGGAAGCGAGTCAGTGTGCGTTCTCTCACCTGGAGAAAGGAGCCCGTGCAGGAGGCTGGTGAGGGCAGAAATGTGGTGTGAGGGATTCTGCAGCAGTGCCCGACTCGAGCCCTGCCCATGGCCATGCAAGCACAGCGTCCACTGCCCGCCAACGTCGGAGTCACCCGCTCTGGTCACGTTTGTGTATTCAGAACACAAAGGGCAGCAAGACTCTAGGGTCCGTGGGAAGGAAACGGTTAACACCTGACTCTGTTCCCCAACTCCGCTTCCGTTTGTTCAGCCTCGCAGATTTATTTGTGCCCCTTTTTGGAGCTGAAGCAAAATATTGCTCATGAAAAGGATTTTATTCATAACAGCCTGTCAGGTTGAAGCCACTGTGGCTTTGTTAACTTCAGATGCGTCAAATCGCTCTCTGAACTGGGTATTTATTTTCATTTATTTAGCTGGGAATAAAGTAGAGGAGGCTCATGCAGTAACTGTTCACAGGAAGTGGACTGGCAGGGTTTACATGGACCTTTCCGAATGGTGGCTTAATGGAATGGGGAAAGAGGCAGGGGCGGGCAAGGAAGGTGCAATCAGCTGGCCTGGGAAGAGGCCTGACGGGAGGGTGGAGGATGGGGAGCTCGGCTGGGCCAGCCCCAGCCCCGCGTTCGCCTTAGGATGGCGCTAGGGAGAAACGGAGTGAACATCCACCAGCTGTCGGGAGCTACTGACGTTTTTAGGACCTTTGCAGTTTTCCTTCTGTTTGAAGTCAAGAGTGGCAGTGTCTGGGAAGCCTTCACCTATGGTTTCAATCAGACGTTTTCTGCTGGTGGGTCGAAGGGTAGGGTGGGGAAGATAGTGTGTCTGTCTCCAAGGCCTCATGTCCTTCTTTTCAGTCCTATTTGTGTTACATCAATACAATACAAACATCTCTTTATAAAATTTTTTTAAAAACTTTTATGTGAAAGTCCCTCCCTGCTGTAGACTGGCTCCCCCCACCCCCCCGGATTCATATGTTGAAACCTCATCCCCAGTGTGACAGGATTTGGAGGTGGGGCCTTCTGGAGGTGATCCCCCATGAATGGGATTAGTGCCCTTATCAAAAGGACCCTTGAGAGCTCCCTCAGTCCTTCTGCCCTGTGAGGACACGCAGATGCTGTCTATGAACCAGGGAGCCGGCCCTTACACTGAGTCTGCGGCACTTTGATCTCAGACTGGCAGCCTCCAGAGCTGTGAGAAGTAAATGTTGTTTCTAAGTCTATGGTAGTTTCTTGCAGCAGCCCCAACTGACTAAGACACTCTTCTATTCCTATCATCTTCCCAAACCAACCAATCATTGTCATCAGTTTAGTGGGTATCCTTCCAGATTTTTTTCTCTTTTCTCTCTTTTTTCGTTTTCTTTCAGACAGCAAATTATGTTGTGTCTTTTAAATATTGAAATATAAACACTTCCCCTGCATTTGCTTGTATTGTTCAAGTATGCTTTAAATCAACTCTATAGCAATATGAAGCCTGACTCCATTTAGATCTCCTTTCTCTTTACTTGCATGCAGGCAGACATTTTTACATAGCTGGAATCAGTCTATGCATTTTCTTGTGTGTGATTTTTAATTTGGAATGGTTTTTATCTACAGTTGTTTTATTAACGCACACAGCATCCTCCCAGCTTAGTGTTGTTTGCCTGACAATTTCCCCATCATTGAGCAGTTAGGTTGCTCTGTGTTTTTACATATGTATATATGTACATCTGGAAATGCAATTCTGTTTTGTGTTTTCTGAAAAACACATGGTAACATACTGTCTGTGTTGTTGCCACTTACTTTCTTCAGCTTGCTTTCCATCTTGGCAGCCTTCTCTCTGGGAGATGTGAGCTCCCCACCCCCTCCCTTCCCTCTCTTGGGATGTGACATCTTGAGGAGGCTGCCCAAGGACTGCAGGAGGAAGGGAAGGTGGTGGGTGTGTGACTGTCTGACACTCTCCTATCTGAGAGAGCCTGGCTGCTAATCCTGCCCAGCCACACTCCAGGGCAGGGAGATTAGCGAACGGGACAGGAACTGCCTTCTTCTGAGCTCTCTCCCTGACTTATCTGTGGCCCCAGTTCTGTTCAGTTTCTCTTAGTTTTTCTCTGTGATAGCAAAGAAGATGCCTTTGCTGAAAACTTAAACGAGTAGTATGTGCACATACTTTTACAGGCACCCAACTCGTGCTGCTGTCAATATTGGTTGGCTGGAGTTGCTATGAGGGATGACATATGACAACTGTCTGGAAGTGACAGGTGTCACAGGAGGCGATTGACCCCCCTCCCCCGACCCTGAGAGATGTTTGCATGTTTTTCTCTCCTTATGGATTTTCTCCATCTTTAACATTCTGATTCTACTTCACGAAAGCATACCTTGCAGAGAAAAGGAGAGAGAGAGAGAGAGAGAAAAAGAAATGGCAAGAATATCTTACAGAAAACAGACAGGAGAAATTGCAGGGACTATAACATAAGCCTGATGTTGTCACATAAGCCCAACTAACTTTATAGTGAAACTTGGCCCTCTGCCTCAGGTTTAGTATTTTCTTTCTTATACTGTGTTGAGGTTTGAGATAACGCAATTCTAGATACTGTGAGGTGCGTCCTGGGGTTGATTGGTTGTAGAAATTTTGGTTCGCTGGAGAGAGCCTCCATGGCGGTAGCAGCAGGTTCCTCCAGTTGGGGACGTGACTGTGCCGTCAGCCGAGGCTGGAGCGTGTGGGTGGATTGCACATTGTTTGAGCAGCCAGGTCAAAGAGGGATGAGGTTTTGCAAACGGGCCATTTGCTTAACTATCTCCACATCTGTATTTATTTCCTAGGGCTGCCATAGCAAAATACTGCAGACTGGGTGTCTTGAACAATAGAAATATATTTCCTCACAGTTCTGGAGGCTAGAAGTCCAGGATCAAGGTTCTGGCAGGTTCAGTTTCTTCCCACCTCTCTCTGCTTGGCGTGCTGATGCCGTCTTCTCACTGTGTCCTTACGAAGTCTTCCCTCTGTGCTGGCACATCCCTGGTGGCTCTGTGGGTCCAGATTCCCTCCTCTTATAAGGACCCCAGTCAGATTGGATTGAGCCCACGACAATGGCCCCATTTTAACTTAATCACCTCTTTAAAAGCCCTGCCTCCAAATGCAGTTAATTCCTGACGTACTGGGGGTTAGGGCTTCAAAATATGAATTTGGCGGGGAGGATGACACAATTCAGCCCATAGCAACATCTTCTCAGTTTTTTTGATATTTATGGTACTAGGATTGAAAGGTGACTCAGGTGGAGGTAGTTCATCCTGTGGATGTCACTGGAGGCCATCAGTTTAGGCACTTTAGGTGTTCTGAACAAGAACAGGCTGCGGTTCTCCTGGCATTTGAACTGGCAGGCTGATTGGGGATACCCCAAGGGTCAAGGCATACTGACAAATATACGACGCTCAGGAATGCTTTAGTTTCTGATGGAGCAAACCCGTGAGCTTGGCAGCAACGGCAGGTGAGTCCCGGCTGGGGAGCGTTGTAGAAAGCTTGTCCTTCAGAGGGACTCACTGACAAAGACGTTAGTTGAGTCTTTTGTGAAACAGACAGGATATTTCATCTTGGCACACTGAAGCCGCAGACCCTGCACAGTGAGATATTTGGGGAGAGTGGCGTTCAGGCCCTCCTGGGTCCCAAGCACCCGTTTCTATGGTGCAACTGGAAGCTGTGGCTGAGGTGGTTTCTTTTGCCTTTCTGTGCCTTCTGCATCCTCCTGTGAGCAGCCTGACTCCTTTTAGGAAGATGCCCAGATGTTGTATTTGTCCTGTTGGTGTGCAGAGGCGTTAAAAAGGGGTTTGAGGCCATCTCCAAGTGTGGTGTGCTTGCTGATTCTTGAGAACACAGCGGGTTTAACCGTTCCACAGCTGCCTTGCAGCTCACATTTAGCTGCTGGGAATGCATGCCATGATCTCCCTCTCTTCCCCGTCATGTGATCTCTTTGTTTTCTAGGGCAGGCGGGGAATACTGCTCTACCCATGTCTATGCCTGTGTGTGTTATCTGTGCACACCGTCCTGGCTCGTGGAGGCTGCAGGAAGAATATCTGTGGCTTTGCAGCCAGTGGCACAGAACATCAGAGAGGGCCTGCTTTCTGGTTTCTGACCAGAGTTCAGAAACCTGCCTCTGTCGGTGGTGTGTATTCCCAGAGTAACCTCGGTGAGTCTGGCATGAACACACGTGCACACACGTACACACATACGTGCAATGCTTATGTGCACGTGTGCACTCGTGTAGACACATATGCACACACACACACAGAAGCTGCCACTTCAGTACAGGTTGGCTTACTGAAGGGGCCTCCCCAAGCACTGAATGGTTCTTGTTATTGTAAGAAAGTGTCTTCCTTGCCATCTGTTGAGCCAGGCAAAATGTTTATGAGTAATAGCCAGAAGCCACCATGGAAATTTATTGAATGAGTGGGTGGCTGGCAAAGATGATCTACAAGGCTGGACGGCTAAAGGAATCTTAGCTCCTTCCTCCCAGACGTGGTGGGGCATGTCTGTCTAGCTCACAGTGCCATCAGGAAGTGTGTTAGGAGCGGGGTGGGGTGGGGCGGAGGTGGGAAGGAGCCGGGAAGTTCTTTGGTGCTTTATCCCTGGCTGTGTCCCTAGCTAGGTGCCTGGTGCATCAGTGCCAGCAGAGCAGGTCTTGGGCGTGCCCTGTCGTCTGTCTCTGTTCTGATTGTGGTGGTTGTGGTGACAGTGTTGACAGCAGGGCCAAGGCTGGGGAGTCAGAGTCCCAGGGGAGGTAGAGTTCTGGTGTCAGAGAAGAAAAGAGGAGTGAAGTTCGGGGACCCAAATGTGGTTTGGCCAATTCTTAGGAGTCGGATTAAAGCCACTAGAAAAACTAAAACATTATTGTTGCCCATGTTGAGCCCTGGGGATAAATGACAGCCGGCCCATCAGTGATAGTAGGATAGAGCGCCTCCCTCTGAAGATGCTCTGTGCAGCCTGTGTCTGCGGTTCCTTTCGCCGTCCCGGTGGAGGGGAAGCGGATTTCATCCCTGTATCTGAGAAGCACACTGTGTCTGGAAATCACAGCCGGCTCCCTTGGGAGCCTCCTTTTTCCAATTACGTGGGTGAGCAGTAGGAGGACTTACCTTACCTTGACCTGAGCAAGACGGAGGTGTTCTGAATTTAATGCAAAAACCAACAGATAATTGTGAACGCCATGGTAGTGGTGAACAGCTCAGAACACGGTCCCTCCAGCGTTTGTCAGGCTCTCTCCTGGCTACCCTATGGGATGCAGTTTGTGTTCCTTCCCCGGAAAGCCTCCCTGACCTGCCCCATGTCTTGGTTCCACTTTGCACTTCTCCCATCCTGGCCCTTCTCTTCACTGTGCTGTCGTTACCTGTGGACCCGATCACTTGTGGCCAGAAGGCAGGGACAGCTCTGTCCTCCACACCAGCACAGTGCCTGGCACATAGTAAGTTTTCAGGAGGTGTTTAATGAATGAATGAATGAGTGAATGGAGATTTTGGGACGATCAAATGAGATCATCTTTATGAACACTCCTTACAGCTTCTCAGTTGAAAGTGCTTTACCCCTGTGAGCTATTTTCTGGAAGCAGATCCGTGCCCTTTGCAGTTGACACTTTTTGGCACTACAGACATGAGGCACAGATAATTAGACATGCAGGTGAAAAACAGAAAAACTTAACCTGAAATTTGAATCTTTTATATGATTTTTCAAACTTTATTCACTTTCTTAATTATGTTTGCCTAAGAAGCTAAAGACTGCTGCCGCCGTTTAGAATAAGCATCTTCTAAGCACTGAGATCAGGTGTGTTAGGAGGGAGGTGGGGGTGGAGGTGGGAAGGGGCAGTTTGGAATTGGCTTTGGTCCTTTAGAAAAATACTGACACTTGAACCTCCCTCTGGAGGTTCTGATTCATCGTGTCCAGGGAGGGGCCTCGGTTTCTGAAACAGAACATCCCCACAAGGGCCGTGATGCTCAGCCAAGGTTGGTAACCGCCGACTGAAGGCTACTTATAACCCACTTTTGTTCAGGTGCAGTTTTTTGGATGATTGACTGCGATTCAAGTACCTTTCTTTTTGCCTTTGAAGCCAAGTCTTACTATTGCAAAAGGCTCAGAAAAGAGGGAAAGGAGGACCTCCTGCAGGTGATTAAGGGACAGTCTCGAGACGAACAGGGGGAAAGGATCTGGTTCCATGGGTTGCAGACTTCAGAGCACACCAAAATCGCCTGAGAGACTGAAAAAATGCAGGTGCCTGGGCCCCACCCCACACTCAATGACTTACAGACTCTTGGGGTGACACCCAGGCACCTGCATTTTAAACTACATCTCTAGGGGGTTTAGGATGTTCCTCAAAGTGAGAGAATCACAGAAGAGTCCAGAAAGGTGAACAGCAATGCTGGAGGAGTCTGGAAAACTGGAGTATCTGAGGAACAGGTACAGAAAACTTGGGGGGTGGGTTGCTCCAAAACCTCCCATATTCCACAGTCTCCTTAAAATCTTTTTTTTATTGAAATGAAATTCACATAATATAAAATTAACCATTTTAAAGTGAACAAATCAGTGACATTTAGTACATTCACATTTTTGGGCAACCAACACTGCTGTCTAGTTCTAAAACATTTCGTGACCCCCCAAAGGAAAGCCTATACCCGTTAAGCAGTCACTCCCTGTTCCTCCCTCACCCTCCCTCACCCTCCCCCACCCCAGCAACCACTAATCCGCTTTCTGTTTCTACGGATTGACCTGTTCTGGATGTTTCATATAAATGCCGTCATACAACATGTGACCTTTTGTGTCTGGACTGTTTCACTTAGCACAGTGTTTTCAAGGTTCGTCCACACTGTGGCATGTGTCAGAACTTCGTCCCTTCGTATGTCTGACTGATAGTCCATTGCGTGTATATGCCATAGCGTGTTGTCCCGTCATCCACCGATGGGCATTGGGTTGTTTCCACCTCTTGCCTATTGTGAATAGTGCTGCTGTGAACATGGGTGTACACGGTTTGTCTGGACACCCCTTCTCAATTCTCTTGCGTATATGTCACAGTTTCCCTTTTCCTGCTGTTAAGTCAGGTCAACCCAGGTGGACAGCCAGACTGGCGGCTCGGCTGACCCACTGGAGTTGGCATGTGTGGAGCTCCCTGAAGCTCAGCTCTGCATGAGGATTGCCCGGGAGGAGAGTTGGGCCGTCAACAGGGCCAAAGGGTGAGGAGGTCTGGAGGGCATGTCAGCGGCAGTGCGGTTCCATTTGACCGTGGCTTCTGGCTAGCTTTAACTTTAAGTGCCTTTACTTTGCAAGGTTACAACGGAAACAGCAAGAATAATCTTATTAAAAATACATTTCTGACCGTGTCACTCCCCGTCCCAAATCCTTTGATACCTCCCCTTTGGGTCCAAGCCCATTTTCTTCATCTTTTTTTCTTTGTCATTTAATATGGGCTTACTTCAGGCCTCTTCTCCGGCTGCCTCCCTGCCTCCTTAGCTTCAGCTCGGGCTGGTCCTTCGCCACCCAAATCAGCCACGAGCTGCTGCAGCCGGGTCTTAGGACACGTGGTGCCGTTTGTCATCCTGAGCCTGTCCTCATGTTCTTTCTCTGCCAGAAACCACTTCCCTCCTTTAACCTTCAGCTGGCCTAGTCCTGGTTCCCTTTCAGGTCCTAACCGTAGACATCCCTTCCTCGAGAAGCTGTCCTGGAGCTCCTGCCTGGCAGGTGCTGCCCTGGTGCACTTAGGCTCCTGGAGGGCAGTGGCTTGGTCAGTCTTGGTTGCTCAGAGTCCCCAGTGCCTGGCGCAGATGCTGGCACCGAGAGGGGACTCAGAAAATGATTCGTTAGGGGAAGGAGTGAGTGTTTGTTTAGGCCTGGAACTTTATTTATCATTGAATCCTCCGGGCCTGCCTCAGTGCCTGGAATGTGCTAGATGCCGTGGTCCGCTCCAGCACCTCCCAGCATGATAAAACTTCCTCAGTGTGTGAACAATGGCTGGAAAGGAGAATTGTGTCTTATGTTATATGTATTTACATATGTGCATATGTGTGCATGTGTGCTTTTTTTTTTTTACAAACTGAATTCTAAGTAAAGTACCTGGGTGCAGAAGGCTTGTTTTGTGAAGAATCAGATGGTCAAAGGAGCTACGCAGGGTCTGCAAACTCTCTCTGTAAAAGGCCAGAAAGTATTTCAGGCTTTGCGGATCCCATACGGTCTCTGTTGCCTTTTTCTTTTTCTTTCTCTTTTCTTTCTTTCCTTTTCTTTTCTTCTCTTTTCCTGTCTTCTCTTTTCTTTTTTCACAACCCTTTGAAAATGTAAATAACATCCTTAGCTCATAGGCTGTAAAAAACAGGGCTCTAGCTGGATTCGGCCCACGGGCTGTAGTTTGTAAGTGCCTGATCTGGGCCTTCTTAAACTTTCCTTTAGTGGTCTCATGTGGCATGCATTTCTATGTTGCCTTTTTTCTTGATAATTAAAATTCTGTATATTAATTAAAAAGCATAGAAAATTTTCAAGAGATAAGAAAAATCTACCTTTTTTTTTTTGAGGAAGATTAGCTCTGAGCTAACTGCTACCAATCCTCCTCTTTTTGCTGGAGAAGACTGGCCCTGAGCTAACATCCGTGCTCATCTTCCTCTGCTTTATGTATGGGAAGGCTACCACAGCATGGCTTGCCAAGCGGTGCCATGTCCACACCCGGGATCCGAACTGGCGAACCCCGGGCCGCCAAAGTGGAATGTGTGCACTTAACCACTGTGCCACTGGGCTGGCCTCAGAAAAGTCTACTTTTAATCCTACCACATGTAAGCAATTATTATTCAAGTCTTGGAACGTTTGCTGTCTGCATGTTCTCCTGTTGCTTTCTTCTCTGTATGGGGAACATCATGAGAATAACTCACAGTCAGGGAGCGTATCTTGTGGGCTATGTATTTGAAGTGCGTTATCCTGTGAAGTGGGTGCGATTGTGAATTTTATTTTACAGTCAGGGAATCTGAGCCTCATTTGTGTGAGAATAGATGCAGAAGGAGTCGTCTCTCTAAGCGGCAAGCCCAGGGTGGCACAGGTGGCCATCATGGATGTGTGTGTAGAGATGGAGCCTCTGTCCCTGGGCCCCTGGGTGGCTGGCCTGAGCAGAGCCCCCTGCACATAGAATAGCAGGGTACTTTGTTATTGCAGCAGAGCGCAGCCCACCCTGACTGATACTCTGCATCATTGAGGCATTGGAGCAGCATCCGTGTTAGTTTTCACTGCTACCTGGAGTCCCCTCTGTCCCTTTGTTAGAGATGCCAGGGGCACTTTGGGGAGGCTAATTTTGTTTGTTTGTGTTTCCTTATTGCTCAGCTATCCCATTTGGACTCTATCTCTTGGGATGCAAAAGGGGAAAAATGAAAAGAGATGCTCGTCATGGCTTTCTGCTGACTGTTGGATTTCGTGATGGGAGGAAAGTGTGTGTGTGGCCATGGCTGCCTGTCCTCTGTAAGAGCAGAGTGTGAAGTGTGGGGAGGGCGTGTTCCTCTCTTCCTCCATCAGGGGGGCTCCAGGTCGCTCTTGGCACGTTTTCACTGTTACCACAGCCTTTCTCCTCCCCTCCTTCTCCTGCCAGACTTCGTAAAAATAACCGCCTGCTGTGTCTGACACCTGATCCTGGCTCTGCTCACCCCTCCCTATTTTGCTGGAAGCTACTTGCATGTCAAGTTTCCATATGGTAGCCCGAGTGGCAGTTGGATATGTCCCAGGAGACGGGCTCATTGATGGTACCCAAAGATTCTCTGGTTCAGTGGCAGAAGTGGTTTAGGGCAGGACCTGTAGGTAACGAGCCTGGGGGACTGCAAACTAATCCTGAGCCTGTTTGTGAGAGAGTTGTAGTCTGGCATCACAACTGGGGGTGGAGGTGGGTTATTTATCTTATATAGTGGTATTATGTTATGTGATGATATATTGCGTGATGATATATAATGATATTCCATATTGGCATTATGTAATGATATATCATTGTATGTATTATATCTTCATTCTTTCTAACACCCTCATGTTCTCCACCCAAGTCCATATTTCTAGGTTGGGATGAAGGTTTTTCAGAGGCAACATGTCATAGTGGAACAAGCATGGGCTCTGGGTCAAATTGCTCTGGCTTCATAGGACTGTGTGTCTTGGGGCAGTTACTTAGCCTCTCTGAGCTTCAGTATCCTTATCTGTAAAATGGATCTAATTCTACTGGAGCGGGTGGCCGTGAGGATTAACTAAAATAAAGCATATAGAGTACCTAACTCGTAGGCTGGCCTACAGCAGGTGTTTAATGAATGTCCATTCCCTTATGTCAGGAAATGTGGAAGCTGCTGGCGATAGCTTGTTGGTCATGTTTCTTACTTGTGCAAGTTGTAGATTCAGGCTTAATAAAACATTTGTGTGTGTGTGTCAGTGTGTGTGCGTGAGTGTGAGAGTGAGTGTGTGTGTTGGGGGGATGTGTCTATGTGTTCGTGTCTGCTTGTGATCTTCAGAGGGGGAGGGCTTCATGGTGCTGTCTGCTGGTCTTGCCTCTGGGCTCTAGAAGGCGAGATGTCCTCTCGTGGGCTGTTTCGCTATCCCATATATAGATGGCCCCCTTCCTTCTGCCACTCCCGAGGGAATGGGTTGAAAAGTTCTACCCATAAGACTGCACCCTAGGACCATGGTCCTCCTTTGCTGCTTCTCCCGTGGTGTCTATCTCTCAGAGGGATTGTCCCAAGTAAGAATAATCAGCTGGCTGGTCAGAGACCAAAATGACTTGACCAGGTGAGGTGGAAATCTTCAGTGATATGATGCCTTAACTTGAATAACTAGATTTACTTTACTTGTGTGTCAGGTTGCTAGTGGGCTGCCCACCTGGTTTGACACCTAGGTCGTTGCTGTGGACTGAATTGTGACTCTCCCCTCCCCCCAAGTACCTATGTTGAAGCCCTAACCGCCAATGCGATGGTATTTAGAGATGAGCCCTTTGGGAAATAATTAGATTTAGATGAGGTTCTGAGAGTGGGGCCCTCATGATGGGATTAGTGCCCTTATAAGAACAGACACCAGAGCGCCTTCTCTCTCTCTGCCCTGTAAGAACACGGTGAGAGGGCAGCCTCCACAGGCCAGGAAGAAGGCTCCGTTGTGTGTGTTTTTTCCATACCACCAAGCAATTCCCCACCTGCTGGGTGTTCTATGATTTAACTCAATTCTGATGCTGTCTTCCTGGAGATAGCATCAGATCCCACAGGCTAAGGGCTCAGTTTCACAAGACGGCCTTCCCCTCCTTCAGGTGCTAATCACAAGGCCAGGTTGTCACCTGTGCTTCTCACCAACCAGCTATAGAGCAGAGGTTCCCATGCCCCCCTCCTTGGGTTTGATTAATTTGCTAGAGTGCCTCACAGATCTCAGGAGCACAGTTTTCTTGCTAGGTTACTGGTATATCATAAAAGGATGTAGCTCAGAAGTAGCCAGACGGAAGAGACGCATAGGGCAAGGTATGGGGAAAGGACTTGGAGCTTCCGTGCTCTCTCCCAGCACACCACTCTCCCCAAATCTCCACGTGTTTGTCAACGCGGAAGCTCTCTGAGCCCTGTCCTTTTGGGTTTTTATGGCAACTTCATTACAAAGGCATGATTGATTAAATCAGTGGCCATTGGTGATTGACTCAACTTCCAGCTCGTCTCCCTTCCCCAGAGGTCAAGGGGTGGGCCTGAAAGTTCCAACCCTCTAATCATGGGATTGGTTCCCCTGGCAACCAGCCCCATCCTTAGGTGCTTTCCAAAGGTAACCTCACTAACGTAAACTCGGGTGTGGCTGAAAGGGGTTTGTTACGACTATCAAGACACCTTTCCCACTTTGATCATTTAGGACATTCCAAGGGTTTTAGGAGCTCAAAAACAGGGATGAAGAGCAGATACGTATTTCTTATAATAAATCAGAAGATGACAAGGGTCCTCACTAGAAGCTGACCATGCTGGCACCCTGATCTTGGACTCAACCTCCAGAACTGTGAGAAATAGATTTGTGTTGTTTAAGCCACCCAGCGTATGGCGTTGTGTTATGGCAGCCGGAGCTAAGGCAGTGGTGAAAGCTATAGCTATTGTCCCAAATCTTGGGTGACTCAGTTCTTCTTTGCCCCTTGCATTGGTTGATGCTACTCTTTATAGCCACCTCAACCCTGGCTCAGCAGTCCTGTCATTGTCCCATCTAGGACGCATCCCCAGGGTTTCTCTGTGAAGTGTCCTCTTGCCCTTTTTCTAATGTGGTGTCGGGTTGTATTCTCTGCCTTCTCAAGGTTCAGCCCGGAGTTTGGTCTGCCTTTTCTCTAAAACAGGTGTCAGTCTCCTCCCTTCTCTGCCTGCTTCCCTCCACTTTCTTTGTAAGGTTCTAGTTTTCCATCTAGACAGGAAAATAATTGCTGCATTTGAACGATGGTGCTGGAGGAGAGCTCTATGGATACCCTGGACTGCCAGAAAGATGAACAAGTGGGTCCTAGAACAAATCAAGTCTGAACTACTGCTGGAGGCAAAAATCGTAAAACCGAGGCTGTCATACTTTGGGCACATCATGAAAAGGCAGAATTTGTTGGAAAAGACAGTAATACTGGGAAAAGTAGAAGGCAGCAGGAAATGAGGAAGACCACATATGACATGGATTGACTCCACAAAGGAAGCCATAGGCATGAGTCTACAGGAGCTGAGCAGGGCTGTTGAGGACAGGGCATTGTGGATATCACTTATTCATAGGGGTGCCACAAGTCGGAACCGACTTGGCTGCACGTAACAACAAAGTTTTCTGCTCTACGAGGCCAGTCAGACCTGTCTGAGGCCATTTGTCATACTGGTCCTTTGTAGCATTAGCAAAGTAAACCCCAATTTCTATTATGATTTTTCCAGGCCCGTCTAGTTGGGATAATCTTTACATTTCCAGATATTTTGGGTAAAGGTTATCTTTCATCACAAGTTTTGAAAAATTGAATATAGATGAACATTTCAACAACTTGTACATATTTGCTTAGGTGTCTGGGCTTGGGAGGCCCCAGCAACATGTTCCACCTGTGGTTTGTGTGGTTGGCTGAATAATGGCCCTCAGAGATAACCAGGTGCTGATCTCTGGAACCTGTGAATGTTACTTTATATGGAGAAAGGGTCTTTGCAGATGTGCTGAAGTTAAGGTTCTTGAGATGGGGAGACCAACCTGGATTATCTGGGTGGACCCTAAATGCGATCACAAGTGTCCTTATATAAAAAGGAGGCAGAGGGAGATTTGACACAGGAGAGGAGAAGGCATTGTGACCAGACTGGAGTAATGAAGCCCTGAATCGGGATGCCAGGAGCCACCAGAAGGTGCTAGAGGCAAGGAATGGATTCTTTAGAGTCTCCAGAGGGAGCATGGTCCTGCTGAGACCTTAATTTCAGCCTAGGAATATCGATTCGGGATTTCTGGACTCCAGAACTGTGAGAGAATGAATTTCCATTGTTTTAAGCCATCAAGTTTGTGATGCTTTGTTACAGCAGCCACAGGAAACTAATACAGTCTACATCTTTAGTTCTCCCTTGGGTCCACTGCCCCTCCCACCATGCAGGGCAGCTGGTGTTGCTCTGTGCCGTGGAAGGAATTCAGCCGTGAGAGTCCTTTCTTTGACCAACTTGCTGCTCATGGTTAATATCTTCTGCACTTCTAACAGCTCAGAATAGATCAGTGACTTTTGCACACATTTGGTAAGGGTCTGATCCCTGACTTCTAGTTGGTTTAAGGGGCCATGGAGCAGAATTACCAACAGCACGGGCCCTGGATTCCCACTGACTGAGATCAGATCTGCCACTAGCTGACCGAGGAACCTTGAACTAGTTACTCATCCTCTCTCCCGCTAAGCCCCGCTCTACCTGCTTCATAGAAATTATTGCAAGGATTGAGTGAGCTGCCGGCTTCCATTGATTCTAGGAAGCGTTCTTTCACATTTTAACATCTCTAAAATTGGGATGCATCTTATAGGCAATGGCAGGTCATCGCCTAATTGGCAGCCTATTTTTCTTTCTTGGTAATATCTCGAAGAATGGTGTATCTTACAATAGAAGGCATTTGGAATCGATGAATATGGTGATCCATGCAGATATGCTTAGCTTAGTGTCTGCACATTCGAAGAGCCAGTGACTGTTAGCAGTGATGCTGTTGTTATTTCAGATGTGGCAAGCAAGCAGAGGGTTTTAGGGGTGATTTCATGATTCTCTTCTGTGCTCGCTACTCCTCATGCTCAGGAACCTCTCCTTTGCCACAGCTGTCCTGTCTCCAGTCATTTCCATTTCCCTCGTACAGCCTCTCTGCATAACCTGGTGCAGGAGTGTGAGAGCAGAATGTCTGGTCCTGTTCTCCTCTTGCCTCCCCATGGTACAGACACCGTCCGGGTGTCTAAATGAGCATGCTTGCTGGACTTGTGTCTCTTGAACTCACTCCCATGGCCTCTGACTCTGAGACCTTACGTTTGACTTGTCTGTGCATTATTCTTCCCTCTTATTTTTGTTTCCATTCTCTAGTGGCATGGGATACTCGGACCAGCTATTCTTAAGGCTAAGATTCTGTATCAGTCAGAGTCCAATCCAGGCGACAAACCACACCAGTCATTTGGACAGAAAGAATTTGATATAAAGAATTGCTAACTAGGCATAAAGTTGTCAGGGTAAAAAGAGAACTCTAAGTATCACACTCCAGGGATGAGGAAATAGGGGAAGAAGATGAATTATTAAAACTTAGAGGAGGGGCCCCTCAGAGCTGCAGCTCAAATGTCCGGGAGGAGGTGCCAGCCGGCTGGTGCTGATGTTGGGCTGGGGCACAGTGAAGCTGGTGCTGCCAGTATCAGAACAAGTCCGAACTGGATCCGGCTGATACTACAGGAAGGAATCGCTGCTGCCCTGGTGAAAAGGCACTGCTGGAGTGATGCTCACAGTAGCAGGCAGCACACGGGGAGGAGCAGGGCCCTTCTCAAGCCCTGTGGCTTCCCTCTAGCTTTCCCACTTGGCACAGCCTAAGAAAGAACAACCAGCAAAACAAAACTGTAGTTTGCAAAGCCTCAGCCCTACTATCCCAGAGCTATAGATAAACACGTTTGGGCTGGTTAGGATTTTAACCAGCTTCAGTTGGCCCATGAGCCCTGTGATATTGGATATAAAAATGAGTGTGTCCGTCAGTCAGGGTTCTCGGTTGCAAGCAACAGGCACTGCCTCTGGCTGATTAAAGGGAAGTGGAGCATGTAAAAGGACACCAAGTAGCTCCCAGAATGTTGGGGCGGGGAGGAGGGAGCTGGAAAATCAGGCTCAAGGCTCAGCTTTCAAGAAGAACACACAAAACAGGTCACTGATGAGCTGACCATCGCTGGCCATGGAGCACCAGATGCCTGTAGTTTGCCCTGCGTCTGCATCCTTGCCAGACACGTGACTTGGATGCAACTGCTGCCACTTTTGTGTCAGTCAACACCAGAAGGTCAGAGGGGAGAGAAGGCAGAGGAGGAGAGGGGAGAGCTGGGAGATGCCCAGCTGACTTCACTACCTTCTGAGTCAGTCTGGCTTGGGTGCATCTGATTGGCAGAGCTAGGTCACGTGACTGTGCCCCAGCTGCAACTAGGCCAGGAACCAGCTCCTGTTACAGGATGAGGTCTTCGCCCTCTACCAGGTCTCATAAAGTGGGCAATTCCCTCGACACTTAAAACGGTTCAGATTCAGGATAGCCACAATAAAAGAAAACCATCTACTGTACAGGGCAGTGTTCTCCAGACTAGGAAATGGGTCCATCACTTTCGATGGATTCCCAGAGGGGTCTGCAATCCCCAACGTGCTAACAATGGCTGAGGATTGCTCCTTAGGGAGTGCTCATTACATGTGTATAAAATTCCCTCTAAATATAAGGGCCCAATAAACCTGTGGTAATGAGAAGCCTTTGTTGTTTGAGGTTCCAAGGTCTTCAGCAGGTTTACTAACGATTTGTAGCCCCAACGGGATCTAACCCGGCAAAAGGCTAAACCTTATGAGATTCCTGGGTGGAAAGGGTCTCTTTGAGCTGAGTCTGGGTTTTAATTAATTTCCCAGTGGCTGGCAGAGTGGAAGAATCCAGTGTTATTGCATTCCAGACAAAGGCAGGGCTGGGGAGAAGAGACGTTTTTGAGGGTGGCTTGCGAGAATGAGGGACAGTCAAAAAGTGAAGAATATAATTTGGGTAATTGACAGCTCCAGAAAGAGATCCTTGGGTTGCTATAAGAACCTCTGAATTCTCTTTTCTTAGCGGGTTGCCTCCTCAGATGCTGGGGCTTGAGGAGTGGGAGGTAGGGCTGTGCTTCCGTCGCTTCAGACCTGTTGCCTTCTCTGAATCATCATTGTCACTGTTATTGTCATCGTCTTGTTGTCATTCTCTGTGAGACCCTACAGCTGCTTTTGCTGTGTGCTCCAATCTCACCACACCGAAGTCAGAAAATCCCAACTAATAGCTATTTGAAAATTGCTGCTTTTCTCATTTTATCCCTTCTATGTGGTTGCCGTCACAGAAAATGTCACCAGCTCCATTCCTTCTCTCGGAGTCGGGGAGTCCTGTGTGGTCTGGCTTTCCTTGCATCCTCACTGAGATGTGTGAGCAGGGACCCTGAGACTTTGCTTCTTTCTCCCAGCCTGTTCTGTGGTTTGGTGATTGGATGAGTTTTTATCACCCTATGGAGTAGCCCAAAGCAGCTGCGTGTGTCGGTCTCATTATGATGGGTGTCTGGACTTGTAGACTTTTGCAGACATTTGAAGTCTTCCATCCTTGCCTGTGGCTCTTCTTCTCCCTTCCTCCTCACTCTCTACTTCCCCTTTCCCACCAGGTCTCTTTTCTGTGATTCTTTTAGTGCTAAATTTTGGTACCAGGCATTTTGCTATACCAGGGATCAAAAGCCTTATAATTATATAAACGAGCAATTATGGAGCAGTAATTGCTGTGATGGAAAAGAGTGTAAGATGGGAGCACTGATAAATAGTGACTCAGTCTACTTGGGGGAGTCATGAAAGGCTTCCTGGAGTTGGTGCTTAGTTTAGACTTAAAGGTTAAGTTGGAATTTGTCAGATCGATGGCCTTGACAGGAGGTGGTGGGGTATGCATTTCAGACAAAGGGTACGGTATATCTAGAGACATGCTGCAGCAGGCTGACTAGTTCATTGTTGCTGTGGTACAAAGTGTATGTCCTAGTTAGCTATTGCTGTGTAACAACCAACCACAAAATCTCAGTGACATACAGCAATCAATTAGGATTGATTTCCCAGCTGTCTTGGGCTTGCTCATGCATCCAAGCATCAGCTAGGGGTCAGCTGATCTTGACTGCTTTAAGCTGCAAGACTGCAGATGGGCAAGGTGGCTCTACTCTAAGTGTCTGTCATCTGCTTTGGACCAGGGCGTGTTCTTCTCATAGCGAGGGCAGAGGCATTAAAGGAAGAGTGGGAACAAGGCCTCTTAGGGCCTTGGCACAGAACTGACACACTGATACTTCCACCCACACATCATTGGCTAAGCAAGTGATATGGGAGAATCCAAAGTTGATGAGTGGTTGCAATGGGTTGAATAGTGATCCGTGAAAATTCATGTCTTTGTGGAGCCTCAGAACGTGACTTTACTTGGAAATAGGGTCTTGGCAGATGTAGTTAGTTAAGATGAGGTCATACTGGGGTAGGGTGGGCCCTAAATCCAATATGACTGGTGTCCTTATAAGAAGAGGAGAAGAGACACAGGAACAAAAGACAGAGAGAAGATGGTCACGTGAAGATGGAGGCAGAGATTGGAGTTCTGCGACCATGAGCCGAGGACCGTCAAGGATTGCCCAGAATGACCAGAAACTGGAAGAGGCAAGGAAGGTTCCTTCACCTACAGGTGTCAGTGGGAGCACGGCCTTGCTGACACCTTGCTTGCAGACTTCTGGTTTCCAGAACTGTGAGAGAATAAATTTGTGTTGTATTAAGTTACCTGGTTTGTGGTAATTTGTTACAGCAGCTCTAGGCACTAATCAACCAGGAAAATACACTGTGCCCATGAGAAGGCCGTGACCAGAGCATGGATGCAGGGAGAAATAAAGGATGGGGACCTATCATCCCACCTGCCACAGAGAGTAACAGGTGAGAGATGGGACCAAGGCAGGTAAGCAGGGTGTGGCATTTTTGTACAGAGCATTTATCCTGTACACTGTGGTGACAAGGTTTTGGGGCAAGGGAGTGACATCTTCAGATCTGCATTTTAGAAAGAAGGCTCTGGGGTGATGGAGAGCAGTGTGGAGGAAGCTGGACTAGACGCAGGCTATTACAATAGGCCAGGTGAGAAAGGAGGATTGTGGGAATTAGGGCTGCACTTTAGGGGGAAAATGAGTAGATCTATACACAGTGTTTAAGAGAAATGGTTTGATTTTGTAGTCGATTGGATGGGGGAATAAAGCAAGGGAAGAATCTAGACTGATTCTTATTTTTGGCTTGGGAAGCTCAGTGGATTTGGTACCTTTCCCTGAAAAGTGGACACAGCAATCAAAGGAGCTGGTTATGGAGATGGGGAGATGAGGAGTTCGGTTTTTATGGGTTGGGCCTGGTGGTTACACCTGCACACCTTCTCTTGGTCAGTTCTTAGTCACATATGCATCTACCTGCATGAAGGGAAGTCACATGGCCAAGGCCAAAGCCAAAAGGTAGGGAAATACGCTGTGCACATGATAAGGCCATGGGAAGGGCATGGATACAGGGAGTGATAAAGAGTGGGGCCCATCATGCAACCTGCTGCAGGGAGTGTGACAATGGTGAGAGATGGAGTCAAGACAGGTAGGCAGGGCTGTATCAGATATAATCTAACTCTGTGTGCAGGAAGAAGAGGAGAACGTAGGTATTGGTGGGAATGGCTGTTGGCTACCTAATAGGCTACTGCAAGCCCTCTGAGGGCAGGATCTTTGCTAATTCGCCTTTGTATCCAGGTGGAAACCAACACCATGCTTTGGCTATTCATCTGTTAAATTTGCCAGAATGACCCTCCTGCCCCCAGTATATAGTATCAGAGTGTCAAGAAGCTAAAAGGCCACCATTTTACGTTGGGTGTTTTATTTTAAAGTCTCATGGATTACAGTAATTCCCACTGTCATTTGGAGAAAAGATTTGGAGTTGAATGACGGACAGAGCCCCTACGTGTCTAGCACAGCTCTCCAGCCCGTATCCAGAGAGGACCTGCTCCTTGCAGTAGGCTGGATCCTGTTTGTGGGGCTCCACTGACTTCCAAAGAGCTCTGATTTTTTATTAAAAGAGGCCCAAACTCATACTCTCCCTACTCATCTTTAACTTTTTTATTGTGAAATATCACACACACGTAGAAAGTCCATCTAACAAATATATAATGTAATGATAATTCTAAAGCAAATACCTTTGTAACCTTCACCCATGTCAAGAAGCCCCCCGCCCCCCTGCCCCACGTTTCCCTTCTTGATCAAGTCCTCTTTCTACCTGCCTAGAGGTCACCACTATTATGACTTCTATAATTACTTACTTGCTTTTTTTAAAAAAAAGATCGTTTCATTCCCTATATAAGCTTTCCTGAAACAACGCAGTTTAATGTTTCAACTTTATATAAATGGAAACATTCTGTGTGTATTCTTAGGCATTTTGCTTCTTTTATTCAACATTATATAAATAAAATTCATCCATATTGTTGCATAGAGCTCTTGTCAATCCATTTTGGCTGTTTTATAGTGTTCCATTGTATGAATATAACATAATTGATTGATTCTGTTGTTGGTAGACATTTGAGTTGTTTGCAGTTTTTGGCTATCGTATACAAAGCAAACAAAATATTACAGGATGTTTATGGAGAAAATTAGAAGCCAATTTTATAGGCCCTAAAGGAAGATTTGAATAAATAGAGATACCATGTTCATTTATGAGAGGGCTCATTAAAAAATGGCCATTTTTTCCCCAATATAAATATAATACGGTTTCATTAAAAATCTCCAGTTATTTATTTTCTGATGAAACTTGTCAAGCTAACCATGTAGTTCATACGGAAGAATGCAGGTCCAGGAATAGACAAGGCACTTCTGAAGGAGAGTGCGAGAAGAAGGAAGAGGAGGAGAGAGGATTTGACCTTCCAGACACCAAAACTTCTTAGTGGTTAAAACAGTGTGGCATTGCCCCGTAGCTGTGCAGACCCAATTGGGAAGATTGGAAGCGGTCTCATGGGTATATAGAAACTTGACATGCAGAACATGGCAGACTTATCCTTATAATCGATGGGGAAAGATCGACAAGTCAATAAATGTTGGCACAATTAGATCTCCTCCAAAAATAGATTCATATATCCTATGCAAAAATAATCCCAGATCAAGTTAGCAAAACTTAAAAGGTATTTAGCGCATGGTTCTCAGCACTGACTGCACATTATAATCACCCGTGGGTACTTTTTAAAAAAAAATTTTATTTTTTATTATTTTTAAAGATTTTATTTTTCCTTTTTCTCCCCAAAGCCCCCTGGTACATAGTTGTATATTTTAGTTGTGGGTCCTTCTAGTTGTGGCATGTGGGACGCCTACCACAGCATGGCCCGGTGAGTGGTGTCACATCCGCACCCGGGATCCAAATCCGAGAAACCCTGGGCCGCCGAAGAGGAACGTGCGAACTTAACCACTCAGGCACCAGGCTGGCCCCTGTGGGCACTTTTAAAAAATACAGGTTCTGGGTCTTGCCTCCAGAGATTCTGACTAGAGTTGTGTGTGGTAGAGCCCAGGCATCTGTGTTTTTAAAATCAATTGCGTTGAGTTATAATTTACATAAAATGCACCCATTTTAAGTATGCAGTGTGATGCATTTTGACAAATGTATATACTTGTGTAGTCTTCATCGTGCTCAAATTGAAGCTTTCAGAACCCCCCGAATTCCCCGTACCCCTTTGCAGTTAGCTTCACCTTGCTCCAACCTAATCCTGGGTAGTCACTGATCTGCTTCTGTCGTTGTAGCTTAGTTTTAGGTCTCAGTAGTTTAAAAAGCTCTTCAGGTAGCCAACTGTTGATAAAAGGAAGTATTTAAATTTGATGACATTAAAAAACAAAGCCAAAAGGAATTCTCTATAAAAAAAGACACCATAAAGCCAAATCCTGTGAGGTGTTTGCAATGCATGTAACTGACAGAGTATTGATGTCTAGAATATATAAAGATCTCCCACAAATCAATGAGAAAAGGGCAAACCATACTCAATAAAAAATGAACAAACTATTTGATTAGGAATTTCAGAGGAGGAAACCCTAAAGGACCAACAAATGCCTGAGAAGATGCTTAACATCGCGAGTAATTAGGGACATGCAATTTAAATTCTCACCCATTATATTTGACAAAAAATGAAAAAAGTTTGACAATGCTAAGTATCCACAAAGGAAGATTTGGGCAAATGGGAACTTGCATGCATTGCTGGTGGAAGTGCAACTTGATACAACCATCTTGGTGAGTAATTTGGAAATATCTAGTAAAATGGAAGACTCATATCGCATGACCAAGCAATTCCAGTTTCAGGTATATGCTCAACAAACATTCTCGCAAATGTACACAAGGATCTATGCTTAGGAATGTTCATTGCAGCATTTCTTGTAATGGTAAAAAATTGGAAATGAAATACAAATCATCAGAAGAATGGATAATTCAGTTGTGCTAAATTCATAACATGTGCTAAATAGCAGTTAAAATGCATAAACTAGATGTATATATTGACACGGATAAATGTCCAATATTTCGCAGAAACCAAAAGTAAGTTGCAGAATGCTACATGTAGTAAAATACTATTTAACTAGAGCTTGAAATTTATGAAAGAACATTGCATATTTTTATACATATATAAAAATATATAATGATCTCTATTGAAAGTGTAAAAACATGGCTATAAAGAGTACCCACGAGCTTTTTCAGATATTTAGTACCTCTAAGTGGTGGGAGGAGAGAGGAGCTTCAATTCTTTTGCAATATTTTACTTTAAAAATTGGAATCAAATATAGTAAAATCTATCTTAACCTTCATTAAATGTAGGTGGGAGGTACATGGGTTTTAATCTTCTTGTTCTCTGTACTTTTCTGCATCTGTGAAATAGTTTCTTAAGGAAACTTAAAATCTGTAGATAAAACAGTAAATAATAAAAATAAATGACGTCAAAGTGAAGGGAAAAAAAAAAAATTTCACAGTGGATCAGTGGACTTCACATAATGGTTACCAAAATCCCCCTTCCACATTTTGTGGCAGTGGTCCCTGGCCTTAGACAGTCATGTAATTTAAGTATTCTAAGTTGTTGTGTACAGGCTATACGAAAAATCTGTAGGATTTTGAGGTGTGTGTGTGTGTGTGTGTGTGTTAGAAGAGGAGGAGGATTATTACAATATAATATTTAAAGGAAATGCCTACCTTGAATGTATTCACACCATTATAATTGAACCCTCCCTCCTGTTTTTTATTCCTGTTCATTTTGTAGTGACTGTTGTTACATTTGTAATTTTGATAACTGCTGAGAATCAAGTTGTTCAGATTCGGCAGTCTTTGGGTTTGTAAGTGCTTGTAAGAATTTATTCGTGGTAGTCATCAAGGTGCCGCCCTGGTTTGAATTTCAACGTTCTAACTTTAAAACCAAGCAGGATACAAGGGGAGTGCGTGCCACCACTTCTTATTTTGTTTAATTAAGTTTTCAGCCTTCCTTCTGAGCTGGAATATTTGTGATGTCATGCCTTTCATGTAATGAGATATGTAAGCCATTTACAGCATCATCTGCAAATAGTCTGATAACGTGTGCGGCATCCATTTTTGTGCTGTGTAAATTAGGATGACTTCTTGTCGAGAGAGAAAATTGCTTTACTGTTGAAGACAAAAGAAATTACTGGAGAACCTCTTACAAGAACATTCATTTTATCCTACGTGACAGTAATGTCCCCAAATAATTAAGTTTTGTGATATCCATATGTGAAGCCCATCACAGAAGAGCAGTGTTCCAGAACTCCAGCACGGATGAATACTCTATGCAATGGCTTATGTTTAATTTTCTAGGTGGGAACTTATTACTTTTCTCTTAATGAATGAAAACTTTACATCTTGAAACAGTGGAGTAGGGAAAACTGTCTCCACTCAAAGCCTGGCTTGATAAACGACAGGAACTGAGGATGCACGACAAATTGTCATTGTAAGTTAACATACTTCCCAAGTGCAATGGTAATTTTCTTAGAATAGTAGATGCCCTTTAAAAATGCTGTTAAAAGGCAAAAACAAAGATACCAGGCTGGACTGTTTAAAGGTAAGCTATATCCTTAAGACATATCTGGGGTGATGCAAACAGAATGATTTGACATAAATGGAATATTTATACCTTTGCTATTATCATGTTATAAGGCATGATTGTTGCTCCAAGCAATTTATGAGAAACTTGTACTGCATGCTCCTCGTTCGTTGTTATCATGGGAAAATCATTTCATTGAAAATAAAAGGATTAAACAATTAGTGGAAAGGAGATATCAGAGATCCCAGTGTTTACGAAACTCTAGACTGCAGCCAGGCTCTGGCCATGCTGTGGGACTCCAACCTCCAGCACTCAGTGAGGATGGCTGCGTATTTTCTTTTTTGTTGTTATTTTGTTTTTCTTTTTGTTTATTGTGATAAAAAAACACACAAAATTTATCATCTTAACTATTTTCAGTGTACACTTCGGTAGTGTTAAGTATATTCACGTTGTTGTGAAACAGATCTCCAGAACTTTTCTGTCTTGCAGACGTGAAACTCTGTACCCTGTGCAACAACTTCCCATTCGCTCCTTCCCCGACTCCCTGGTAACCACCATTCTACTTTCTGTTTCTGTGAATTTGACCACTTTAGATCCCTCATATAAGTGGGATCATATATTATTTGCCTTTTTGTGACTGACTTATTTCACTTATTATAATGTCCACAAGGTTCATCCATGTTGTAACATGTGTCAGAATTTCCTTCCCTTTTTAAGGCTGAGTAATATTCCACTGTATGTATGTGCCACATTTGGTTTACCCATTCGTTGATGAAGATTTGGATTGCTTCTACCTCTTGGCTATTGTGAGTAGCACTGCTATGAACATGAGTGTGTAAATATCTCTTTGAGATTCTGCTTTCAAGAAAGTCTTTTGAAACCCAGAAGTGGGATTGCTAGATTGTATGATCATTCTATTTTTAAGTTTTTGAGCAACCTCCATATTGTTTTCCATAGTGGTTGCACCATTTTACCATCTCACCTACAGTGCACAAGCGTTCCAATTTCTCCACATCTTTGTCAACGCTTTTTTTTTTTTTTTTACAGTAGCTATCCTAATTGTTGTGAGATGATATATCATTGTGGTTTTGTATTTCTCTGATGATTAGTGATGTTGAGCATCTTTTCATTTGCTTGTTGGCCATTTGTATATCATCTTTGGAGAAATGTCTATTCAAGTCCCTTGCCCATTTTTTAATAGGGTTATTTGATTTTTTGTTGACTGACTGTTTTCGTATCCAAACTTTTCAGTTTAATTTCTGCGGGAGAAATTTTTTAAAGTAGGACACCTCTATTTTTAAAAGTGGAAATCAGCGGCGAAATAGGATCTTCTTTAAAAAAGAAAAAAATCGACTTTAAAAATGGCTTTGATTGTATAAAATGAAAGATAGCTATACTTGTAAAATGAACATTTGGCTGTTTAAAATATAAAACACAGGCTTGGGGATTTTTTTCATTTGTTTTAGATCTGCTCAGCTAAGAAACAAACAGATGAAGAAACAAAACAGAGACTGGTTGCCGTCTCTTACGTGAATCTCTTTTCTGGTTTGTGGACTCTCTTTTTAAACCATCCGTGCCGTGAGCCATATGGAATGTCAAGTAGGCTTCGTTTCTCTAGGGTGCAGGACAAGAACATTGGAAGAAATAGTGCCCACCTGCTGTCTATTTTTAAGAGGTATCATTTTTGGATGGGTGAGCGGATGAGGAAGATCCAGTCTAGTTGACGTTAGAACTTCACCTTTCTCTGCAACTCTCATGAATTTTTTGGAGTGGGGAAGGCCCTGTGTGAAAGAGGAGAGGGCATTCTGGTTCAGGACTTTGTCTTCACTCAAAGAAAAAGTTCTTTTTTTTTTTTCCCCAGAGATTGCCAAAGAAATCCAGTGCAATCCACATATTCCCGTAATAGCCCATTCTGTTCCTTTTTTGGGTCATGGGGAGCATTTTTAACATGTCTAAATTTGGCATGGGAGTAGTAGATTCCTCTCATTGATTTCTTTGGTGGATTGTGGGGTGCATTATGTTTACATTGCAAATCTGAGAGTCTTTGCTAAGTGCCCATTCAATCAAATTGGATATACTTTACACAAGTCTGTTTGGTGATTACCTAACAAGAGACAACTTTGGGACCTCGCGGAGCTTTGTAATACCCTATCCTTTTATTCTTGCCCTTCTTGTATAAAAAACTGTGGTCACTGTAGTTGAAGATAGTAACTAGGCCGTCCCTTAGTTTTTCTGGGACTAGATAGCGCTTCTTGAGTGCTTAGTATGCACCAGGCACTGTTCTGAGCCTTGCCTGTGTGTGAACTCCTTGAGTCCTCAATCCTATGAGGAAGGCACCACATTATCCCCGTTTTATGGATCAAAGTAGTGGTGATGTGAAGGATTCCAGCCTCAGTGCCTATGCCATTGACAGCTATGCAATGCTGCCTCTCAGATATTCAGTGAGTATCTGCACGTGCTTCTCACAACTGAATGTGTGCACCATTCACCTGGGGATCTTGTTAAAATGCAGATTTTGCTTCGGCAGGTCTGGAGTGGCCCCAGGATCCTTGTCTCACAAGCTGCCAGGTGAGGCTGACGCTGCTGGTGTGTGGGGCCACTCAATGGCTTGGGATGGAAGACACAGTAGAGCAGCGATGGAATCTCGTGGTTGGAGGGGCCTTGAAGGTTCTGTGGGCCAGTGCCTGGCAGGTGGCATTTCAGACCCAGCCCTTTGAAGTTCTCATTTAGGAGGCCTAGGGTGAGGCTCAGATGTCTGTATTTCTAAAAAGCTGCACAGGGGGCTTCGGATGCACAGCTGGGTTTGGGAACCGGCCAGTCTAGTCCAGCTCCCCAACTATGGTTTGAATCACTGCCTCAACATCTCTCCCTAAAGGTTGTGTAGACACTGGGAAGTCCTGCTTTCAGAGGTAGCTCCCAGGGCCAGCCTGCCTTTGAGGGAACCCAGGGTCTCATTGGAGAGTGTTTTAGTTTCCTAGGGCAGCCGTAACAAAGTGCCACAAATTGAATGGTTTAAACAACAGACATTTATCATGTCAGTTCTGGAGGCTAAAAGTCAGAGAGCAAGGTGTCGGCAGGGCCATCCTCCTTCCGAAGACCCAGGGGGGGATCTGTTGCAGGCCCCCCTCCTAGCTTCTGGTACTTCTTTGTCTCGTGATAGAGTAACTCTAGTCTTTCTGTGGCATTCTCGCTCTATATGTGTGTCTCTGTATCCAGATTTCCCCTTTTAATAAGCACAGAGTCATACTGGATTAGGGGCCACACTAATGATCATCTCTTAACCTGATCATCTGCAAAGACCCTGTTTCCAACTCAGGTCACATTCCCAGGTACTAGGGGTTAGGACTATAACATCTTTTTGGAGGACACAATTGAACCCATAACAGGGAGTTAGGGCAAAGATTGCTGGAGGATTAGCAAATGCAATATTAAAATGTCAGACATCGGTGTTTATAGGGGGAAAATGAAGTTGAGGTCCTATGTAAACAAGAAGGGTTTGGATGGGAATGAACATCTCAGATAAACATCACTGACAGAGTCGGGTGTAGCAGCCAGCCCTGTCAGCAGAGTTGTGGGCAGCCCTTCAGAGAGCAGTGGTGTGACTTGCTCCTCCCTCCATAGGCACCTCCGGTTTTTTCTGCCCAGACCTGGTGTGAATCTCCCTCCCAGGCCACTTCAGCTGGAGCAGATCGGTGCCTGCCTGGTGCCTGGTGGAGGGGCATCAGCCATGCGGAGTAGGCGCACTCCTGGGTGGGCTGCAGCCCCAGATGAGTTAATGTGCTTGCACCCGGTCGCTAGCTTGGGCCTCCTAGGGCTCTGATGGACTAATCAATGCAGACTGAATTGTCGGAGGGAGCGACTTCTTTGTTCCCAACCGGAGAAAATCGATCCTATAGGAGGGTTATTGCTGCTGTACGCAATTTGCTAGAGTTATTGGTTAACAGAATTATTAGCTTTAGAAGTAAATGAAATAGACTTAGGATACTGTTATGATTCAGATAAACAAATGGCCTTCTTCCTTATTCGTTTAGCATTCTGTTTCCAGGGGGAAATGGTAGATGACTCAGGGCCCGATGAAATACTTTGTGTCACAGGGGACTGGCCACCAGATGCTGTGTGACTGTGCCTTTCTCGGCACTTAGAAGGCTTTGCCTCCTGCTGTGGTTCTCACTTTACCTTGTGAATCCCCTGGATAGCTGGGCCCGCCCCTAGGGTGTCTGCTTCAGGAGGTCTGGAGTGGGGCCCAAGAATCTGCATTTCCATCAAGTTCCTGGGTGTTGCTGATGCTGCCTGGGGACTCCACTTTGAGAACTGCTGTCTTCCCGAATAAAACCCAGGCTCCTGGGAAGCCTTTTGGATTCAGCGTGCCTAGGCCCTACGTGTACCCCACAACTCCCAGGGAAAAAGGAGGCTTGTGCTTGAGTTTTTCAGAAGTGCCACTGCAGCTGGCTGTGTAATTAGCAAGTAATGTTGCAAGTAATGTGCGTTGAGGTCATTTAGCGGTGACCGGCCTGGACATTTCTTCCATTCGCTCTGCTCCTAGGTCCTCACCAGAGCCCTAGTTTATCTTGACCTGATCCAACAAGAAACCACTTTCTTGGGGAACGTGGTTACATGTGAACTCCAGCCCTGGAAGGGCCATGAGTGTGTATCTCAGTCTACAAACCCAGATAGACCTAATACCTTTTTGCTGAGCTCTCGTTCTCTTGGAATGGCAAAAACTCAGTCCTTGCGAATGTAGTTTTTCCCCACTCCCCAGCCTGGCTGGCATATCATTTCAGGGGTTGAGGGCCACAGGCATCTGATCTGGGTCCTCTTTGGCCCCCACAGATCATTGCCGAGTTATTCTTTGTTCCCTGGACCAGGGGTCAGTGAAGTTTTTTTTCTGTAAAGCACTAGATCATAAATAGTTTCAGCTTGGTGGGCCATCTAGTCTCTGTAGTAACTGCTCAGCTCTGCCGTTGGAGTGTGAGAGCAGCCCTAGACGATACATAAATGAGTAGGCATAGCTGGGTTTCAATAAAACTTTATTTACAAAAACAAGCAGTGGGCCAGATTTGGCCCATATGTAGTACCAAGCCTCTTCAATTCTCTTGGCTCCCACTATGCCTGTCCTGGGTGGACTGGTTTGTTCTTTTGCTGTGTGAACCCCTCTAGGGCCTTTCTTCTTCATGGAGGAGCCACTGGGGCACGGGATTGGTTTTGCTGTTCTTTCTCCCACTGGTTGGTGGAAACTTAATGGGCTTGCCCTCAATTCTCCCTATTTCAACATGGCTTTGAGGCTTCCCGGATTATTCCACTGTTCCAGTGCCATCCTGGGTCGAAAGAAACCATGAAGCTATCTAAAGTTCTCTCTGCCTAGACACCCCCTGCTGCCGTTTCTCTGGAGCATGCTGCCTTCCCTGAGCTCCATCCAGGAAGGAGGCCCTGGGGGCCCCTTCTCTTTGATTCCCAAATCCATCTGTGGATTCTGTGGTTTCTCCACTCCCCATGGGGCCTGGCCCAGGCAGGAGGGCAGGTCACAGGGCTCCTCCTTCTCAGTACTCACCTCTTCTCAGCCCTACTCACTTCACTCCTGACTTCTTTTCCACTGTTGGAATCTTTATCAAGACTGAGTGGAGAGTACCCTGACTTTTATTTGAAAAAAATAAAATTGTATGCCCATGGTTCACCACTCAAAAGGTACAACAAGGATGTACAGTGAAAAGTGAGTCTCTCTCTTCCCTGTCTTCCTCTTACCTGTTTCACTTCCCCAGTCCCCCACTTTTAATGTTTTTTTCTCTATTCTTCCGGAGGTGCCAATGCCTGTCTACGCACATAAGTATAAATAAGTCAGTACTGCTTTGCATCCTGATTTCACCACATCTTAGAGAGGGTTCCACATCAGCACATCTAGATGTGCTGTCTCTTTTGCTTTTTTTTTTTTTAACGAGTGCATGGTATTCCGTCAAATAGAGGCACTGTAACTTATTTAATTAGTTCTCTGTTGAGGGCCATGTAGGTTGATTCCTGTCCTTTGCTCTTACAAACAGCAAGGTAGTGACTATCCTGGTCCGTTATTAAATAGACTCTCTTTGTTGACCTTGACTCAATGGAGTTGCTTGATTGATAGATGCTCTGTATTTCTGTTACCTGTAACACTTTGAATATCTCCTGGTGAGACCCTGTCCTGCCGTCAGCTCACGTAGAGTCAGTTGTTTGTTAATGCAACTATTTATGCCAGTTATACTTGTTGCAATCATTTCATTGAACCAAATCTTACACAACCTGATGAAATATGAGGGTGGAAAAGGAGAAGAAGTTTTGACGAAAGTTTAGTC
This sequence comes from Equus quagga, assembly GCF_021613505.1. NCBI lineage: Eukaryota > Metazoa > Chordata > Mammalia > Perissodactyla > Equidae > Equus > Equus quagga. The sequence goes on along the minus strand of NC_060277.1, from coordinate 107,958,501 downwards.
AACTGCTTTGAATAGATTTGCTAACATTGAATCCCCAAATTTCTGTCAAATGAGGCATTGTGGAGACACCTGTCAAAGACTGGACAATGAACCAGAAAAGTTGAGAAGGGCTCTGTTTGCACATTTCTTCCCATGTTTCTTTAAGTCCTTATACCACTTGAAAGAAACCAAATCTGAAGACTGTAAATGAAGTATCATGGGTACGGTTTTTGCAAAATAGATGAAGCTGGAACTTGATCAGTTGACTTATAGACACTAAAATGGCCTCTGTGTCACCTCATAGGATGGGCAAGGTAATGCACATTCATTTGCTTGAAATTAAAATTATTTTGGGGAGAGATTCTTCCCTTTGTCCACTTTTAAAATTAACCTACTAATGACCAGTTTGGGCCATTATTGGAAGAGAGAATACTTACGGCGTGTACTTGGGTCCATGGGAACACGTCTGAAGTATAAATTCCTAAGATTAGGATTATGCAATGGTTTGTGAATTTTCCATTTTTATAGAAATTCTCAAGTTGTCCTCTGTAGAACTCGTACCGATTTACACTTTCACCAGCAGTGTTTGAGAATGACTTTCCCTACATCCTCACCACCATGGCATTTTGGCAAACTTTTTCATTTTTTGTTAATAGGGATAGTCAAAAATGGCGTTTTATGGAGTCTTAATGGGCATTTCTCTTCTTCTAGTCAGCTTGAGCATCTTTCCATCTGTTTCAAAACCATTTATATTTCCCTTTCTGTGAACAGTCTGTGTCTTTCTCTTATTTTTCTGTTGCATTGTCTTATTATTTTGGAATTGCTCATATATTGAGGAAATTGTCATGTTATTGCAATTATTTTCTCACTTTGTCACTTATGACTTTGTTCGTGGTACTGTGTGGATTTTTATTTACTTCGTACCTGTTTGAACTCGTTAGTCTTTCTTGAGTCATACTGAGTAAGGTCTGCCTCATTCCAAATGACTCAAAATATTATTTATTTTTTCTATGACTTTGTTTTCATTTTTTACTTTTAAACATTTGGTCCATCCCAAATCCATTCTGGTATAAGAATGTAGGGATTAAAATGCATGTGCTTCCAGATAGCTACTAGAAGTCCTAATACATATATAATTTGTTGAATAATACATCTTTTCTCCATTGATATGAAATGCCAATATATTGTTTACTAAATTACAGAATGTATTTATTCATTTCTGGATTTTTTTAGTCCTAAGGTGACTAATGTGCTACCCATTAACCACATGTAGCGATTTAGCACTTGAAATGTGGCTAGTCCAAATTGAGATGTGTCGAAAATGTAAAAGACACACCAAATTTTGAAGATTTACTAATATATAGATATAAAAATCTCATTAGTAATTCTTATATTGCTTACATATTAAAGTGATAACATTTTGGATATATTGGGTAAAATAAAATATATTATTAAGATTAATTTCACCTGTTTCTTTTTACTGTGTTTATTATGACTGCTAGAATATCAAAAACTTTGTGGCTCACGTTATATTTTTATTGTACAGCACTGGGTTACTCGTTTCTCCTCTATTCATGTATACATTGTTTCAATTATTGGAACTTTGATTTATTATCTGTTAGTTTCCCCATATTGCCATCCCATTTCAAAAGTTTCTGGATTGTTCTTACAGCCTGTTTTTCTACATGAACTTTAGAATCAGCTTTCTAGTTTCAATAACATCTTCTAGCTATTTTTATGGGGTTTGTTTCAAATTTATAGATTAATTTAGCAGAAGTGACAGCTTAGAAGTGACAACTTTACGACGACGAGAGTTTCTGTTTAAGAAGATACGCCACTCCATTTATTCACGTCATTGGTTGTGTCCTTTGGGAGCATTTTAAATTTACTTCATAGGGATTTTTCATATTTCTGGCGGAGTGTATTCCTGGGTATTGCATTTCCTTTTGTTTCTATTGTAAATGGGATCTTTTCTTTCATAATATATTCTATCCTGGCTGTTGTTTTTACAGAGGGAAAACAATTGACTTTTTCAAATTATTTGTACTGAACCACCAAACTGAATACTGTTATTGTTAGTGATTGTTCTTTCGATGATTCTCCGAGATTTGCATATATATAGTAATATCTTCATAAATAATTATGGTTTACTTTTCCCCCCATTTTTATACCTCTTATGTCTCATTTCTCTCTGTCTCTCTTGTCTTATTGTACTGATAACCCAGCTTTTAATTATCAGATATATTGTCTGTTCCCTAGGTTTTATTTCTATAGTCCCATAATTCAAAATATTTGACACTGAAATTGGGGCAGATGTGGGGAAGTTCATTAGCACAAGGCTTTTTCTTAAAAGAAGATGAGACTAGCTTTATATTTGAGCAGCTCCTATGTGAACACTGATGTCTTTGTTGTTATGCCATTTTAAGAACATGTGGTCTGGGGGCTTTAATGGCTATTTCACTGTACAGCTAAACTTTGAGAAGTGATGGACTGTCTTCCCTATGGGTTTATCTTTCACCATAGCGTTAGCCCTTTAGGATCTAGTTGATGTTTCATGCAATAGCTGTGAATCCAGCAGTGTTAAGGGATGGTGGAGAAACAAAGAGTAGAAAGGGAGGTCCATGCCCTCGAGAAATGTACAGACTCTCTAGGAGACTAAAGCCATGCACCGCACGTGCAAGAGGGAAGTTCATGACCTTAAACAAGCCGGAGGGAGATGGGGCTGTGTGTATTACACAGAAGTGTGCTGTGTGTTCGTGCATCTTTGAGTGGACTGCAGGGGGAGGTAGTGATGAGCAGGGCACCTAGGAGAAGTGTAGGACTGAGCTAGGAAGAGGACAGAGGCTGTCCAAGTCTGGGGAACATTTGCTGAAGGGAAGTGCTACATGTGGATGGGCTGGCCAAAGTCAGGGAGCCTCCTGAGGGGGAAGGTAAGAAAGGCATCTGATGGGAGGCATGGAACATGAGACAAGTCTCCTTTTGTTCTCTGCAGCTGGAGGCCGATGGGTTATTAAGTAGGGGAGATATGAGAGCCTAGACCATTAGAATTGGAAGGGACTCCAGGAGTCTTCTGCTCCAATCCTCAATTCATTCAGGAATCTCCTGAATAGCATCTTTGCAGGGGGCTGTTCAGCCACCCCCTGAACAATGATGGAAAGCTCACCACTTCACAAGGTAACCTTCTCTAGCTTAGTTCGGCTCAGGTTGTTGGAAAATTATTTTTTTTGTCCTGAGTTGAGCATCCTATGAGCCAATAGTTTTAAAATGAGGTCATTTCAGACAAGACACATAATTTTTGATCTGTCTGATTTTGGCAACTCTGAGGTGGGTGCTCCAGCTTGGCAACAGTCAACTGGAGCTGAGTGGCTGCCACCCTTCCTGGGTGCAATCTGAACCCCTCTCCAGGCCTGCCTCCCTCTCATGGGCTCTCAGCTGGTGAATACATTGTGCTCATTAGGTTTCTTACCTGGGTCCTGCCAGGCACTTGATCTTGTGATCCCTGGTTTTGAATTTTGGGGGATGGATTCTATGCAATGCTTATAAGTGGATAGTCTCCAGAATCTATCTTACCTTATTTTTTAAAAGATCACGTGAGCTTTTATTACTTCTCAACCCAACTGGCTTTTAAATTCCAAATTGTTCTGTGCTTTCCCATTTTCATGTCATTGGTCATTTGAGTTCTTCTGTCCCTGAACTCTATCTATGGGAATCCTCTCTTTCTTTGAGACCCAATTTAAGTGACACTTCTGGAAAACCTTCTCTGAGGATCTCAACCATCATCTGAGCCTCCGTGGCATTTTTGCTTCTGTCCCCATCATGCGGTACTTTTCAAAGACTGCTTTGTTTTTGTATTCATTTGCACGCCTGGATGGCAGACACCATTTGTAATGCATCTTTGTCTCCCCTTCAACTTCAGGTTCGGTGCTTTCAAAACACTAGCTCTTTCGCAAATATTTGATTATTGATTGGAAGCTAAAGGGGAGAAGAGAAGGTTTGGAGCAGCTGCTGTGGGGAATAAAGTCATGAACTTGACAGCTGAATGAAGAATTGCCAAAATGTGTCCAGCCTTGGTTGTTAAGTAAGCTTATGTGACTCAGGTCTCTCTGGATATGTTATTTTGTCCAGGAGCAACCTACAGGAGGAGGCATAGTGAAGGAGTGCTTGGAGGCGTGGAGTAGAGAAAGGATGCGCATTTCATGGATGGCCCTTACGGTCAGGCCTGTGAACAAAACAATGCATAGGTGATTTATTTAAACTTCTGAATCATAGGCACTATTCTCTCTTATTTTACAGCTGGTGAAACCTACATTTAGACAAGGTAAATAACATACCCAAGGTGAAATGGCTCAAAAATGGTGAAGCTGGGCATTGAACCAAGTTCTGTCTGACCCTAATCGTGTTTTCTCAGGACAATGGGGACAATTTAGTGTTCTCACTGGTGGGGCTGGTTTGCAGAAGGTTGGATGAATGTGAGTCTAGCGCACCCGCGAAAGGAGCCTTGAAGCAGCTGATGAAGTGTCCCGTGGTGGGAGGGAATCGGTGGAGGTGATGATATGAACCACAAGGACAAAACCTAAAGGTGAAAGCGACCTGGTGGCTTCCAGTCACACATTCCACCCAGTACAGAAATCTTGGCTTCAATTTGTTTAACAGGCGGTCATCCTGCCCTCTGTTTTGGACAATTCTATGAACTGGAAAACGTATTATTTCACAAGACAATATACCCTATTTTGGAACAATTTTAAGAATAAAGTGGTCTTTTTATTTCTCTGTTAAAGTGATACCAAAGAATGAGACAAAGGAGAGGATGAGAAATGGATTCTAGAATTGCTATTTGGCGTCAACGAATGGGTTTTTCTTATAAGGCAAGCAACATAAAACTCTGCAACTTTTCCTAGTCACCACGCTTACAGAGAGCTCTTTAGAGCAATTTAACAGCGAGGTTTCCAAACAGGGAAGTGGTCTTGAGTTGCATTTCTGCGGAATGTCCCAGTCTTCATGGTGGGAACCAGTTCTGTGGATGACCCCTTGGAGGTCAGAGGAAGTCTGATGCGGGGGGGAAAATGGTTTCTTTTCCTTTTCAACTTAGTGGGATCTTCTTTAAAAGAAACACAATCAGAGAAGACTTCCCAAACACCCCGGCATCCTGTTTCTGCCCATGCCGCTGGCTTTACGCTCTGTGGCTAAGGTGGACTCCATGTGCTTATTCAGAAATAGATGTTGGGAAGGACTTTGCCCCTTCGATTTGTTTTCCTCCCAGAGGTTTTCCTGCCTTCAGCAGTAACCTTCCTTTGCCACAGGCTTGCTGAGTCACTTGAGGGACAGAAGGCATTTTGAAACATAGCTTGGGGTGTGCCCTTTGGAGACCTCAGTGGCTTTTAGCAAACTCAACAAAGCCTTTGCAGAGAAGAGATAGAGAGTGCAAAAGTATCTCAGATAAAGCCTCCTTAAGCCAGAGTGAATATGTTTAATGCAAATAAATCAGCCATTTGACATGATTTTCTTTGACTTATCCTGGGCTTGAGTATTAAAGGAGCAATGGGCAGCCACTTTTGTGGTCCCTGTTGTTTTTTTTTTTTTAATTCTTGGACTCTTTTGGCAGAAACTCACCAGATTGCAACTGGAATGGGAAAGTAAACTGCAAAGGGCTTATTAGATGCCCAAGAAGGGGGTTCATTTAGTGATAGCAGGCTCCTGACATGGTGGGTCTCAAAGCTTCGGTGAGGTGACACTCCAGAAGCCTGGGTCTATGACATTGTACATGCTCGTCAAGAAGAGAGAGCTGTGCTTTGTACCTCATAGGAAACAAGCCCATTCAGAGTCTAAAAAAGTCCTTTAGGATGGCTGTTACTGGGATCTCTAGGGATTCCTGGGGTAGACCCTACTTTGAGGGCTCCTGACAAAGTTGGTACCATCTCTTCTTTATGGTCTGTGCATCTCCTTCTTCCACCTTTTTCCTGTCACCTCAGAGTTAATGTTGGAGCCATAGTCATGATATTTATGGCAGCTTGGGCTGTGGGAGGTGACATGGGTGGTGGTTATAAGAGCAAAGGTCTGGAGTCAGATTGCTGGCTTTTATTTCCCAGCTCCTCCAAGATTCACCTTGAGTCCTTAAGGAACTTAGTTCAGGTTTCTAAGTCTCAGTTTCCTTATTGGTGAAATGAGGATAAAAATATCACTTGCCCCATAGGATTGTTTGAGAGAATTAAATGAAAATATCCACATAAAGCAATAATTTCAGTGTCTGCCATTCAGTTAATATTAGCTATTATTATCTTAAGTGAGACTCTTCCAGCAAAAATGACTGGCTTCTTACTTAAGCGAAACTCTGAGCCCTGAGGTTGCCGATTGGAGGGAGACTCCATTGCAGGCACCTAATGAAATCTAACTCTTTTCCCGATCTTCACTTCTGATTAATATCACCCTCCCTTTAACATAAAAGTATGGACTCAAATACTTGATTCTTCTTCGCTGAGATAGGCCAACATCTTTCAAGACTTTATTAACTACTACGGGAGGACAACAGGGAAATAAACAAGAACCTAAGAACGACCAGGATCTTGGGACCTTCACTCTTCCACATGGCAAACGAGGTGTTGACAGTCTAGCCTCAGAAGGTTGGCACAACCTCAGACATTTCACTTTGATCCTTTTCTCCCTAATTTCCAACGTTTCTCTAAGTTGGGGCCCATCAAGGTCAAAGACCCCAAGCAATGAGGAATTCCCAGAGAACTTTCTCTGCCTGAATTCTCCTTCAGGTGCCAAACCTCACAGGGTCTGGACTTTGTTTCATCATAGAATGTGGTCTTCTCTTATATCTTCGGATTTCTTCCTCCTAAACTACCAAAAGAAGCTTGTGACCTTACAGTGGGAAACATCACTTTGGCCTATGTACACCTCTTCCTGATTTCTCCAGGTCCCCTCAGCAGTATTTGCCAATTCTCTCAAGGGCGCAGCACCTGCTCCCTGCAGGTACGCTGGCTGGCGTGTGCTCTAGTGTAGGGTTCTGGCTGCACTTCAGCTGGGAGTCCAGTCAGGCGAGAGGAGCTGTGATTCATTAGGACACAGAAGGGCCTTCAGTTCCTGTGTGTCTGCCAGCACTGCATCTACTTAGGGGCGGAAATGTTTTGACAAGTGGACTATTCCATCCCTGGTTCATCTTTAGACACAAGGAAGGCAGTCAAGTTGGGTAACTGTTTTTATTAGGGGTGTTGTCAGGCTTTCCCTGCTCTCCTGCTGGCGTGTTTTGCTGTTTACTCAGTTATGTTGCCTGGGGGGCTCTTCTGGTCAGCCCTGTGGGTCTTGGCTCGTTGAGTATTTCCCTTGGGTGAACCCCATTGCAATGATCACTCCACGGAGAGCATGGGACCACGTTCCAGGCCTGTAATGTTTTGGCTTTGCACATTTCCCTCAGAGATTTTGCAAAATTAAGGAGGCAGTCCACCGTGGTCATTGTTGATCCCAGTCCATCCTTGCCAGAAATCCCTAATTACATCTCTGAAAGCTGGGCATAAGCCTTGCACAGTTCAAGTTTGAGAGTCATTGCTTTAGGAACGTATTGCACAACAGTAATGGGATAGCAAAAGAACAAGGACCACTGAAATTTTTTGGCCATAAGTTCAGTAGGGTGATTTGGTGATTTAACCCTCATTTCTCATATGAATCTAGATATTCATGAGTTACAAGGTGCTTCCTTATTGTTGGTGCATTCATCTGAACTTGCTATGCATGTTACCATGTCATTTCTGTGTAATTGTATTAGAAAGTCGCTGGGAGATTTTAAACCAGGTGGCTGAGGTTGTGAAAGGCTGTCTCTGGGATGCTCTAGTCTAAGACCTTCCCACTCAAGGGCCGTGACCTGCATACCAGCAGTACCTGGGCTTGTTAGAAGTGTACAATCTCAGGCCCTGACTCTGAGCCCCTGAATCAGAGTCAGGGTTCAGCAAGCTCCCCGTGTGCTTCTGGTGCATGTTAAAGATTGAGATGCATAACTCTAAAAGCTGTAAAGGATTTAATCAGGATCTTCCAGGAGAGGTTACACTGCTCTCACCTTTATACCTGGGTGAGCTGTAAATCGTTCTGGAACTTCAGAGGCATGGGCTGACGGTGGCTCAGGGAGGAAGCTGGAAGTGGTAGGAGAGGTGGGAGGGTAGGTGTGCACTTGGCTTTAAAGCACCCCCACCTCCCCTTGCCTCTGCCCCAAAGTGGGTTGAGCTATCTGAACCACAATATCTAAAGGAATGCTAGGGATTTACGCCAGTTCAGGCCAGTGTCAATACCCAAAAAGGTCCAGAACCGTGTATTTTGGGGAAGTGGCCTTGGGAGTTTATATGCATTGGAGATGCTTGGACTCAGGTGGGAGCTGGGTCTGGTTCTGGTGGGTTTTTCCAGGAGAAGCAGGATGTCCGGCAAACATCCTGGTACAGGTTTTCTTGGTTGGAGTTACAATGCAAATGGGATGTCATGGTCCCAACAGAGCAGGCTGGCTGGGGATAAGGAAGGGATGCTGTCTCAGCTGGAGAACTAGTATGTAAATCAGTGGATCCCAGGTGTGGGGTGGGGTCGGGGGAGCAGGTCACAGGAAGTAGGCATGCCGCTTGGCCTCCCTATACCTTGGGCAGCAGCACCGGTTTGAGAACCTGCCAGCTGCTTAGCCTGAGGTCTTAGTTTCCAGGCACACCACCTGCTTTGGGCATGATTTGTTTGGGTCCGATGCTAGAGGTAGGATAGATGGTGAGCCCTGTTGAGTGGCCTCTTTGCAGTCAAGTGAGTAGGGAGGAGGCAGATTATTCCAGAATGACTTACAGCATCTAATGTTTCCATGCCTTCCCAATCCCCTTTCCTAGAATGTTCTCCTGTGTCCTCCCTGCTTCTCAAGAGCCAGGTAAGGGCGGATGAAGGTTCCCCGGATCCTGTGCGTTCCCAGAGCACACACTCCGCTCTCGCAACACTCCCTTAGAACGGGATTGTCAGCGTCACTTGTTTGGCCCCGAGTGAGTGCCTCCTTCTTTATCTTTATTTGCTATGTTTCTGGCTTGATGCTCACCTCTTTGAAGGCAAGAACCAGGCCTCACACCTCTGTGTGTCCCAGGGCTGGGGACAGTGCTTTCTCCAAAGTTGGCTTTCCATCTCCACTGCTGACATCCTAATCCATCACGGGCTCTTTCCTGGAATTCCCTCTGCAGGGGCCTCCCCACAGGTCTCTGCTTCCAGGGCCCCGGCCTGTGCAGCCCGCTCTCTGCTTAGCAACTGCCAAGCTCCTTACCACACATAAATCACCGTACACCAGCCCCTGCTCGGAGCCCTCTGACAAGTGTCCTTCGTACTCAGCACTAAGGACAAATGTCACTCCATGACCTTGGCTCCCGCATACGTCATATGTTCTTCCCCTGACACCTTTTCCAGCTCTGCTGGGCCCCTCTGCTGTTCCTGGAGCTCACCAAGCCCTGTCCCACCTCCAGGCCTTTGTGCCGGCGGCTGCTCCTCTCCAAAATCTGCTGTTATCAGCCCTGTGGATGGATGCCTTAGTGCAAATATCACTTCCTCCCTGACCGCCTGCAACGTGCCTGGTGCTCCCAGTTTATTTCCTTTCCAGAACGTCTCACCATTCTTCTTTATCCAGTTTGCTTCCTTGTGTGTTTGTTTTTTGACTTATTCACTGTCTTTCCCATCAGAATGTAGGCTTCTTGAGGACAGGGCCTTCCCGGGCTTGTCCTCGGCTGGATTGTTGGCACCTAGCTCAGTGACTGCCATTGGTAAAGGCTCATTAAACATCTGATAAAGGAGGGATGGAGAGGAGGGAAGGAAGAAGGAAGGAAGAAGGAAGGAAGCAAGGAACCAACCCTAGGGGCAGGTAAGATGAGTGCTAATCCTGGGGTTTACGGTCACGGGCCCAGCCCCAAGAAGTTCGAGGCAGCCGAGTTCCCTGGCTCTGTATTTCTGCCTGCGCCTGCAGGCTGGAGGATGACCCAGAAGGCTCTCGGTGGCCATTCCAGCTAGAAAGCCAATGATGGTTGAGAACCTTGGGGACACTTTGTTAGCTTTTCTCTGGCTGTCGGTGACTCATCGCTCGTTGTCATTCCTGCAGCCTTGCTGGGGGAGAGGCTCCTGGGAGCAAATGCTGATGGAGTCTATTGCCTGGGCACCATCGCTCTCCAGGGCAGCTGGCTGGCTGGCTGATGGAGTTTTCCAGGCCATCTCAGCCACTTTATTGTTTATTGAATGAAGGCATTCATTCGCTTTGGGGGCTGTTGCCCTTTGGATATTACCACTAACGCGACTCTCATTTCCCCAAAGCCATTGTTGCCTGTGTGAGTGTTCCTGTGTCAGCTGTTTATTTCTGTGTATATTATATAAGGCCCTAGCACCTCGTGGTTATTTTCTGCACATCTTCCTGAGTCCCTTTCTCTGGCATTTGGGGAGCTGCTGTTCGCTTTTTCACCTTCTCTGATGCGTTTGCAGGTGGCTGATAGAAATCTTGTTATTGGCTTACCTCAGCAGGGTAAGGCAGAGTACATCACTGATGTACAAGACAGGCCTTGTCCTGCTCCGACTAGGCCCCTGGGCCACACCGCTTTCTCTGCCCTCGTATATTAGCTTTCTCTTGCTTCGTAACAAATTACCACAAATGTCGTGGCTTTAAACAGCTTCCGTTTATTAGCTCGGAGCTCTGTAGGTCAGAAGGTCTGAGTTCTATGCTGGGGCCTCACAGGATGAAATCAAGATGTCCGCAGGCGGTGTTCTCACCCACAGCTTGGCGTGCTCTTCCGCGCTCCTTCCTGCCAGCAGAATTCAGGGGACTGTAGGAGTGAGGTCTCCCTTTCCCTTGTTGGCTGTTAGCCAGGGGCCTCTCTCAGCTCCTTAAGCCACCCGTGTTTCTTCTCACCTGCCCCCCCCCCCCCCCCCCCATCTTCACACCAGCAGTGGTGCATCAACTCTTTCTCACTTTCGAATCTCACTGACATCATCCCAGAAAGCTCTCTGCTTTCGAGGGCTCGTGTGACTAGACCAGGCCACCCAGATCAGCTCCCTGCCTGAGGTCAACTGTGCCATACAACACGCCGCA